>NW_020174929.1:23330-203259 GCF_003031525.2 Neophocaena asiaeorientalis asiaeorientalis | reverse complement strand
CCCAAAAAAAAAAAAAAAAAAGAAAAAAAAAAAACAGAAAATAGGAAAATATAGTTAATAGTGTGACATATCAATATTAAGACCTAATTATGCAAATCATATATTTTACTTCTTTTTAAATTGAGGTAACATTTATATATAGTGAATTGTCTTAACTGTAAGGAAAATTAAATGACTTTTAATAAACATATCTACACCTGTGAAAATACAGAGTATTTCTATCAGTGCCCCCTTTCCTTTTATAGTTATAATTTGTGAATAAAAGTTTAATTTACTTAAGACCAGTATATATTTTGTCTGTTTTCTAAATATAACATACATAATATATTGTAAATTTGTCCTCCTTTCTGTTCTGCTTGAACACATGAACCAAACAACCCAAGACCCAAGAGGGTAGCCTTTCAGACTAGTTTTCTTGCCATTATCTGTAAAGCGGAAGCTGGGTCAACGGCAGTCCTCTTTTGCTCCAAAGGTGCGTTAAAGTTGTATAAAGTTGTAAGTTGTATAAAGTTGTAAAGTCCACTGCTGCACATAATTAGAAGGCAGCAGGCTGCTTGTCAGAAGCTCCACCATAGTCCAGATTTAGTCCCTTCTGTCCTGTGCTGGAACGTGGCCACTCTACTCCTGAAGGACTCTTGAGTCAGAACAGACATACTACCTCAGCAATCCGTTGAAACAAACAAACAAAACCTCACACTGTGGTTAGCCTAGTTCTTGTCTGAAGCTTTCTCTTCATTCATCTGGTCTTGATCTTGTACCATCACCCTTTTCCCCACCACATCCCTATTATCTGTATTCAACAGCTGCTCCTCTCACTCTTTGGAGACATCTATACTAAAATAATTTTGCCTGTACTAAATGTTGTATATCATTTGATTTTGCCCAAGATTTCATATTTAGTATTTAAAGTTGGATTATTAACTTCGGTTTTGAAGTTTCTACTCTATTGTCTTTATTTCGTGGAAGCTGCTGAATTAAGACAACAAGCTTACAATCCTACATTGGTTAGGAACTTGGGATATTAAAATCCTATCAAAGCAGATTTTCTAAATAGAATAACTAGGAAGCTTATCCAAGAAGAACTTTGAAAAATTCAGGATTAAGACATATTGCTATTCCCAAAGCCAAGTTGTATCTTCTGGAAATTTTAAGATATTTAGAAATCTTATGAAGTGAGGAATTTCTCAGGCAACTTTCGGCTCTCTGGGAGGGAAGATTCTATCCTTTCCATGTATATTATCTCTGGAATGCATTTTTCTAAATTTAGACTCAGGCCTTAGAAGTGTGAAGTGTGGATTTTCAGAAATAATGTAAAGAATATTGCATAGTTTAAAATAATACATGCAGAGCTCAATGTCTACCTGTCTAGGAATTTTGAGAGTACTTTATGCTTCATGTGTAATTGATGAAGGAAAAGAATGCCCTAGATGTAAGTTAATTTTAGTTATCTCCTGTTAAAAGACAGCTAGACCCTCCAGCAGCATCACATTATCTGTGTAAATAGAGAACATTAGGCTAAACACCACACACACACACACACACACACACACACACACACACACACACATTTAGATGAATAACCACCTGCCATTTTCATTGCCTTGTACATGCATGAAGTTCTTGATTAGGGTTCACTGGACTCGGAGACTACAGGCATGTTGAGAGTACTCATGGCTCTTCAAAGGACTTAAAGAGAAGAATATTGTAGAATATCTCAGCAAATCCAAGGAACATTATTTTTTTTCTAAAATGTACTGATGCTATAAATGTATATAATGTCTCCAGGAATCTCAATATTTTATGACAGGTTTGCTGGTATGCTGCATTTTTTCAAAGACAACTCGTTTTAAAAGAAATCTTTATTTGCTCTACTTTCTGTTATTTCCTACCTACAAGATTTTTTTATTTTAGACTTAACTCTTAGTGGATAATAAAACCCTTAAAAATAGCTATGTGTCACTATTAACCTCTTTCACAGTGAAGAATTATATCTAGAAACCTATGATTACCTCCCATAGATTTTCAAAGCCATATTACATATTGAGATTATAGAAAACATATATACTGGTCTCTGCCTCCTGGTCCTGGCACAGAGCTACTAAAACTCACAATTTCCTAAGTGATAAGAGTACAAGGAGCATCTTTTGTCCTTTTGTCTTCTACCCCGGTTCCTAACACCACGCACCTGAAGCTCTTGTAATTTCTTGGGTGATAGGAGTGTCTTTTGTTCTAATGAGGTGACTCTGGGTGGGCTCCTGAATGTCTTCTGGAGGAGGACTGCTCACCAGAAAGACCAAGCCTTTATTAGAAGCCTGGAATTTTCAGCCCACCCCATTCCCTTGATAAGGGGGAAGGGCTGAAAATGGAGTTAATGACCTATCATGCCTACATGATGAAGCTTCCATAAAAAATCCAATCGTATGGGGTTAGGAGATCTTCCAGGTCAGTGAACATACCCCAACTCCACAGAGACAGAAGCTCCTGAACTTAGGAGCCTCGTAGAACTTGCCCTATGTCTCTACATCTGGCTGTTCTTCTGTATCCTTTATCATATTCTTTAATAAACTGGTAAATGTGTTTCCCTGAGTTCTGTGGCCATTCTAGCAAATTAATTGAGCCAGAGCAGAGGGTCATGGGAACCTCCAATTTGTAGCCAAGTAACACAGAAATTGTGGGTAACCTGGGAAGCTTCTCATTGTGATCAGCATCTGAGGTGAGGGGCAGTGTTGTGAGATTCAGCCTTTAACATGTGGAATATGACACTACTTGCAAGTAAATAGTGTCAAAATTCAGTTAAATTGTAGGAAACCAAATCAGAATTGATTAGTGTGGGGAAACCTACACATTTGCTGACCAGAAGTGTCAGAAGTGTGATAAGTATGGTAGTAGTGTGAGAGTAAAGGAGAGGAAGAACTAGAGTTTTTTAAAACAACGTATTGAAGATTGATCCGATTGTAAGAGGATACTGAATGATATTAAAAGAAGGAGAACTTAATGTTAAACATCAATTGAAAAATTAAAAACAGCATCTTTTTTTATGAATTCATGCAATAAACATCTATGAAATGAACCCTTTTATTACTACTGTTTTCTTTCTCTTTTATTGCTCCATGCTGAGATGGGAATGAGATTATACATTTTAACTGCATTCTCCACTCTTTAAAACTACTCTGAGGTATTCAAATTTTAATAATGAAAATTTTAAAGATTTTAGAAATTTAGAACTAAAAAGCCTAAAATTTTGACCAGAATTTTCCCCTATGGAGAGATGTTGCTCAAAATTTACTTTAAATGTATACATTTTAGAATGTTTTTCTCCCAGCACTATTGATTCAGTTTAGAAAATTATTTTTCTCTTTACTATACAAAATAAATGATATAATTTTATAGAAAAAGGTATCTGTTTAACATCTTATTGTTTTCATTTTTGTTTGAATTTTATTATTTTAATAATAAATCAGGAGTTAAATAGGATTATCTTTCAAAGGAACTAGTCACGAAATATATTGTACATTTTTTTGCAAAGCTAACCAAACTGAATAAATAGATTTATGTACAATTGGTGTGATGTTAGGCACTAAAGACTCTGAGGAACTTACAGTCTAATGGGAAGACACACTAGTAAGCAAATGGTATAATTGCAACACAATGAGATGGGCTAAATAATAAGAGAATGAACAGCTATACTATATATCAGAACAGAGGAAGGAGCTGATTAACTATTGCCTAAGGGACACAAAATAAGCTGTATATAAGCAATGCCTTTCTAAGGATAATGAGTAGAAGAGATTTTTCCAGTGGAAAAGGGAAGAGATTGAGTGTTCCAGACAGGGAGTATATTACAAGTACAATTGTAGGCAGTGGCCTAAGGAATTGTATTTAAAATTTTAGTTTGAAAGGTGAGCAATAAATGATAAATCTGGTATGTATGTTACAGTCTAATGAGGAATCTTAAATAATAATGTAATGAATTTCAAATTACATATCCTATTGTAGTCCAGAATTTCCCAAATGTGTGATCTTAAGAGATTTCTGACATCAAATTCTTCAAAATATAGATTGCTAGACCTTTTCTTTGAAACTTATTTTTTAGTTAACAAGTTTAGGAAAACTGGTTTGAAATTATGAGGTTTTGAAGGAGAAGACGGTTAATGTTTTATTTGCTTTATAAAATGATAAATAATCAAAAATGTGTGGAAAATTGAGGGAAGTTCTGGAAAGATTGAGATGAGAAGCACAGAATCCAATGCACATGAAAGATGGCAATGGTTTGAACTGAAGCAGAGCTGAAAAAACTATAACTGGGTAGAAAGAAAATTCATCGACTTTCAGATGCTGAAGTTGATTGGCATACAGTGTTATTGGTGAGGGAGAATATATAAAGAAGTATAACTCTGAAATTCAAACTGGTGGGCTGTAAAAATGGTGAGTCCTGGGATCAAAACAGGAAATTCCAGAGAACAAGTTGGAGAAATCAGGATAGGGGTGGTAAGATGGAGAACATTAAGCTATGAATGATTATGCTCATTCAAACTCAAGAGTGATTCTGGACTCTATAGAAATGTCCACTTCTGAAAAAAACTAAGGAAATGTTCTTAAGTGGGCATTGTGATGAATGGTACAAAATAATAAGAGAGGTATGCTTTTAAAGGCATGCCTGATTCAAAGGAAAAATCTTTCAACCATTTACTCGATGATATTTTCCCATGGAGATAATTTTTAAAAGCTTTGGCTCCCTTAGAAAAAGACATACTGAGCCTTTTTTTCTTATTACTTTAACTTGTCCAATCTCTAAACCACAGAGATACCTTAGAGGTTCATTAGAAATTCCCAAACCCAGAAAGAGAAAAGTCACAATAAAAACAAACGAACCAAACCAGATCCTTAGAGTTGAATTTTGAAGTTTTGACTTCCTGATTTTAAGGATGGGTCATATTTTAGTTACAGAATAAGGGTAAATGCGTCTTAAAAACACCATAGTTAAAATAATAAATCCTTTCCACGTCTGACAGTAGATTTGGATGCACAAGTATTGTGTGATTCAAATACAAATTGTGAGCTACACAAACCCCATCTCTAACCAGATCTCTTTACATAGAAACCTTTCTTAGCCTAACATCTTTGCTTGCCCATTGTAATTTTCTATTTTTTTCTATTGCTTTTCTATTATTACATTAGATGCGATCAATGGCTCAGGCTAGGCGGACATTGAGAGAAAATCTTACTCTTCCTCTGTAAATAAATAACTGGGGTTCAATTATGAATTATTAAGGGTTATACTTCTCTGTCTATCTTCTGGACTAGTCATGCATGTCTCTGATTCATGAAACTGCCATTACAGTGGCCTGGAAATAGGGAAGAAAATACTCAGGGAATAATTCAACCCTTGGTTCCCAGAAAGGTATGTCTCCTTAGAACAGCAGTTGAAAAGCATTTTGATACCAGCTTTCACAAAACACATATTACTAGATAACATG
The DNA here is from genome assembly GCF_003031525.2 of Neophocaena asiaeorientalis asiaeorientalis. Lineage (NCBI taxonomy): Eukaryota > Metazoa > Chordata > Mammalia > Artiodactyla > Phocoenidae > Neophocaena > Neophocaena asiaeorientalis. The sequence continues at coordinate 197,782 of NW_020174929.1, read as the reverse complement.
GGGTGAAGTATCTGTCGAGTCCTATGTAGTGACCTAAGAAAAATTTTAAAGAATGAATTGAGAGAGCCATGAGCAAGTTCACTGTGACACCGCAAGTTAAGGAATTTGTCAGTATTCAGTGTTCCGAATTTTTCAGTGGTGTGGAGAAGGTTCAGAAAAACTTCATGGAGGGTGATTAACGGGCTTCTTCTTCCCTCCCAACCTTCACTGTTTTTCTCTTGTATTTGTATTCTTTTAAGAAATATTTTAGTTGAAAATAAAAATTTCACTTTACAAGTATATCATATCTCCTTTCTTTATTTTCCAAAGAGCACGTATATCCAATTATACTCAGAATAGCAAAAGCTAAGGATCAAATATTTGCTCCCTCTCAAATACCAACACAACAAAAATGTATGTTACACACCCAGACATTACTTTAGAGTTATTAACTTACTAAAAATCATTATCTTCCTACTGTTTTAATTTTTCTTCTTTTTTTTTCTTCCCCTACAAAACTATTCATTCACTAAACTGTGTAAATTCCTGGACCCATTTCATAGCAACCTACTTAGTCAACAACTTCTTCCTGTTAATAAGAGAATCATTGTAATAATATATCATTTGAGGTATATAAAAGTCACCAGCCTAAATCTCTTGATCCTGGGCTGTTGAAGTGTTCATCAGTAATTGCTATTTTAGCTTATACACCAGCATTTCACCAGGGAAAACCTATGCTTCCTCTGCTTCAGTAACTTTTCACTCTCCTTCCAAGCATTTCTCTAATTTTAGGATTTTTTTTTCTTTCATTCTGTACAACTATTACCCACCACTCCTTCAAATCACAAATTTAAAAAAACAGAGAAATGAGAATAAAATAAATCAAATGTAAGCTATACATTGCATCATTGATATAAATTGTATCACATTCTTTTATACAGAAAAATAAGAATTTCTACGAATTTTGAAAATTACTTTGAACACATCACTCTTAGATACCTAAAAATGAACCAAAAAAAAAAAAAATCACTGTTTCTCATCAATGTTACAAATTGTATTACAACACATGAGCAAGTATGGATAAATTATACTTCAAGACATGAATTAAGAAGTGTTCTAGAAAACATTTTAGAAAGCGTGGATACTGTGGAGTGCCCATGGAATTTTTCTCTTGCTACATGTGTTTTCTTATGTCTTAAAATTATTTATTAGGGGAGAGAAAAACAATTTCTGTTAATTATTTATTAATATTAAAATATTGATGATCATTACCTAAATGTAACAGGATTTCAGCTGGTGCACTGGGTTGAAACTGCTGAAATGCAGCCAGTACAAGGGGTGTGTATTAAAAGAGCCGAACAAATGACTTAACAGGGGCCTAAAAGCAGCAATCCGAAAAGGTTCATTTAACTTAGAGGTGGCACAAACGTCGAGCAATTGCCTCTACTTAAGTAAGTGTGGAACTACAAAAGGCTATTTATTACAGTCCAACAGGGCACTGCAGCTTGCTCAAAGACCTTTGAAGAATTTCAACAGTTACAAAGTCTTGCCCAGTGCAGAAACAATAAAATTTAAGCAGATCCCCAAAAGAGCCTGGAAAGCTTTCATTAAAAAGTTAATACAATCTTCTTCACAACTGTTCTTGGAAATGAATTATTTTCTCTCTCCTCTTTTCTGAGGAGAGACACTATACCTGTTCATTTTCAAACCTTCTTTGAGAATGTATTTTAACTGTTAAGAAAAAGAAACCAGGCTCACGGTGGTATGAAACGAAGTAGGGAGGGTCTCCATGGGTTTACTAGGAAAGTGTTCCAACATTCAGTTTCTTTGAAATGCTCTGTAAGCACACATTAGAAGTTATTCTATTAATGCACTTACTTCAGGAGGAAAGTTGGTGGAATTTCTCCATTATTTTTGTACAAAAAGCAAAATTTGGTTCCAAGGACATGGGGGCTGAAATTATTCTATTAACGATTAAATAATAAATTGATTTTTCTAAGTATTAGAGTAAGTAAAAAGAAATTAATTCTTAAAAATTTAATGTACCTGTTATTTATTTCTAACTCAGTGACATGTTTATAAACTTCATATATGTTTATAAAATTTCAACTAAATATAACCAAAATAACTTATCCTTTGCTTAGAATCAATTTCAGAGCAGCAAACTGCCTCGGGGTGAGAGCTGGGGGTGTTGTGAAGCCAGTTTGAGAAAGAAAACAATAATATTGAATAGACAAAAAGTGAACATCAAAGGTAAATGACATCAAGTTACATGAAAGAATGTTAATTGTTAATGGGAGCAAGATGTGAATAAGAAAATGATTTTACTTTCCTATCAGAAAAGCAACACCTACATTTTTCTTTGGAAAAAGATTAAGTAATCATCCCCTGGCCATTAAAGTTATGAGGCTTTAATTACAAAAGTTCATAAGATCTTACAAATAATAGAAATAGGTGGGTGGAAAATGTACTGCAATAGATCTTTTGTTTAGGTTTACACTTTCTAAAAAAGTGTCACAAGGCAAGTTTAATGAAAGCTCTATTTTTAAGTGAAGAATAAAAATGAAAGGCATTTATAGACAGGAACAATTTAGGTGAGAGGTTGGATGCAAAAGTCGTCAAGTAATAATCATAGAAACATCAAATCAACATATAGGGAACTTTATTGCTAGCTGTTGTAGGGAATACAAATATACTGGGTTCTAATTGTCCTTGATTTGAGAAAAATCTATAAAAAAATATGTCCTTTAGCAATGAAAACAATTCAGCAGTTGATGTGCCTGAGAATTCTACATTTTTGTTTGTTTCATGTTTGTAATTTATTTTCCTGCATTGCATTATGGCAGAATGCCACCGAACCCCACAGTGAGGTATTTTGGTTGGCCATTGTAGCAAGATTGAGATTTGAAACCAAGGGTAGGACTTCCCTGGTGACACAGTTGTTAAGAATCTGCCTGCCTCCAAAAAAAAAAAAAAAAAAAAAATAGAAACCAAAGGTACTTTGATGGATAGTATGCATTTTTCTTTTTAATGGAAGGATTTGAAGTATATCTCTTAAAACATATTTAATCTTCCATTAAAAAAATGGTGACCCTATGATATCTGATCCAAACAGATAGTTTTTTATTCATATTCTATACTTTTGATAATGCATAGAAAAACATAACAAATATAGAGTCATCACCCAATAAGATGCCTCAAAATGTATCTATAGAGTTGTGACACAAAGAGTACTCATTTCCTCAGTACTTCTTACTAAATATATATATTTTTAAGAAATGAAAATGTAAGAGCAGAGATTGTTTCTTCCTGATATATATTTTTATTCATGAGAGATTTTTGTCAGAAGTCAAGATCTATTGTACTATGTCCTAAATCCTACCTATTTTACAATACACTGAATATTATTATTACCTATGGATACCATGGGACTCCTTGTGCGTAATGGATTCCAGTCTTCTTACAGAGTTGCATATGAAAATGTTACCAATGAACTGAAGAATCTGGCATTCATAACTTTGCAACGTTATAACAAATAGGTAGTCCTGATGTTTTGTTCTTTTTTTAATATATCAAATATATTTCATTGCTTACATTATAGTAGCAGATTGAAAACATATGCTCACTTGCCACTAGTCCACCAGCAGCTGAAAATCTCAGCTCATCTTCCATAGGCCTGTATGTACCAGGGCCATAATCCAGCTTCTGAGGCTTGATATGAGGCCAGATTAATACTCAAGAGCCTTTGAAATGGAAATAGTGCTTTCTTGCCAAAGATTAGAATGACAATAGACTCCATTTGCTTGTTCCCTTGCCTTTCTGCTCTTCCCAATCCGATTAATTTTCCTCATCCCATCATCCCCTCCCATCCTCTCTTTACAGCTCCATCACCTGTCATGACGATTAAGAAAGATCGGACATCCAGAAACAGCATTTCTTTATCCTGGCAAGAACCTGAACATCCTAATGGGATCATATTGGACTATGAGGTCAAATACTATGAAAAGGTGGGGAGATAATGTTAAAGGGTTGAGTTGTGTAGGGAAAGAGGTTACCTAATCGTGAGTGTGCTCTTTCAGAGAAACCAATGATACTGCTAGCAAGTGAAAGAGCTCTGTTTAGAATTCTGGTCGTGTGATACCTTTGATTTATAGGTAGAAGAGGGTTTTGAAATCATTGTGTCAAATATCCTCCATTCTATAGCAATAAGCCATAGCAAAAGATGTCACTATCAAACGTTAAGTCATCTAGTTATGGTATTAGAGATGACATTTGTGTCCTTCCACACTGAGACCCCTGTTCTACCAACTATTATATAGCGATTCCTTAATCTATTGATGAACTATTCCTGAGTTCATTGCCTTAAGCATCATTTCCTGACCTTCACATTCACATGAATTTCCTTCAATACAGATAGGAACATTGAATTAATAATGAAACGATTGTGTTATTGAACTAATGATGGAAAGCTTTCTTGACTTTGTACAAGGAAATGTAGATGAGAGTGGGTAGATAAGTTTGCCTCACATCATAAAATTGTGGTTCAGTAATGCAATTATAAAAAATAGGTACATGATTATTTATAAGTAGAATTTAAGCCATAGTATTTCATCACTCTAAGTACCACTTATTTCTCCCTGGTTATAAATTATGGCTAGGTTTGAAAGCAAGATGTATTCAAATCTTATCATTAGAGCTGGGTAGTTTTATAGCTACCAATATGAACATGACATATTTGTGTATCTGCTGCAGTTTACAAAGTATTTTAAAATGAAATAAAAACAAATTGTGAGTTGATATAGTTTATATTTACAGACTACTTCTGCATACATTATTTTGAGCTGTCTGATAATCTGATGAAAGTGGGCAAATAGGTTCTTTTACAAATAAGAAAACTGAGAGTTGATGGCATTATCTATTATTTCTCACAGCCTCACTGCTAATAAACATTAGATCTTTGTTTTGAATTCTGGCAGCCATGACTCCTCATGTAGTATGTTTTCCCCTGTATTGCATACCTTCCTCTACATGAAAATGGATTATTTTAGAGATATGAGAATTAGTGGTATGGTCAGTTGTCCAAAAAAAAAAAAAACCAATGTATAAACATTCCTTTGCACTATGTAGTTATTCTGTTTATTGAAGTTAATGTATTTCACAAATGTGATCCCATTTTTTTCATACTGCCCCCTACAGGGAAAAAGGTATGTCTCTTTCACTGAAAGAAAGTGAGACCTTATAAACCTCACTGTGCCAAAACCATAGTACAAATAAGTTATCTCCTAGCTTTCAGTGATCCACTGTGGTACTGTCAAGTACACACTTGATCATGATCTTCTCTTTTTAAAAGTGTGATAAAAGAGACTGGGCAAATATAAAAATCCATGTTTTATAGATGATACAACAAAATAAAAAGACAATTAATGATGCACCTTAGTTCAGATTGGATAGCAGAGCCAGGGAACACCCAACTTGTAGATCTATGGAAGCTGATTCAAAAATACTACGAAACTACCTTCATATCTTTTACAAACATAAAGCATTTTCTGAACTTATTTCAAACTCCACTAACAAAGCACAATATACATCCATATTTTAAAACAATATTAATTAGTGCAGGAAAAGAATGACTGAATCTATTATTCTCTAAGCATTTTAAATTTGATGCATATTTATGTGTAATATTATTTTTAATATACTTTATATAAACATTTTTTATAGCATACATTCATAAATTTTAAAATTATTTCCAAATATATATATGATGCTTAGAAATATTTTGAGCATTTTGCTAGAATTTAAGCTCTACAAAGTCTAGCTTTCTTGACTGTTTAGTTCATTAATGATGATGAACAGAGCCATGTTCTGGGTATATGATTAATAATTATTTTTAACACATGAAATAATGATTTCCACAAAATAAATATATTCAGCCCTCTTCATTATTTATATACTAACTCAAATGCTATTTGATACATAACCAGCATTTTTAACTAAAAAGTATCTATAACACACTACATTTTTTCTGTAATATTCTATTTAGTTTTGGTTGAGGATATGCATTGTTCTATATCACCCACTCTAGGTCCCACACCAGGTACAGGGATATTCCACCATTACTTGAAATTAGGTGACCCATAAAGTGCTCATATACTAACGTATGTTAAAGGAAAAACACAATTCCTGGTAGTCCATTTTCGTAAACAAGGCTTGACATAAAAAGTCCTTACAATTAATGTGCGGTGTGAATCTCCTAAAGTACAATGTAAATCCTTTTGGGAAATATTTCTAGACTTTTATCTGAAGGTTTTAGTCTCTACAAACCATAGTGACTTAGATTAAACACAGTGCAAATATAGCTGATACTAAGAAAGTTATTAATGTAGAGTTTATACATAAAACCTGGACCTTTTTAAGTTTAATATTTTACAGTTAATGGAAATATTTTCTGAGAATCAGTAGGACATTCCTGTTAAGTTTAATTCAAGGGGGCATTTTTGTTTTTGTAAGTTTATTCTTGGAATTAGACTGAAGCTTTCATTCAGCCTCAGCTTTGAAGAGAACTTATTTTCATCCACATATTCAGTAATTGGTAAAAATGAAAACTAAATTTTCCTGCATTATGTGCAGGGAACAAATTATTTTATCCAAGTTGGGAAATTCTGTAAATAATTTTTTTGCTTAAAAATGCCCCTATTAGGGCTTCCCTAGTGGCGCAGCGGTTGAGAGTCCACCTGCCAATGCAGGGGACACGGGTTCGTGCCCTGGTCCGGGAAGATCCCACATGCCACGGAGCGGCTGGGCCCGTGAGTCATGGCCGCTGAGCCTGCGCGTCCGGAGCCTGTGCTCCGCAATGGGAGAGGCCACAGCAGTGAGAGGCCCATGTACAGCAAAAAAAAAAAAAAAAGCCTCTATTACATTCAGAAAGTTAAATGATTGTCACCTCTTTTATCTGTCCTATGAGCTGTGTTAAAAATTTGAAAGAATTCGTTTTGAGTGGTTCACCTTTTTACCATTTGACAGCATTAGGAAGATTCGATTTTAACATGATTTTTCTTACCTCAAAGCAGGAACAAGAGACAAGTTATACAATTCTCAGGGCAAGAGGCACAAATGTTACCATCAGTAGCCTCAAGCCTGATACTACGTATGTATTCCAAATCCGAGCCCGGACCGCAGCTGGATTTGGGACCAACAGTCGCAAGTTTGAGTTCGAAACTAGCCCAGACTGTACGTATTTTTTCAATATAGTGTATGGGGGAAAGGGCTGGTGCAAAGGTGTCTGATAATTCATTCTCACTCTAAGTTTTAGCTAAATGTGATACATTGAAAGTATATTGCTTGGGGGACATTTAACAATTTTGCATAGCATTGGGTCTGTTTACTTGTGTTTGTGTATGTGTACATCTGTGTGTGTGTGTGTGTGTGTGTTTCTCTTTTACAAATCGAACATATTCTAATGCCTGGAATGCTTCTGATCTTCTATTGGCCATAAATTCCTTTGAGGGTCATTATTTAATATGGTAACATTTTAACTTCTAGTACCTGTTAATTCAGATATTTCAGGTTCATTGTATGGTTCAATGAACTACAAAAAAAGAAACGTGATGATCCATGAGGAGCTTAATATTGTTTTAATCCTTAACACATTTAATCTTGTATTACTTGGAGGTTAAGGATTTTCTAAACCTGATTCATCACCTCATTCACATCCACAAGTAATTTGGTTGGTCCTGTGTGTCTGACACTAAATTTATCTAAAATTGGCAAACATTTTCCCAGTAACATTCTGATTTTCTTTAAATGCATTCACTTCATATTAGAAAAACCTTCTGCTAAAATATAAGTTTCAAAAGGGAAAATCATGGCTATGATATTAATATAAAATGAACACAAATTAAAAATTTTATTTAACTTATTAATTAATGAAGAGACTAGTAAGAGAGTAAACTGATTTAAAGAGAAATTTGAAGAACAGATACATATACACATATACATACATATTTGTATATGTTGTGTCTGTTTTTGTGTATGAGTGTGTAGACAATCAGAAATACTTAAACAAATTGGTTACTCTGTCCAAAACTGGTTAATATACTATAAGACAATAAGTATAATGATTGGGGTCATCTTTTCTAATGCACATAAAACAGTCATATCTCTAGTGAATATATCATTCTAGTTGTAATGAGAAAAATCACATATATAACTATTCGTTGTCTACAACTAACTTCATAGTTGAAAAACAGGCCAGGAAGACAATCAAAGATGAACACCCTTTAGAAACAGATTATCCAGGGAGAGTCTGACAATGCCTAGCATTCTACCGAAAGGACACACAGTAATCTCTTTTGACAGTTACAATTTGCCATTTCTCCCTGGCATCTATGTTTCCTATTTTCTGAATATTTTATTCATGGTATAAAATCACATTGTTATTGGTATGGTAATATTTTATGCCCAAATTTCATCCCTCATAGAAACATTCAAGATTAACAAAAATTATAAAAGTTGTTTAAGTTAATATGATAAAGTAAATATTTTATGGCACACTTTTTGTCAAACAATTAGAAATGCTGTTTACAATAACAAGCTCTACCTTCTACAGGGTATAAGAATCTAGTGTTAGAAATTATTATCGCACAGATGAAACATGACAATTCTTCTACTCAAAGGAGAGCTGCCATCCTCAAAAACATAAATCTACACACTTGGCCCTCCAGATCCACAGGTTCCACATCCGTAGATCCAACCAACCTTAGATCAAAAATATCCAAAGCTATATCTAATATCCTGTGATAACCCATAATGGAAAAGAATATGACAGAATTTGAAAAATAATCTATATATGTATAACTGAGTCACTTTGCTGTACAGCAGAAATTAATACATTGTAAATCAAGTATACTTCAATAAAATTTAATGCATATTATATAGATATAATATATACAAAAAAATTCCAGAAAGTTCCAGAAAGCACAGCTTTAGTTTGTGGCAATCCAGCAACTATTTACATAGCATTAAGTTGTATTAGGTGTTGTAAGTAATCTAGAGATGGTTTAAATTATAGGGCAGGATGTGCTTAGGTTATATGCAAATACTACACCACTTTATGTAAGGGACTTGAGCATCCTCAGATTTTGGTATCTGTAGGGGGTCCTAGAACCATTCCTCCTTGGATATCGAAGGGGATTCAAGTCTCAGATGTGGAGACTGTACTTCAAAACCTCTCCTAATCCTCCTGTGATGGAATGAATACGGAGAAATCACTCTTTGAGGACACTAGAAACAAAATGCTGCAAAATACCATGGAAATCCACGTGAACAAGGTTTAAAACAAATTTAAAATTTTAGATGACACAATAACAAAATATAATTGCAATTTAACGTTTGTAATTCTAAATCTTTTTGTAAACTTTAGGTGGCGCAAAGAAAGTTCTTTGCTTTGAAATGCTTATAGATTGAATTTTTTCAAACTTTTAAATAGTTATTGGAATTAACAACAAAACCTAGATTTGCTGTAGCAAGAGAGATCACAAATCACAGAAATATAAAAATCAAATGTTTATTATATCATGTGGTAGAAATTAGGCATATTGGGGGGCAAGAGGGGCAGAACACCATTAGATAAATATGTATTATATTGATGCATATTTTGGAATATCAGTCTAACCTCTCTTGTTCTTAATTAGCACTTAACCCTATCTGATAAATAAATTCGCAACAACAACAAATTCTAAAATTTTAATGTGATTCCAGATTTACCACAGATATAGTTGTGACAGTGTTATGCATGATCTTCTAATGAGGCTTCAGTGTCTGAGGTTTAAGAAACAGCCCATTTAAAAACTTCAGGGTCTTAGGACTTTTGCAAATAAGTTTTATATTTGCTATATTTCCATTGATTGATAGAGCAGATGAAAAGAGCATAGAGAGAAAGGGAACTTTTTTAATATCCCTCCTCTCCTTTTATAAAAATCTTTGAGTTGCACAGTTTGATTTTTTTTTTTTAATCAGTTTACTCTTACTGCTTTACCATAGAATTCTTCCAGACTTTAAATATAAGTAAATATAGGTTTAAAAATTACCTTTTGTCTTAAGGGGAAAAAAGACAAAAATCAAAACTCTCCATTTTTATAAATCAAAATGTTATATTCATTAAAACTCTAAGGATTTAAAAGTTTTATTTGTTATAGATTGATATTTAAAAGATATAAAAAAAGGCTCATGTTTGGATTTCTTTAACAGTTTGCTGCTTATTCTAGTTTTTAGTATTTTTTAATTATAAAGTTTTATTCATAACACATATAAATGTTTCTTAGTAGAAAATAGTGTATTTCTACCTGGAATTTAATTAGTATTTTTTGATCTTGTTTACAGTAACAATATAGAGGCATAGTGGATTATATATTTTCCTAAGTGCTTTAAAGTTTCTTACTATTTATGTGTCAGTGCTTTACATTTATTATCATCACTTTACAGAAGAGGAAACTGAGGCATAGAGAGGTTAAGTAAGATTTCTAAAGTTATACAATTGGTAAATGATCGATCTGATTTTAGAACCCATGTATTTTTGTGACAGTATGAAAAGCATTTGCGTAAACATTTCATTTGATCCTGTTCTGTAAGCTATTAAGATACTATGATTTCCTTTTATCCATGGTCTAGGACACAGAGTTTTATATGTTTTTTCTGAGACTACATAGCTAGTAAGTGGAGTCAGTGAGCCTCCAGATTTTGGAGTACTGATCCAGTGCTGCTATTGCATATTAAAAAAAAAAAAGGTCATGCTAAAAGTCCCACAGAAAGCATAGAGTGTATATGAGTAAAAGGACCTTCCTAGAACAAAGGTGACATCCACCAAAGCAAGAAGTCCCAGACTTTAAGAAACAGTGTGATATGTTTGGGAAAACAGGCAGTCCATCTGTCTGGAAAGTCTCAGTGGGCAGAAACTGAATCCAGAGTGTGTGCTTTGTGCCTGAGAACGGCAGGCACAATGTAGGAGTTAGAGAAAGAACCCTAAAGGGAGCTGCCATGTATTGGGATGACCTCGACAAGCTGCTTCAACTTTCACTGCCTCAGCTTCCCTGTCTGGAAATTGGGAAAGATCATCGTGCATGACTCAATAGGGTTTTTATGTTGATTAAATTAATTGTTGTTTGTAAAGTGCTTAAAATATTACCTGGTATAATAGTATAGTAAGCACTCAGGGTGTGTGTGTGTGTCTGTGTGTGTCTGTGTGTGTGTGTTTGTTTTGTGTTTAAATAAATCGTACATAATTTGAACATCCAGGGAATTTCCAGAGCAAAAATATGTGGGATAAAGCTGAGAATTGGAAATGGAGGATTCTACTGGATATTACTATTCAAGAAGATTAGCTCAGGGACAATTTAGTCAGCACTCCTAAATGTTTCATACTGCCTTTTTGTTGTTTTTAATGAATGGGTATGCAGCCACTTTAACCTCTTGGACCCTATTTTTAGGGGACATAAAGAAAGCCTGACAAAGGTAGAATGGAATCATTATATAGAGAACTTTATATACCAAAATTAGATATTCATATGTAATTTTGTGGGATATGGAGTACTTTTGCCAATTCTTTACCAGGAAAATGAAATAATAAAAATATATAACATTTATTAAACCCTTATTGTATGTTTAGCACTGTTCTAGGTGTTTAACTCCTTTAATCCTCACAACAATCATATTATTATGTCACACAGCAGATTGGTACAAAGCCAGTCATTCTGGTTCACGAGAACGAGCTCCTTGCCAGTCTGCTTTAGGCAGAGTGGACAGCATGTGTAGGATGGACAAAAATGGGAAGGGACTAGAGCCAGGGCGAGCAGTGTGCTTGTGGGAAAACATATTCAAACTGAATTCCTGACATAATAGGTATCAGTTTTTGCCAGTATGCCACATAAAATTATTAGACAACTGTATAACATACAATTTAATCAATACTATTCATTCAAATGTTTGCCAATTCAGTAACCAAAAATGATCTGATTTGGTTATGTGCTTTTAGATATTCTCTGGGATTCATAGATATCTGGAGCTAGAGGAAATTGTAGAGAGGTCTAGTTTAATCCTGTCTTTGACAAGAAAAGAAATAGAGAATTCTTCTTTTTTCTATCATGTTTCCTCTACCAGTTTCACTGACATTTATTTTACAAACTGGCTAAAATTTACCAGCGAATTCAGAACTTGCTGCTCTTTATAAGTTGCTACACTATGCAAAGTGAAAAGCATGAGATAAAGTGATTATTATATGTTCATGGAGCATTATTGAATTACAAGGTTAAGTTATTTACAAATGATTCACAGATCTATAGCCAGTGGATAGGAATGTATCAGTCCATGTCTTCTGTGAAGCAGATATTAAGGTGGAATTGTGTGAGCTTCAGGGAGTGTGGGGATACAGATAAAAGGTAAAAGGGGAGGAACAGAAATGGCCAAGCAGAGCCTGAGACTGAGATGTAGGTCAGCCATCTATGAAGACAGAGAGAAGGCAGAGGGTTAAGGAGGGGGACCCTCAGAGAGCAATGCAGCTCTGAGGGTCTCACCAAACCAACGGGGAGCCTCAGCATGAAGATTGCCCTTACAGGACCACTGCATTGGGCAGAAATGGCCTGGCTGCAGTTCCCTTGCCATGTTTTGTCATTGAGGAGAGCGTGGCTGCAGTGGATCCTGAAGGTGCAGCAGCTGCGAGCTGTCTGCCCACTGCAGGCTTGGCAGTAGGGAGATCCTAACAGGCACTCCCACGACTGCCACGGTGGCATAAACAATAGTTTTCTGGTAGTAAAGGATAAAGTGCTTGCAACAGTTTATATTATGAGTATACCATCCTGCCACACTCTGAGTTCTTTTTTCAGATGCTTAGAAAACTTTTAACAGCCTATCTGCCATGTTTCTTTATTTATATCATTTATTCCCTAAACTGCATTATTTTAGAGAAAAACTTCCAACCTTAGATTTTTCATCAGGTTCAAGATGTGATATTGGCTTCTGGAGAGCTGATAGTATAACTAAACCCTCTCTTCTGAGCTTTTCTTTTGATACAGCACTGATTCATTTGTTTAATCAGCATTTACTACAAAAACAATATATATTAAAGTATGAGTGCATGAGAGGGAATGTTCCAGGAACTGAGTATATTTTAGAGAGTGTAGAGATTAGAATGCTTATGGATTTTGTTAGCAGGTGAGCCTGGGGATTTAGGCAGAGAACAGATCCTAAATGGTTTTACATGAATTTTATCCAGAAAGTGATGGAGAGCCCTGCATGAGAATGACATAATCAAACTCATGGCTTAGAAGGAATATTCTGGTGGCCAGGTAGAAGATAGGAAAGGCCTGCAAGTAGAGATCCATTGGGAATTTCTTATTGTAATCCAGGAGAGAAGTGAAGACAGAAACTAAAATATTTAAAAGAATTTGGTGATTAATTGGATATAGAAAAATCAGGAGAGGGAGAGGACAAGGTGACTTTATATTTATGGTCTATCAGAAACTGCTTTTTCCAAAAGGTCCTCAAATGATTTATGTGAACATTAAAGTTAGAGAATCATTGGTTTAGGTCAAGGGTCAGTAAACATTTTCTGTAAGGGGCTAGAGAATAACTATTTTAGGCTTTGTGTACATACAGTCTCTGTTGCTCCTACCTAACTTGGCTAATTGTAGCATAAAAGCAGCCATAGACAATGTACAAATAAATGAATGTGGCTGTGTTCCAATGTAATTTTATTTATAGACACAAAAATTTGAATTTTATATAATTTTCATATATCACAGAATCTTCTTTTGACTTTTTGCAACCATTTAAAAAATGTAAATTTTTCTAAGCTTCTGAGCTATACAAAAACTGACGGCAGGCCAGATTTGGCTCCTGGACAATTTTTGCCAATACCTCATGTTGGTGAGTGAATGAATGATGGGCCATCTACAAAGGTAGGAAATACAGGGACAGGAACAATTTGTTGGTAACATGTGTTGGGGTCCATAGGACAGGTATGATACCACCTTTTAAATAAATATAGATACTGGAGAATAAACAATCTAATGAGAACGTTTTTATAGTTTCATCCTGGGGAATCTTACCTATTCCCTATATTTCTCTGATAATTACTGTTTATTTGATGAGTTTCTTGCCAATGAGTACAGAGAAAACAAGTCCAGCATATTTTATGCAGTAGATGCCCAAATAGTTTTGATTGATGTCAGTGAAAGCAGAGTATTTAATCTTATTAATCAGAAATTTCAAGTAAAATTATACAAAATGTCTATTTTTTACACTCAGTGAAGAATTCTTTTTACATTGTATCAGACAAGAAGCCATATTTTAGGTAAAAGCAAAATAAATAGGACTTAATTTATCAACATTTTCACATAGATGTTAGTTATGATGTGTTAATGCCTGATCGTTTCTTATTTTTTCTCTCGAACCTCACAGCTTTCTCCATTTCCGGGGAAAATAGCCAAGTGGTAATGATTGCCATTTCAGCGGCAGTAGCAATTATTCTCCTCGCAGTCGTCACCTACATTTTGATTGGGAGGTGAGTTCACAGTCTGTTTTATGACTTACTTTCATTATTGCATTGCTTGCTCCCCTCAATTGCCACTAAAATCTGAAAAGTGTGGTCAATAAAATATTTTAACAATAAGAATGTCTCCACTTGTATTGTAGATATTTCTTTTTTTCCTCCCTTTCTTTTGATTCTCCATCTTTAGTTTTGAGTTTCTTTTTTTCATTAAATTCTTGCCTCAGTCTCCAACACCCACCACTTCTTTTGACCTCACTCTTGGTTTTTACTTTCTTTTTTCAATTATCCCTTCTCTCATCAAATACACCCCAGATTTCCCTGACACTTTCTCACCCAGAACACTGGTAACACTGCACAGCACTAATCACTAACAATGGAAACTTTACCCTTCATTCATTCTAACAGCAGTCGTTTTTTAAAAAAAATACTATAAACACTTTCTAGGGCCATTATAAAAACTGAACTGAAGGGGTCTGCACAGTGGGGTAGCATCTCTCCATATCTCCTCATTAGGCAGCTCTCCAGGGTCCCCAGAGAAAGAGGCTTTCTCTAGAGGATTTAGAAAATATGAAGTCATTAAACTTTCACTAAAGCATTTAATTGTTTGTGCAAAATGCTTTATTTTCTGTGCTTTGCGCATTCTGAACATACATAATTGTTTTAAGTATATTTTCTTTCTGTGTTCTCTTCCTTTGATTTACCTCTAGGTTTTGTGGCTATAACAAGTCAAAACATGGTGCGGATGAAAAAAGACTTCATTTTGGGAATGGACATTGTAAGTTTCTAAACTATTTGCTGCCGTTTTGGCTTTACCATTTCAGCTTTAGCAGTTGTTGATTTGTAATTGGATAACTTCCCCCCTGACAAAGAGAATTCAGAAGTAGTTTTATGGGAAAATTGAGCAAGTCAAATTTATTTTAAACAGAGAAGGGAATCCACGGCTCTGCATTAAGTAATTTTTACATGGCTGCATTTCAGCATACTTAAGCTAACGTGAAGGGTAACTGGTGGTTTATATTCAAATAATGCACATGATGGGGAGTAGATACTATAGGCGGCTCCGCATGGCTGACAGGCAAAGCATATCTTCAATTTCCTTATTACTAACTATTTGCTAAAATCTAAATAGGAGCCTTTTCCCTTTCCTAACTGCCAAGTAAATATAAACAACCTCTGTTTATGTGAAACGGCTTACTCCACTTTGTCAACCAACCAGGGGAGAGCCTTTAGAATAAACTGTTTATTTTGGAGTTACATGATATCCAACTGGTAGGAAAGCCAGGGCTTTTGCCCCTTATTTTAATACCAATCAATTTAGTCTCTTTTTAATATTTCTCTGAAAGAAATACTCTTTTAAGAAACCAAGTGTTTATATCTAATAAAAAGACTCATTTTTTTTCTTCTGGTGAAACAAATCATTCCAGGTGTTTTGCTTTTCCAAACTGTGGCTGGGTTATTGTGGCAATTACTAATCATCAGCCTTAAAGGGAATAGCATGTTCTCGTGGAATTAGTACAGAGACCATACTCATGCCTATATGCTCTCAAATAATCTCAATGTAATTAATATAGTCTTGTAAGCATTAGTTTCTTTGGCTTTCACTTTTGCTTTCTGAAAATAACTTTCAGTTCAACATACTTTGTATCAGTAATTGGCTTTCCATCTAAAGGTTGTAGCTTGACAGTAAAAACTTGATGACCTGTTGCTACCATGTAGGAGGAATATAGTAGATTGAAAAAAAAAATGTTTTCCAAAATGTAAATTGAAGTAGGATGGACAGAATGGCAGAGGTTGCAGAGAGCACTGTTTGTTTCGTCCATCTCATTGAAGTCAGTGTAGAATAATTCACAAAAAAGCCCAAGTGTCACCTTCCTAATATCAATATCTCATTCCAGATTAGTTAGGTTACCAACTCAAAAGTCTTAAAAGAGTGCATGAACAAATCACAGGATATTTATCTAGCTTTTTCTTCACAATCCCACAAAACACTGAGTCACATTCACCATGCATAAATTAGTCAGAGTAGTTGCATTCCTGTGGATTAAGTTGTTCTTAATCTGAGTTGGACAATCGATGTAAATATTGTCTTTAGGGCAAGACCATATTGATTTGGTTCTTTATACAGGAATTATACACCTCGTGAACTTGCAGCACTGATAAATTTCTGTGTGCCAATTGTAAGCAGGTTTCTCTATCACTTCAATCTGCTTTAGCTGTTGCTTTTTATGGTGGAGTTTGTTGAAACTTTAATTTTCTTCAAATGCATAATATCCTTATGATAGCCAAACAAAAAAGAAATGTGTTTTATCCTAGCTGCAAGGGCATAAAGTATATGCATGTCATAAACTTTCTGCGTCTTAATGCTACAGCTGGTTTATTTCAGACCATTTATTTCGTATTACTTTGAAAAGCTCTAGCTATGAACTATTCCCTCCAGCCTTGTTACAAATCCTATAATATTGCTTCAAAAGGAAAGAAATGTGTTTCACCTCCTAAGATCCTGTCCCCTTGCCCTCTCTGGCTGGGCCTTTTTACTTTTTTGCTATCCTTAGGGCAACTCATGCTGGTAAAATGGAAATGTAAATTACTGTGTTTGCACAGAATGAGCTGTAAAGTAGTGCAGCTTAACACGTGTGCATGTGTTTATTATCTGGTTTTCTTGACACAGCCCAGTTACTCTGTGTGTTGCTCTTAATTATTGGTGTGAAGGGATTATGTGCTTGCATCCTGAATCACCTGATTCCTGGAACCTCTGGGGACAGCAGTTAAAAATCAGCAGTCAAAGCTCCCACAGCGAACAGGCCATTTTTCTTGGAGATGTGTGTGTGTGTTTATACTTGTATTGTTTCCCTAAATGTCATGCAGATAGAAAAGCAATTTACTTAACTTTAATCAATCACAATGAATTGATTGATTTTATTTGGGAATGATTTTATTTGGGATTTTATTTGGGAATTTTTAGATTAGTTAGTAATACATATCCTCTCTAGGGCTGACAGGAACGGAATGGTGACTCTAAAGCACACTTTCAAGGCTGTTTGAAGCCAGCACTTATTTAAAATGTTTGAGACATTGTTCCTAACAAATCATTTTATAATCTTCTTTGTCAATTCCTTTTTTAAATTTAAGTACAGTTGGTTTACAATATTATATTAGTTTCAGATGTATAGCATAGTGATTCAGGATTTTTATAGATTATATGCCATTAAAAATTATTACAAGATAATGGCTATAATTCCCTGTGCGATAACAATATATCCTGTTGCTTATCTAGTTTATATGTAGTAATTCGTATCTCTTAACCCCATACCCCTATTTTGCCAGTAAGTCTCTCCCAAATTGATTTCCTTAAGTTCAGCAAGGTAAAATATTTGTGATTGTTTACCAGAAAAAAAATTTCATTTTCACCTTATTTTTAAAAGTGCTATTTTTTCCCTTGGAAAGGAATGCTAGATTTTCTTACCTTACTGTTTCCTGACTTTACTATGACTAGTGGAAAATCAAAATCGGATGATCACATATTCTAGCCTCCATTTGACTGTCTTCTTTAAAATGTAACCAAATTGACTAAACAAAAAGATTCTGAGAAGACTTCATTTCCTAACGTCTTTTATTAAATCTATGGTTACTTTTACTGTTTTCCTTACCCCAAAGCAAGAAAAGTATGATAGCTTTCCTTAATCTGTTTCTTGTTTCAACAGTAAAGTGTTTTAGTACTGATAATGTAGAAATAGTTTTAGTGTGATAATAAATTATAGTAGACCATTGTACTAAAGACTGCCTGTTTTTATAGAAAGAAATGATGTTTATAATAAACAGCAGAAGCATGCAAATTGATGCATGAGCTCCAAAGAAACGGGCATTTCTAAGCCAAAATTCTGTCTCTGGGAAACCTCAATGATATTCATATTTGTGAATAAGCATTCTTAATATGAAGATGCTGATAATGGCGATAGTCTCTGTCATTTACTGGGCACTAACTACAATGACAGGCACTCAATGCTAGGCACTTGAAGAGCAAATTTTCCAGAGCTTTCTTTCTCTGATGCCTGGCAGATTCTTTGTGCTGTGCTATTCAAAGTGGAAGAAATAGAAAAGTAGAGTTCTTCAAAACCTACTCCACTCACAGTTTGCCCAAAGAAAGGGCAAAAAACTTACTATCTCCCCATTTCGGTGGATGTTGACTCCCTAGATATGGGTGTCATCTCAAATTATCTACACTCTGCCTCTGGACGGAGAGTGGCCAGTCTTTTGCAGTGTCAGGGTCAACACCAGGCAGAGGGAGGAGTGGCACTGACCTATCTTCTCCTACATTTTCCATGTGCTCCCTCACCTCCCACTCCCATTTTGCTGTCTCAAAATCATCTGAAGAGGGCTTCCCTGGTGGCGCAGTGGTTGAGAGTCCGCCTGCTGATGCAGGGGACACGGGTTCATGCCCCGGTCCGGGAAGATCCCACATGCCGCGGAGCGGCTAGGCCCGTGAGCCATGGCCGCTGAGCCTGTGCATCCGGAGCCTGTGCTCCACAACAGTGAGAGGCCTGCGTACCAAAAAAACAAAACAAAACAAAAAACATCTGAAGAAGTAGCTAAGGAAAATAGTTTTTACCTCCCATCTTTCATAATCCATTTATTCTTATCCCTATATTTTTTTACTCAAAACCTCTATGGAAACTTCCCAGGAACATAAATTATTATGTGAGGTAACATGGCATTCACAAAGTCACCCTGTAGATCAACAAACTAATCACATCTTAGCCCAGACTCTGAAATCCTGGACTCATTGGCCAAATGTCCATTGTGATGAAGCCTCTTAGGAACAATTGCTGTCATCACAGTCCCTACACCTATTTCATATGAACTATTATACAAAACTGGCTCAAAGAATCTTCAGTAATTCCAGAATGTTCAGCTGCAATTTTGCCAGTAAGATTCTTCTATTAAAAAGTGATATCAGGGACTTCCCTGGTGGCGCAGTGGTTGAGAGTCCACCTGCCGATGCAGGGGACACAGGATCGTGCCCCGGTCCGGGAAGATCCCACATGCCGCGGAGCGGCTGGGCCCGTGAGCCATGGCCGCTGAGCCTGCGCGTCCGGAGCCTGTGCTCGGCAACGGGAGAGGCCACAACAGTGAGAGGCCCACGCACCGCAAAAAAAAATAAAAATAAATTAAAAAAAAAAAAAGTGATATCAGAGACTTCCCTGGTGGCGCAGTGGTTGAGAATCTGCCTGCCAATGCAGGGGACATGGGCTCAAGCCCTGGTCTGGGAAGATCCCGCATGTTGCAGAGCAGCTAAGCCCGTGTGCCACATATACTGAGCCTGTATGCCCTAGAGCCTGCTCTCTGCAACAAGAGAAGCCACCGCAATGAGAAGCCCACACACGGCAACAAAAAGTAACCCCCACTCCCCGCAACTAGGGAAAGCCTGCATGCAAAAATGAAGACCCAACGCAGCCAAAAATAAATAAATACATTTTTTAAAAACTGTATTTTTTAAAATACATTTTAAAAATGTATTTAAAATACATTTAAAAATGTATTTTTCTGATATTATTAGAAAAAGATAATGTCTGATTTTATTTGTTATTTTAGGATATTAAAAACACCTTCAATAATATAGTGTACCAAATGAAAAAATATATCACCATTAAGAATCCATGTCCCAACTGGGGATCCTGTGTAAGTCACAGGCGGCTCTCCAGGAGGAGCTGCCCAGAGTGGACGCGTTGGAGGTGCCTGCGACTCTACGAGTTCCACCTACCCATCTCTATCCATTCTGTCTGAGTCAGGTTACCTGTGAAAGGCCAAGAAAGTTTTACTTAGCCATGTGGCTGACAGGGTCTTAGTGCTCCGGCCGGGTGTCAGGCCTGTGCCTCTGAGGTGGGAGAGCCGAGTTCAGGACATTGGTCCACCAGAGACCTCCTGGCTCCAAGTAATATCAAACACCAAAAGCTCTCACAGAGACCTCCATCTCAATGTTAAGACCCAGCTCTACTCAATGACCAGCAAGCTACAGTGCTGGACACCCTATGCCAAAAAACTAGCAAGACAGGAACACAACCCCACCCATTAGCAGAGAGGCTGCCTAAAATCATAATAAGTCCACAGACACCCCAAAACACACCACCAGACATGGACCTGCCCACCAGAAAGACAAGATCCAGCCTCAGCCACCAGAACACAGGACATACTCCCCTCCCCCAGGCAGCCTCTACAACCCTCTGAACCAACCATAGCCACTGGGGGCAGACACCAAAAACAAAGGGAACTACAAGCCTGCAGCCTGTGAAAAGGAGACCCCAAACACAGTAAGTTAAGCAAAACGAGAAGACAGAAAAACACACAGCAGTTGAAGGAGCAAGGGAAAAAACCACCAGACCAAATAAATGAAGAGGAAATAAGCAGTCTACCTGAAAAAGAATTCAGAGTAATGTTAGAAAAGATGATCCAAAATCTTGGAAATAGAGTGGAGAAAATACAAGAAACGTTTAACAAGGACCTAGAAGAACTAAAGAACAAACAAGCAATGATGAACAACACAAAAAATGAAATTAAAAATTCTCTGGAAGGAATCAATAGCAGAATAACTGAGGCAGTAGAATGGATACGTGACCTGGAAGATAAAAGAGTGGAAATAACTATCACAGAGCAGAATAAAGAAAAAAGAATGAAAAGAATTGAGGACAGTCTCAGAGACCTCTGGGACAACATTAAATGCACTAACATTTGAATTACAGGGGTCCCAGAAGAAGAAGAGAAGAGAATGGAACTGAGAAAATATTTGAAGAGATTATAGTTGAAAACTTCCCTAATATGGGAAAGGAAATAGTCAGTCAAGTCTAAGAAATCCAGAGTCCCATACAGGATAAATCCAAGGAGAAACATGCCAACACATATTAATCAAACTATCATAAATTACATACAAAGGAAAAATATTAAAAGCAACAAATAACATACAAGGGAAGCCCCATAAGGTTAATAGCTGATCTTTCAGCAGAAACTCTGCAAGCCAGAAAGGAGTGGCAAGACATATTTAAAGTGACAAAAGGGAAAAAACTAAAACCAAGATTACTCTACCCAGCAAGGATCTCATTCAGATTTGACAGAGAAATTAAAACCTTCACAGACAAGCAAAAGCTATGAGAATTCAGCACCACCACACCAGCTTTACAACAAATGCCAAAGGAACTTCACTAGGAAGGAAACACAAGAGAAGGAAAAGACCTGAAATAACAAACCCAAAACAATTAACAAAATGGTAAGAGGAACATACATATCAATAACTACCTTAAATGTAAACAGATTAAATGCTCAAACCAAAAGACATACACTGGCTGAAAGGATACAAAAACAAAATCCGTACATATGCTGTCTACAAGAGACCCAATTCAGACCTAGGGACACATACAGACTGAAAGTGAGGGGGTGGAAAAAGATACTCCTTGCAAATGGAAACCAAAAGAAAGTTGGAGTAGCAATTTTCATATCACACAAAACAGACTTTAAAATAAAAACTATTACAAAAGACAAAGAAGGACACTACGTAATGATCAAGGGATCAATCCAAGAAGAAGATATAACAATTGTAAATATTTATGAACCAACGTAGGAGAACCTCAATACATAAGGCAAATGCTAGAAGCCATAAAAGGGGAAATCAACAGTAACACAATCATAGTAGGGGATTTTAACACCCCATTTCCACCAATGGAGAGATCATCCAAAATAAAAATGAATAAGGAAACACAAGCTTTAAATGATACATTAAACAAGATGGACTTAATTGATATTTATAGGACATTCCATCCAAAAACACCAGAATACACTTTCTTTTCAAGTGCTCATGGAACATTCTCCAGGACAAATCATATCTTGAGTCACAAATCAAGCCTTGGTGAATTTAAGAAAGTTGAAATCATATCAAGTATCTTTTCCAACTGCAACACAATGAGACTAGATATGAATTACTGGAAAAATTCTGTAAAAAATACAAACACATGGAGGCTAAACAATACACTACTAATCAACCAAGAGATCACTGAAGAAATCAAAGAGGAAATTTAAAAATACCTAGAAATAAATGACAATGAAAAGACGACCCAAAACCTATGCGATGCAGCAAAAGCAGTTCTAAGAAGGCAGTTTATAGCAATGCAATCCTACTTCAAGAAACAATAAAAATCTCAAATAAACAACTTAACTTTACACCAAAAGCAATTAGAGAAAGAACAAGAAAACCCCAAAGTTAGCAGAAGGAAAGAAATCATGAAGATCAGATCAGAAATCAATGAAAATGAAATGAAGGTAACAATAGCAAAGATCAATAAAACTAAAATCTGGTTCTTTGAGAAGATAAACAAAATTGATAAACTACTAGCCAGACTCATCCGGAAAAAATGAAAGAAAACTCAAACCGACAGAATTAGAAATGAAAAAGAAGTAACAACTGACACTGCAGAAATACAAAGAATCATGAGAGATTACTACAAGCAACTGTATGCCAATAAAATGGACAACCTGGAAGAAATGGACAAATTCATAGAAAAGCACAACCTTTTGAGACTGAACCAGGAAGAAATAGAAAATATAAACAGACCAATCACAAGCACTGAAATTGAAAGTGTGATTAAAAATCTTCCAACACGGCTTCCCTGGTGGCACAGTGGTTGAGAGTCTGCCTGCTAATGCAGGGGACATGCGTTCGTGCACTGGTCCGGGAATATCCCACATGCCGCGGAGAGGCTGGGCCCATGAGCCATGACCACTGAGCCTGCACGTCTGGAGCCTGTGATCTGCAACGGGAGAGGCCACAACAGTGAGAGGCCCGTTTACCGCAAAAAAAAAAAAAAATCTTCCAACAAACAAAAGCCCAGGACCAGATGGATTCACAGGCAAATCCTGTACAACATTTAAAGAAGAGCTAACACCTATCCTCCTCAAACTCTTCCAAAATATAGCAGAGGGAGAAACACACCCAAACTCATCCTACGAGGTCAGCATCACCCTGATAGCAAAAACAGACAAAGATGTCACAAAGAAAGAAAAGTACAGCCCAGGATCACTGATGAACATAGATGCAAAAATCCTCAACAAAGTACAAGCAAACAGAATCCAACAGCACATTAAAAGGATTATACACCATGATCAAGTGGGGCTTATCCTAGGAATGCAAGGATTCTTCAATATATGCAAATCAATCAATGTGATAAACCATATGAACAAACTGAAGGAGAAAACCCATATGATCATCTCAGTAGATGCAGAAAAAGCGTTTGACAAATTTCAACACCCATTTATGATAAAAACCCTCCAGAAAGTAGGCATAGAGGGAACTTACCTCAACATAATAAAGGCTATATATGACAATCTCACAGCCAACATCATTCTCAATGGTGAAAAACTGAAACCATTTCCTCTAAGATCAGGAACAAGACAAGGTCGTCCACTTTCACCACTATTATTCAACATAGTTTTGAAAGTTTTAGCCACAGCAATCAGAGAAGAAAAAGAAATAAAAGGAATCCAAATTGGAAAAGAAGAAGTAATACTGTCACTGTTTGCAGATGACATGATACTATACATAGAGAATCCTAAAGAGGCTACCAGAAAACTATTAGAGCTAATCAATGAATTTGGTAAAGTAGCAGGATAAAATATTAATGCAAAGAAATCTCTTGCATTCCTATAGACTAATGATGAAAAATCTGAAAGAGAAATTATGGAAACACTCACATTTGCCATTGCAACAAGAAGGATAAAATACCTAGGAATGAACCTACCTAAGGAGACAAAATACCTGTATGCAGAAAACTATAAGACACTGATGAAAGAAATTAAAGATGATACAAACAGATGGAGAGATATATCATGTTCTTGGATCGGAGGAATCAACATTGTGAAAATGACTCTACTACTGAAAACAATCTACAGATTCAGTGCAATACCTATCAAACTGCCAATGGCATTTTTCACAAAACTAGAACAAAAAATTTCACAATTTGTATGGAAACACAAAAGACCCCGAATAGCCAAAGCAATCTTGAGAAAGAAAAATGGAGCTGTAGGAATCAGGCTCCCTGACTTCAGACTATACTACAAAGTTACAGTAATCAAGACAGTATGGTACCGGCACAAAAAAAGAAATGTAGATCAATGGAACAGGATAGAAAGCCCAGAGATAAACCCACACATATATGGTCACCTTATTTTTGAGAAAGGAGGCAAGAATATACAATGGAGAAAAGATAATCTCTTCAAGAAGTGGTCCTGGGAAAACTGGACAGCTACATGTAAAAGAATGAAATTAGGACACTCCCTAACACCATACACAAAAATAAACTCAAAATGGATTAAAAACCTAAATGGAAGGCCAGACACTATAAAACTCTTAGAGGAAAACATAGGTAGAACACTCTATGACATAAATCACAGCAAGAGCCTTTTTTACCCACCTCCTAGAGAAATGGAAATAAAAACAAAAGTAAACAAATGGGGCCTAATGAAACTTAAAAGCTTTTGCACAGCAAAGGAAACCATAAACAAGACGAAAAGACAACCCTCAGAATGGGAGAAAATATTTGCAAATAAAGCAACTGACAAAGGATTAATCTCCAAAATTTACAAGCAGCTCATGCAGCTCAATATCAAAAAAACCAACAACCCATTCCAAAAATAGGCAGAAGACCCTAAACAGACATTTCTCCAAAGAAGATATACAGATTGCCAACAAACACACGAAAGGATGCTCAACGTCACTAATCATTAGAGAAATGCAAATCAAAACTACAAGGTATCACCTCACACCAGTCAGAATAGCCATCATCAAAAAATCTAGAAACAATAAATGCTGGAGAGGTTGTGGAGAAAAGGGAACCCCCTTGCACTGTTGGTGGGAACGTAAATTGATACAGCCACTATGGAGAATAGAATGGAGATTCCTTAAAAATCTAAAAATAAAACTACCATACGACCCAGCAATCCCACTCTTGGGCATATACCCTGAGAAAACCATAATTGAAAAAGATTCATGTACCACAATATTCACTGCAGCTCTATTTACAATAGCCAGGACATGGAAGCAACCTAAGTGTCCATCGACAGATGAATGAATAAAGAAGATGTGGCACATATATACAATGGAATATTACTCAGCCATATAAAGAAACAAAATTGAGTTATTTGTAGTGAGGTGGATGGACCTAGAGACTGTCATACAGAGTGAAGTAAGTCAGAAAGAGAAAAACAAATACTGTAAGCCAACACATATATATGGTATCTAAAAAAAAAAAAAAAAGTGGTTCTTAAGAACTTAGGCACAGGACAGGAATAAAGATGCAGACATAGAGAATGAACTTGAGCACACGGGGAGGGGGAAGGGTAAGCTGGGACAAAGTGAGAGAGTTGCATGTACATATATACACTACCAAATGTAAAATAGATAGCTAGTGGGAAGCAGCCGGATAGCACAGGGAGATCAGCTCAGTGTTTTGTGACCACCTAGAGGTGTGGGATAGGGAGGGTGGGAGAGAGACGCAAGAGGTAGGAGATATGGTGATATATGTATATATATAGCTGATTCACTTTGTTATTAACAAAAACTAACACAACCTTGTAAAGCAATTATACTTCAATAAAGATGTTAAAAAAAAAAAAAGAAATTGAAGATGACACAAATAAACTGCAAGATAGCCCATGCTCATGGATCTAAAGAGTTAATATTGTCAAAATGGCCCCAGTACCTAAACCATCTATAGATCCAGTATAATCTGTATCAAAATTCCAATGGCATTTTTCAGAGAAGTAGAAGGAACTATCCCAAAGTTCATATGGAATTACAAAGACCTCAAATAGCCAAAGCAATCTTAGAAAGCTGGAGGCATCACACTTCCAGATTTCAAATTATATCATAAAGTTATAGTAATAAACACAGTATGGTACTGGCATAAAACAGGCACATAGACCAATGGAGCAGGATTGAGAGCCCAGAACTAAACTCATGCATATGGCCAACTAGGGAGCCAAGAATACTCAATAGGGAAATGATAGTTTCTTCACTAAATGATGTTGGGAGAACTGGATATTCATTTGCAAAAGAATGAAACTACACCATCATCTTACATCACTCACAAAATGTAACTCAAAATGAATTAAGGACTTCAACATAAGACCTGAACTTATAAAATTTTAGAACAAAAATAGAGAAAAAGCTCATTGACATAGGTCTTAGCAATGATATTTTTGGATAGGAACCCCAAAACACCAGCAACAAATGCAAAAATCAATAAGCATTACTACATTAAACTAAAAATCTTCTGCACAGTGGAAGAAACAATTAAGGAAAAGAAAAGGGAATCTATAGAATGGTAAAAACATTTGCAAACCATATATCTGATAAGAGGTTAATACCCAAAATACATAAGGAACTCAACAGCAAAAACCCAAGCAATCCAATTAGAAAATGGGCAAAAGACATGAATAGACATTTTTTCCAAAGAACACATACAAATGGCTAACAAGTACATAAAAAGGAGCTCTATACCACTAACCATCAGGGATATGCAAATCAAAATCACAATGAGATACTGTCTCACATCTGTTAGCATGACTATTCTCAAAAAGACAAAAGATAACAAATGCTGACAAGGATGTGTAGAAAAGGAGATCTGGTGCACTGTTGGTGGGAATGTAAATTGGTATCACCAATATTGGAAAAGTACAGAGGGTTCTCAAAAAATTAAAAATACAACTACAATATGGTTCAGCAATCCTACTGATGGGTATATATTGAAAGGAAATGAAATCACTATCTCAAAGGTATATCTGCACCTCCATGTTTACTATAGCATTCTTCACAACAGTCAAGACATGGAAATAACCTAAGTGTCTACTGACAGATGAATGGATAAAGAAAATGAGGTATATTTATAGAATGGAATATTATTTATCCATATAAAAGAAGGAAATCCTACCATTTGTGACAACATGGATGGACCTTGAAGGCATTTTGCTAAATGAAATAAGCCAGAGAGAGAAAGACAAATGCTTTATGAACTCACATGTGGAATATAAAAATATCAAACTCATAGAAACAGAAAATAGTATGGTGGTTGCCAGGGGCTGAGGGATGGGGAATATGGGGAGATGTTGGTCAAACAGTACAAGCTTTCAGTTAGAAGATGAACAACTTCTGGGGATCGAAGGTGCTGCATGGTGACTCTAGTTAACACTAGGAAGTTGCTATGAGAGTAGAGTTTTAACATTCTCATGCTAACAACAACAAAAAAGGTAATAATGTGAGATGAGGAATGTTTTAATATTATTGTGGTAAATATTTCACAATATATATGTGTATCAAACGATCACATTGTACACTTTAAACCTACACAATGTTATGTCAATTATATTTCAATAAAGCTGGGAAAAAGTGATAGAAAAAAAAGAAAGAATCCATGTCCCTTGCTAAAATAATTTTACTAATATTATTCACCATTATGAAAATTAAAATCAATATTATTAGTATATATACTATGGCAGTTAAATTACAGTGTCCTTTAATGTTAGAGCATGTTTATGTACTTTAATAGATTTTAGGTTTCCTTTTTAAAAATTTAGTTTTCTTTCAGAGAAAGTTAGTTTCTTGAGCATTCCAAATTGTTTCAAATATGAATTATATTTCCAAATGATAGGAATTTTATTAATATTATATCAAATCCAAAATGATTCTCCTGTATCTTTTGTCTGTGCTATTTTAATTGCAGAACATCATGCAAATTTTTCACCTTCAAAAAAATTCAATAAAGAAATATACTATGAAGAAAGCTTATATTTAATAAGCTATAAATATGATTTATGTTTGGAATTTAGCTCCTTACCACAATTATTAAACTTATAGAGAGCACTTATATTGCTTTTAACCATGTTGAAAAGCTACATAATAAGATTTCAGTTAATTTAAACTAGATTAGTATATACATATAATACCCATATTATGTATATGTAAACTCACAGCTTAACGTAAATCTATAAATGCAGTGGGGAATTTTGATTGTGACTGTTAATAAAAGCAGAATAGTGTCAGATGAAAGACATGCTGTTTTATATCCTCTAATTACATCAGCTATTCCGCCTTATGAAAGTATGTCACAAGCTTTCCTTTATTGTCACATGTGGCACTATAATAGATATTTGGTTACCACACTGTTTACAGAGTCACAAACGTGTGATAGTGTGATGGCATTCACTCACTGCTGCTACTGGTAGTAATTACTAGGCCTACTCAATTCTGAACCATTTTTCTCTCCTCAAGAACCCCCTCCTTGAATGTCCATTTTCCTTCTAGTGTTTTTACAGAGAAAGTTCATTGTGGCACCTCTTTCTGTTTCATTACGGTTTAATGTCATGGGGATTTTTTAAAAAACCAATAATAATGTTATCATGAATTCACACAGTAAAGATTTTATAAATGCCTTTCTTCCTAAATGCCTTTCTTCCTTTCCTTAAACAGTAAAACTTCCAGGTCTCAGGACTTACGTTGACCCGCACACTTATGAAGACCCTACCCAAGCAGTTCATGAGTTTGCTAAGGAATTGGATGCCACCAACATATCCATTGACAAAGTTGTTGGAGCAGGTAACGACCGCAGTAATCTCACTGTCCACCTAGTATGTTAATTACAAGTCTACAGCTATGCATAAGAATGCTGCCTGAGATTGACTGCTCAGGTTCTCAGGCCAAAGTATATTGCTATGAAAATAGACATTTTCTGATTTCATGATAAAAGGCAGGCAGTAAATAAATGAAGGAGTATTTAATGGAATGTAATGATTTCAAAGGTGCCAGACCTACAGACTCAGAGACCACGGCCAGCTTGCTATTTATTGAATTTCAGAGCGGGCAGCCGCCGCAGCTCAATCTCTCCATGGCTATGCTGATCATGTGTCACAAAGTCTATCTGGCTAAATGGGGATAACAGGATAAAAGTGTGTCTTACTTTAAATGAGCCCACTAAGTGAAAATTTTGATTTGTAGAGAAAAAGTAATTCTAGAATCTTCTTTGGAATTAAAAAACAAAGACAACACAAAATAAAATAAAAGACATATTTTATACAAATTCCATCACAACTATATTGAGAGGATAGTTTAAATAATGTGAAGTGCTCTGTTTTAATACTTGCTTGTAATGGTATATAGTTTTAAAGTATTTGTGTTGAAGCTTGTTTTCATATAGACATACTTTTGTTCTAATTATTAATTTGCTCAATCACAAATTCATTAACAAACACCTATGGAGTGTTAATAGGTGTCACAGTTGTGTATTTCTAAAATATAGATATTATTAATAGCAGTTGAGTATTTCCAAAAAATTATATTTATAAAATAACAGTATTTTATAAAATTACACATAAACATATGGCATTCACAGAATATGCAGTGTGCATTTTAATAAAACTACTACTCAAAAGTAAAAATAAACAATATTGTACAATAATTGTACACAGTCATCTCATTCTTCAATATTGCTCTAAAAACAAACACGAGCTAGTTATGTCTATGTGGGAAATAGAGTGAAAGTATGAAAAATGAACTTTTTGAATTATGCATATCATATCAGATCACATTTTCTGCAAGTACTCTATATATGACTGATGCTTTTTTACACAAATGTGCATATAATTTTCTGTTTCTTTTTCTATGTACTAAAGAATTATTTATAACTCAAGTAGTATTTACTATTCAAGCAGGATAATCTGAGTAATTCATATATTATCTAAATAAAATGATAGTTTTGTAAATCTTCTCTTCTAATTTTCTTAATGTTATATCCTCTTAAAATTCACATGTGCAGGTAATATGAAAATATGAAACTAGCAATTCATAAAAGGAAACTAGAATAAGTACTTCCTTTTTCACAATCTAAGACTTAAGAATACACACATTCACTGTACATCTATGTTAATTCAGCCTAAATTAATCCAGATATATATTGATTACTCTTTCATTTGTACAGTTCTGCTTTGTCAACTACTCCATGGTGCAGAGGGGCTTTGTCATGCTGGTTTTAATGCTGCCCCACAAGAATGCACTGTTCTCCAGCATGGAAGGTGCCGTAGCATATGCAGCAAAAGACTTTGCACACTCAACTGGAGAATGTGATGAGAGAAGGTCAACCAATGTCCAGAAGGTCAAACATATTGTGACCTTGAAATTTGGAGCCTTCTGCATTAATAAAAGCTTATATATACAGATGTTATTGACAAAGCCAGGTATCTAGAACATAGTAGTGTGAGACAAAGCATACTCATTAAAAATGGTATCTCATCAATGAGATAAAGGGAAAGACTGTACTGAATCACCTAATAATCCTTGATGCTCATTAAAGATTAAAACAGATCCTCTTTTTCCTTTCTTTCTTCAAACATTTGTAAAAAATTAGACATATGCTGCCATTTTGGAGTTTTGCAGCCAATAGTCTCATTTGCCACATTAAGAGCTATAGAACTGTGCCTATTTTGTTTGCAAATATATATATCTTCAAGGTTGGTTATGCTTCGCCTGGAAGATTTCTTTATAAAATGCACTCGCAATTCTAGTCTGTCTTGATTAGCCTTTAAATGATTTGTCATTACAAAGATAGAATATGAAATCAAGGTTTTGAAGGCTATCATTTTTTCACATTTTGTTTGGTAAAATTTTAAATGTCTACAAAAATAGATGGAATTGTAAAATAGTATAATGAACCTGCATGTAACCATTTCTACAGCAACTTCAATCACAGTCCACTCATGACCAGCCTTCTTTCATTTATACTCTTACCCACTTCCTATACCTTTTAAAATTAAAAAAAATAATGTTGTCCACAAAAAATTAGTAATCATGCTAAATTGATTAGCACCTTCTTTTTTTTTTTAACATCTTTATTGGGGTATAATTGCTTTACAATGGTGTGTTAGTTTCTGCTTTATAACAAAGTACATCAGTTATACATATACATATGTTCCCATATCTCTTCCCTCTTGCATCTCCCTCCCTGTCACCCTCCCTAAGCACCTATCTTCTATTGTTAAAAGGCTGAATCTTTTATTCAATGACAGAACTTTCACAGTCAATTAAATATACAGGAAGACTATATGTGGACTAACTCTTTAGTTTTCTGTCAAAAATTTTATACAAAGAAATAGATATAACAAACTCTCATTTATACATTGAAAAACCAGAAGAATTATAACTATATTGCAAATTACAAAATTAAAATTGAGGCATGAATTAACTTTCTCAAGGTAGTATAATTTTGTTAGTGAGGAATTCATAATGACCAAAATTCCTAATTTTATTCCTCAATCCAACCATTATTTCAAAGTTTCCCAAAGGTAGAAAATATTTAATTCCTATTCTGTGCTAGACATTCACATGATTTTAATTTTATTAGACTTTTAAATAGGTATTATTATCTCCATTTCACCAGATGAGGAAACAAAAGCTGAAAATGTGAATGGCCCATGGTCACATAGATATTAATTAGGAAGCCAAAATCTGAAGCTTGTACTTTTCAACTTTAAAGTTTATGCTAGACACTAATGATCACAATAGTGCCTTCTAAGATTTTTTTGAAGATGAATCGAGATAATCCATGTATAGTGCTTAGCTGACACAACAGCATTGTTCAGTGTGTCTTTTTATTCTTCTTCTCTTATTAAAACAGTGGAAGGAGAATGGGCTTTGACTAGTGCAGAGGGTCATTCCTCTTAAACACAAGTGCATTATTTCCTGTTTTAAATGAAATTAGCATAAGAAATTTTATTTTGAGCAATTGTGCATTTTGTACCTTAAATCAAAATACAGTGTACCCATTCTCATAAAGCATATTTTATTTCAAAGGGCAAATAAACACTGATGCACTTAATTATTTAAAAAATCAAGTAGTATCTTCTCAAATGAACTTCTTGTAGCTGTGCTTTTATTTAGAAATGACAGGATCTAAATTTTGTTTCTTACAGGTGCAAAGTTAATTGAACCATATAAAATTGGCTAGATGGAAAAGTTAGGCATTGCATTTGTCCAGTCTTTGTTAATTTTTCCAACACTGTTCTTTTAAGAACAGTTATTATAAAGAGAATTGAATTACTATGTAACATTTCTATGTCTAGTATAATCTATTTGTGACAATTTCTAGTATTTATCAGATAAAATAAACACATTTCTAAATTTTATGATTTTTTTAAATACTAGCATTACTGAAACACCATTTTCTGAATTTTGAAGGTAGATAACATGTCCATATGTCCAGCTCTCCCACTGAGAACAAAGGAAGAAACACTAATTGGGCCACTTGAAATTCAAACTCTTCCCCTAGATCTCCCGAGTGAGGTACTTTCACAACATTCTTTCCTTTACAAGTACTTGTCCAATATGACATTAAGCTTGTTATCACCGTGATCATCACAACCATCTCTTTTTACATTAATACAGAATTTGACATTTTAAAAAGAACTTTAGTATTTATTCTTCACCTTGATCTAACTCTTAAGAAGTAGATAGATATTTATCCTTCTTAAAGTAAATTTGAACTCAGAGAAGAATGGCTAACACTTAGATGGCACGTACTATGTGTCTGGCTCTCTTCTAAGTCCATTCTAAGTGCATTCTATGTACATTAATTCCTTTAACTGCACAAAAATTTTATGAAGTAGACAAAATTGGTGTCCCTATGTTATAGATAAGGAGACAAAGGCACAGAGATGTTAAGAGAGTCACTCAAAATCACACAGATAATAAGTGACAGAGACTGAATTAGACCCTAGACAATCGGCTCCAGAATCCATGCTCTATCTCACAGTTCTGTACTGTCTGTCCTGTAAACTAACAAGTGACTTGTCACTTAGAATAAATGGTAATGACTTCCAAATTTAAAACACAATCCATTACACTCTATTGATCCATGATAATGGCAGAACTTTTTTTCAGAATATGAAAATTCATGATGGATGCCTCCTTGTGGTTTGCCCAAACTTAATGTTTACACAAAGTGAACTGGGGTTTTGGGCAATGTTCTGATAGCTCTGCATAAAGAAAGAAACTCTTAGTCTTGTTTACAAATTTTAACAATGACTTACTTTGCTTCATAACTTCTCCTAAAGCTCACACATCTATAATGGCATATTCTTCCTTTGATTTAAAAAAAGATCATTGAGTGTTCTCAAGTTCTGCCCCTAATTCTCCCCATAATCCTAAAAAACACCCTAGCTGCAGATATTACTATCATCTCTGTACTTCCTTGAGGGGAAGAAATTAGATCTGCCTTTATTACCATTATATCTCCGTGTTT
This sequence comes from Neophocaena asiaeorientalis asiaeorientalis, assembly GCF_003031525.2. Classification (NCBI taxonomy): domain Eukaryota; kingdom Metazoa; phylum Chordata; class Mammalia; order Artiodactyla; family Phocoenidae; genus Neophocaena; species Neophocaena asiaeorientalis. Next base: position 163,942 of record NW_020174929.1, on the reverse strand, counting down.
TTCATAGTATCTGTAATACTGTTGCCAATTGATGAATATTTATTAAATAAATGTATGAATACCTGCTTTTGGACATTAAATGAATTTGACAAGTTATAGTACAAGTCATTGTTTTGAAAACAGTGGCAAGACTGGATTCCTGAGCAAGGGAGGGTCAAGTCTAAGGGAGTTTAGAACTTTCTGGAGAGAAGCAAGTCATTTGTAGGGATGCAGCTGATAAATCATTAAGACAACCTGCTGCTTTTGTGGTTGAAGGACTTACTTGGATGAAAAATAGAGAAGTATCTCACTACTTGACACCTTCTTTCTGGCTGACCCATGGGGCATGGGCCCTGTACAAAAACTCACAGTGAAAAGGTTGGACCAAAAATGTTTTTCCATTCCATAGAGAGCCTAAAAATTGATCATGTAATTTTTCTTTTCAGAAAAACCTTTCATTTGCTGTTAAAAATTATTTTTTAAAATGTTGTACAAAACCCATGTAATAATCTGCACAATATTAGGATTTCTTCCTTGAATGAGGAACAATCAATACATGGCACTACTTTATGGCAATCACTGTGGCAGCAGTGGAGACAGAGAAATGAATGTAAAGGATCTCTGCTCTCAAGGAGCTCAAAATCAAATGAAAGCATTATGGGTGAATCTTCTCAATAACAATGTATGTGAAGATAGTGACCAAACTAGTTCTAGGCAATTTTATATCAATTAAATTAGACTACGTAAAAATCAGCAACACTCCATATTCAACAAATTCTGATTGTGCATTTAAGATAACTTTTTTATTGAAGACATTGGATCTAAGAAAATATTCCTACAGTAATTCTTTAGATACGATTCAATACTGATAGATTATTTTTCTCTTTCCAGAGCCCCAGAGAACTTTACAACTAGTATGTGAATAATACAACACACCCTACTCCGTAAAATGACTTGATAGCTTATTCTTTTATTCCCATTTTCAGAGAGCTGGAAATTATAGCTAAATTGGCCCTGGTAAAAACAGAATACTGATAAACATCTGAAATTTAATCCAATGTTTAACCCATTATATGGTGCTGGTGCTGGTTGATTACCCTGAGGAAATGGTAGCTATGAGAACAAGGAATTAAAAAATCTAATAGATATAACTTTTGACTTCCCTCTTATTCTTTCATATGTCATTATTCATAGTGTAGTACTTCAAAATACATGAGGCTTATCACAAGGTCCATTTTCCACCAGGGTGTGGATGTCCTGGAGTTTCTTATTACCATCTTCCAAAATAATTTGGAAGCCTACAAGTGTACATCTTGCAGGTCAATTATTGAATTGGAATTATTAAGGGAAAACAGTTGCTCCCTACTGATGATTTTTTATAGTATAATTTCTTACCTTTTCTTGTTTTGTTCTTCTGCATTCTAACAGGTGAATTTGGAGAGGTGTGCAGTGGTCGCTTAAAACTTCCTTCAAAAAAAGAGATTTCAGTGGCCATCAAGACCCTGAAAGTGGGCTACACAGAAAAGCAGAGGAGAGACTTCTTAGGAGAAGCAAGCATTATGGGACAGTTTGACCATCCCAATATCATTAGACTGGAGGGAGTTGTTACTAAAAGTAAGTGAAGTCATAAGACTGATTTTGTGTATGTTGAGCAGAGGTTGTTTAAACCCAAAGTCAATAATTTAAGAATTTGGGTCTTTTTTTCATGAGTACCTGTTAGTCCTAACCAAAAACAAAGCAAAACAAAATGAAAAAAAAAAAAATCAAAAAACAAAAACAAAACCTCAGTGTTTTAGGGTTAACATGTATTTCTTTGACAAGAGACCAAAGACATTTAACTAGTATTATTTTGACAGTGCTATTGTAGACCTTAAAAAGCTTTAAAAATTTAGGATCTAAATATTGGACTATAGTAATACATGCTGATTAAACTACAGTTAAGTGAATCGTGTAGAACTTTCTGTCATGTAGAGTAGCAAGGAAAAAACAATGACTCAATTTTGACAGAAATTGCTGGGAACTCCTGGCTAGCTGCCTTTTCTTTTACTGTTCACTAGTTTCATTTAAGCTTCCAAATATTTACCCCCCTGGCTTTAGGGAAATTATGAGAGTTTTGGGAGTGCTTCTGAGCTGTAAAGATTGGAATCACATTAGACCCAAACCCTTTTCTTCATTCTCTGTGGATTTCAAATAATTCTCATCTAGAGTCCCAGATGGATTCTTGACTACTCTGGGGAAGCTCTGGCTTACAGCCTGCGACAGAGATCTGAAATTATTTCCATGATGATTTCTCCATCCAGGCTCAAAAGGGATCCCATGAGACAGATATGTGATTTTTGGCTCCAGTCCCAATGAAAACCTCTTGAGAATGCTCTGGGATGTTGTTTTTCTCAAGATTTTGGGGCACAAGATGAAGAATAAGCTAAATTGGCAGTAGCAGAATTCTTAGAGTGAAAGACAGCATATGGCAGGGAATTTGGCATCCTTTAGGGGATAATTCATTGGCACCATATTTACATATTCTGTGGTTACCAACAGACATTGCACATTATATTTTTCACAATGATATTTTTCTTTAACATTACGTGGAGCACTTTCCAAATGGCACTAATACCTATTATCATTTTTATGAGTAAAAAGGCAATTCCTTACTCACAAGAGCATGGTATAATTGAAATATACTTTGATTTCCTTTAGAGTTTTTTAATATAATAAGTGTGGTTAAGAATTTAACAATGTAGGAGAACTTAACCATAAACTATAGGCCCATATTAAGTCTTCTTAGAAGCATATTTTTCCCTCTGTACTCCTAAAAATGAGGCTACATTAGTTGTAACACTAAAATAAGTTCTGATGAAAAATGTCTTTTTAATTTTTAAAAATGAATAATAAAAATACTATTAATATTTAATAATAAAAATTTTATAATAAAAATACTAAGGATTGGGAAAAAGTATGAAATATTTGTTCCTTCAGGGCAAGACCATATCTATAGAGTATCCTACTTAATATCCTTAGAATTATAGAATCATGTCTCACTGGGTTTTTAATAGTCATTTAACCTTTTATTTTCCTCCATATCATTCTCACCAAGTGGTTGTCCTTCAGATCTTGAGCCCATTGGGAGGGGAAACTCACTTGTACTTATGTATCCATTCTTCTTTTAACTGTCAATTTTCAAAATTCTCAATTTTTTTTGTTCCCAGAGTTATGAGTACTGTTTGGTTTTGCTAGCTGTTTCCTATAAGTTCATTTACTGAATGATAAACAAAATTAAACCATAATTATTGTGGAAGATCTTCTTTAGATATAAAGATATATATATAAAGAAGATCTTTAAATATAAATGGAATAATCAAATATGAATTATGTTCACCGGCAAAGAAATCCATAAAACAACCCCTGAGACCAAAATGCAGGAAAAAATGCATTAAGAAAAAAAAGGACCTTTAAAAATCACAGGTATTATACATTAAATGTCTTATTCAAGTAGGAGTCTGTAACATTCTAATATGAATTACAGCTGCCTTATTTTTAGAGTGAAAGTTCTAAATTTCATATATCTCCTTGGTCAAATAAGCATGCAAGAGACTGCCAAATCTGACTATATAAATCCCAGTCATCTCATATAGTGCAAGCGTAATAGAGTAGCAGACCTAGAATTAGATTTTGAACTCTTTTAGTGGCATATTTAAAAGCTCTAAGTCTGGCATCCTGGTACAGCTAGAGGAAATAGAAATGCCTTAGAATAAAGTTAATAAGTTGTATTTAATATATAAACAAGGCAATTTTTTCACCAAATAAATTATTTAATCCACTCCTATCATTTTGTTTCCTGAGAGTATATGACTGCTAAAACAATCTACCTGCAAAGTTCAGAAACACACACACACACACACACACACACACACACACACACACACACACACCTAGAAATACAGAGCTTATAATTTAATGAACAAATTGTATTTAAAGAAGAAAAGAAATCATATTGGTATCTGGATTAAGAATCAGAGGGTCAGAGTTCAAATTCTGATTCAGCTCTACTGGTTTGTGAGACATCTGACAAATCAAACCACTCCCAGAGACTTGTAACTTGTAACATGGAATTAGCAGTTCTACTTTATTACTTCCAGGTCCTTGTAAGATCAAATAAGATTTCATAAGAATATGTTCTTAGGTGGAATAGAACTATGCAATCTAAATGACCACTTCTGGTTGAATTTGAGAAGATTTTACCAGTTAATCTGGGAGTGTAGAAGAAAATTCTTGAAAACAATTCCTTTTTGGCTTAAAGATAATTTTTTATTATTGCTGTTAATTATGTGTTTTGAAACACTAAGTCTATTATAATGTATCATTTTCAAGTTAGAGAAAGCCCTTTATTCAATAATTATATTTTCATTTATTTGAATTAAGCCATAAACAATTTTAATGGTGTGGTTTTGAGCTTGATCGTCTTAAACAAGAGAAGGTGAGAGAGTCTCTGATCTTCAAAGTAGCAGAAAGCTGGGGGCACAGTCCTGTTCAGAACTTGGTACTAACATGTGTTATCAATTTTAGTTGAAGTTCAAAAAGATGGAACTTGTTTTTAGCAAATGTTCGATATTTCTGCCATCACACCATTAGTCAAAAGATGTTCAGATTCCATCCAAGAAGACTTTTCATTGGTCACTTTTCACCTAGTGCAATAGAAGGAATTATATAGGATGAGACTGATGTGCTTTTTGTTGTTATTTAGGGATGGATTATTTTCTACAAGTTAAAAAATAATAATAATGCAACTTAACTGTAGCCTTGTACTGTTGAGGAAAGCATGGGCAGACCATTAAGAGGATTTCTAACACTGAAAACACTTCTGTACTGGTGTGAGTGTCCACTGCACACCAAAAGCTTAATCATTTGTTTGCATTGTCAGCACATATGATAAGGAGATATTACTGGATTAAGTTGTCATTCTTTAGTGACAATGCCAAATTACTTCTATTTCTTGTTTGCCTCTCTCTAAAGCTTTTCTTTGACACTTGTCTCAAATCCATGTCATATTTTTTAATAGACAATACAAGGGAGAGTAGAAATATTGTTCCTGTCCTTTCCTTAAAAGTATTAATTTCATTTCAAATTAAGCATAAAGACATTTTAAAATTTTAAAGTCAGCTTAATGTAAAATTTTCAATGTGTTAAGATTAATAGAGTATGGCTGGTTAAGGAAGAGTTGGAGAAAGTACTTCTTAGCCTGATTTTGAAGAGAGAGACTATCTTTAGCTAGCCTGAAATAATAGACATGGTATGATCTATTCTACCTGGCACTCTGTTAGGAGCTGGATTTAGAACTACAGACAAACTAGAGTTGGTCCCTGCCCCGGTTAACTCATAGACCAGTGGATGTAATAGGGATCATTCTTAACATGAATTGTGTCCTGATTAAAATGGAATTTGGAAAAGGTTGCCCTGTATGTTTATATGATTTAATGTGAAACCTACAGAAAAATACTCTAATTCAGTTCATTACAATATTTCTATCAGTCAGTTAGTTACAGTACATGGAAATCTATAACCAAAACATTTTCTAGTTTCTAATCAAAAGTGATTCAAATCTTCTTTCCTGAGAATAGTAAGGCATATTTTGTCTATTTTCTTCAATTTTCCTTCTCCTGTTTATACTTTTTTGCTTCTACCCTGATTTGATTACATGATACTAATGATGAGTACTGGCTGCTAAGGTCAAAGATTTTGATTTTATAAATCCCACTCATGTTGGAGTGTGTATAAGTCTTAAAAACAGACAGACTTACTATGTAAGACACAATTACTGTTAGTAGGAACTAATAGCATTTCCTTTGGAAATGAATTACATTTCAATAGTTTATAACATTTAAATCATTGATACATACATTTTATGTTTGAATGAAACTATTTTAATCTAAGACCAACATTTATTTGATAATTGCAATAAAATTTCTATATATAGCTATATATTTATCACATTATCCTGCTGTTTTTTTTTTAATAGACTATGTGATTAAGAAGGTGGTGAAATAGATAGTGCTGAACTTGGAATTCTTAGACATTTTGAATCACATTTGTTCTGTCAGCAAACAAAATGATTCGTAAATATCTCTGAGCCATTGGGGAAATGAACCGATTGTAAGAGACTGATGTGCTTCCTTTAACCCTTTAATTATGAAAGATCATGATTTTATCTATACTCATAAATCAATTTACGAACAAAAGCAAAATTCCACTGCACATTTTGTTATGCTGATTTTTGGTGGAGTTTCATTTCAGCCAAACAACAATAATTTCATTGATTTTAATAGATATACTCAGATGTATTTAAGGATCTCTGAGGGCAGTGAATGATATAGGTTCTTGAAGAAGCTGATAATGTCATTTCTAAATCAAAATACACATGAAAGAATGTGCAAACTTTGATAGAAACACATTGCATCATGTGCAGATGAGCTGGTATTGTATAAATAATTTCCAACTACATTTAATACACATTAGAACTAGTTCTAACCACTATTGTGCTTTTCCTTTAACTCTGTTTATCATAATCAAAATCACAAGGAAAAGTTAGTGAAGATCCAGAATATTTGATTCTGTTTACTTTTTGTCTGTACATTTGGGTTTGCTGAATTTTTTATCTTAATGCAAAGCACATTTTCAGACTTGCCCATCTTAACTGATGTGTTTACAAATACCTAAATTATAGAGCTAAATGCAGCCTGGTCTGATTTCTGAATGGTCATGGGGCTTTGGCTTAACTGACTGGTTTGAGTTTTCAGCTACTTTTATTTCCCTTGCCAAACATTTTACCAGACATGCTAACAAGAAATGAAATGGTCATAAGGCTGAGAGCCAGAAGGAAAAGAGTGATAAGCAAAGGTCTGGGTAGTATACAAACACGGTAACTGGCCACTGTAATTGAGAGTTGACTGTGGGAAGCAATATATCTGTAACTACATTCAAGGGCTGAATTGAGTTTTGCGAGCATGTTATTCTTCTAAGAATTATATTAAGGAAGAAATATAGACACTTATAGTGATGTATGGAAAACACGCATGTGCAGGATTTCATTCATTTGATTGTTCATTCATTTCATTTCAGATTAGTTCTCTGGGATCAGTTCTTAGGTATTTGATTTACCAGTTCAGGAGAAATAGAAGTTTCCAAGGAAATGTTGAATCTTCTCTTTTCTCCTGAATATTGTTAAATCAAAGCTTAATTAAAATTTTGAAAAAGCAAGTCTGGAGGCTCAAGGTTTTGACTAAAATGACCTTTCAGACATTATCAGATTATTTTTTGAACGTGTGGAAAATTTTATTAACATTAAGTTTAAAAAGCTTTACACCAGTGTTACACCAAGGCATGTATGATGTTTGATATATTACCCAAAATATATAACTAAATCAGTGTCTCAGTTGACAATAAATTGCTGTGTCAATTTATTTTTACATATATGAAAATCTAAGAAATTTTACAGAATTTAAATAATTTCCTCACCTCTAAATAAATAAGACATACAGCTTAGTATATATTCACGTATTAAGCGTAGTAAGCATCAATATAATCTTCACGGTACTAAGCCATAATTCACAACCAGTATTAATTAAGGAAAGGAAAGGAAAAACAAGGAAAAAAGCTATTTTCTGGCATCAGAATGGCACACAAACCATGATGTAGAAGGAACACATGAAAAAAATCATGCTTGCTCTACAGTTAGATGTACATGGATGTTTGTTTAAAATCTATTATGTGCTCAAGGTTTTTCATGCTTAGTCAAGACTTAATGCAGATCTTCTAGACTCGGGAGAGAAGGGAGGTTTTTTTTTTTTCTCTTTGTAAAATGATAGATTTATAGTTAAAACAATATCATAGCAACAATAAGGGAAGTGAATTATGCTGTGGTAACATGTGTAGGCTTTGAAATTGGAGTTACATTTTACTGTAATAATTTCTGAAAGTGCTACAGTCTTCAGAGTCATTCTTTCAATTTGGAAAGATGTGTAGAATTGACAACCAACAATTGCCTCAGTTATTACCTATAGTTGAAGATTTATTCTATTTGTAGATCTATGTATCAGTATACTTAGCACCTTTGTGTCTAATGCTTTTTCCTATTTTAAATGTTTCCCTCAGTGTACATTTCCAAAAGTAACAGCATAATATATTCAGGTTGCAACTTCTGGCTTTATACTTATTAGCTGTGTGATGTTAATTACCCTCTATATATTTCAGTTTTTTTCATGTAAAAAGTGGAAATGATGATAATTAATGCTAGTATATGTAAAATAATTAAACCAGCACCTTGCACAAAGTACTGTACAAATACATTTAAATGCTTGTTAAAATGTTTAATGATGTTTAAGGCCCATATTTCCAAAATGGTTATTACAAGTTACTGCCAAGAGCAATTTTAATTTTATTTTTCTTTTAAGCATAGCATGGATTTTATAATTTTTAATGTGTTAATTGAATACAGATTATAATAATTAGTCTTAATTGTTTTGTTCAATTTACATATAGGATCCATGAAGGTAGGGACTTTGATTTACTTGCTTCTGACTAACCAGCACAAGAGAAAACACCTAGCATATAGCTCTGCATATATCTGTAGAGAGTGTAAATGATTGTGGAATTCATGACTCTATCTTGGGCTTGAAGAAAGAAATATCTGATTTTGTAGTTCAGCTAAAATGCACTTAGAGTGAAGAAAAGGGCATATTTTGTGTTTAAGGAAAACCATACCAAAACGCCAGTTTAGATATCATATAAGTTATAGGCCTTTTTCTGAAAACCAATCTTTCTCGATTTTTTTTAAAATTTTCTATTGAAAGCTAGTTTTCTTTTTAATAGTAATTTAGCAAAATTTGGAGGACAGAGAAAAATTCATATTTTTAATGCATTAGGTGTATCAAAATGTATTATATATGTTCATTGCATGATATTTGTTGAACTCTACTGATGATTATACATTTATTATTTACCTATACCTAGGTAAACCAGTTATGATTGTCACAGAATACATGGAGAATGGTTCCTTGGACAGTTTCTTACGTGTAAGTAGAAGATTGTATACACATTCGCATATCTCCACCTTATCTTTATCTATCTGCACACATATATAAATGTGGAATAAATTGTTGAAAATGATAGAGACAACCTCTAATATTATGCTAAACAATTAGATAAAGTTTTAAGAAAACTGAACTTTTTGGGACTAAATAGCAAAAGGAAGACTGTAAAACTACATTTTTATCTTGTAACATCCAAATGTCAATGGTTTATGTTTTTAAAACAAATTTGTGCAATTTTCTTCATCCTTTTTATTCAGACAAGATTCACATTGGTTAAAACAAAAATTTCAAGATTCTAAAGTAAGACATAAATAACATTGATATAAGACAGAAATATTCATTTCTTTATTTAAAGCAACCTCCATCTACTGTAAGATAGAAGACCTTCTATCTCTCACATAGTACTGTCCACTCACAAACTAAGCATGTGTTATAATGCCTAAGTATTCTCAATCCAGAGATAACATTACTTATATATCATAATATATACATACATATGTACATATATAACATATATTTACATATAAATTTCAGTTGTTTACATTTAGAAAATTTATGTTTTACTAATATCAACAAATGTTACATTCAAAGAAGTTCAGTAGATTTACAGAGTACAAGACACTGTCAAAAAAAAAGACACTGTCAATCACCAGTCACTATAAACAAGGGATAAAAAAAACAAACACAGACCCTATCCTCAAGGTGCTTTCAGCATTATATAGATAGGGATAGATAGATAGGTAGATAGATAGATAGATGGATAGATAGATAAGATATATAGTATAATTCATAATCATGGAGGAAAATACTAATTTTTCTATGAATAAGAAATGATATTCTTTATTTTAATATTCATGAGCTGAATAAAGGTTTCAGTAACAATTATTTTCACAAACATATTTCAAAAATAAACGTTTTGCAAGTCAGGTAATTCAAAATATTATAATAAATATTCTTTTAAAATTATAATAAATTTTCCTCTAAAATTATTGTTTAGATATTGCTAGACATTAAATTTTATTTTTTTATATATTTATATATGTATGCAAGCATCTATCATCTATCTATCTATCAAATAAACTGTATATTTCTATTTTAATCTGAGTAGATTGGAAACTTTTCTAAATCCAGGACCATTTGAATTTATCTCTTATTATTTTCAGTTTTATGACCTATAACTCAGGGTTGGGTAGAACAACAAATATTCAGTAAATATTTTTGACTAATTTTGAACTAATTATCTATTATGATAATTAAAGATTTAAAATCTACCATATTTGAAGCAATTAATAAAATATAGGAAAACAAGAAGAAAGAATAAGCATTCAAATCAAACCAATAAATACAAACCTAAAATAGCCACAGGATCCATTTTATTTTTTTGTTCGTGACCTTAAAGTTTCTGAGAAGGAGTTTGTCTCATCAAACGACCAGCAAAGTTCTAGTTTTGAACCTGAAGTTAAAGAATATTAGGCCGGCTTCCCTGGGGGCGCAGTGGTTGGGAGTCGGCCTGCCGATGTTCGTGCCCCTGTCTAGGAGGATCCCGCGTGCCGCTGAGCGGCTGGGCCCGTGAGCCATGGCCGCTGACCCTGCGCGTCCGGAGCCTGTGCTCCGCGACGGGAGAGGCCACAGCAGTGAGGGGCCCGCGTACCGCAAAAAAAAAAAAAAGAATATTAGGCTACTTCTTGCTACAAAGTAATGTAGCTACTATGCTATTTTGTTTTACTCTTGCATCTATTTAGTCCTGGCTGGTGTACTTAAAACTAGAATGTATATACTTTACAATTCAGTATGTGAAATTTTAATCAAGATATGTCTTAGGAAATAGAAACACACCTTAACTGTACATTTGAAATACTTCTCAGAAACACGATGCCCAGTTTACGGTTATCCAGCTGGTAGGGATGCTTCGAGGGATAGCATCTGGCATGAAGTATCTCTCAGACATGGGCTACGTTCACCGAGACCTTGCTGCTCGGAACATCTTGATCAACAGTAATTTGGTGTGTAAGGTTTCTGATTTTGGACTTTCACGTGTTCTAGAAGATGACCCAGAAGCTGCTTACACAACAAGAGTGAGTAACTCATTTTTTTTTCTTTTATCTTTGTTTAGCAACTTGTATTATGTTGACTGACAAATAAATAGAAATCACATCCCAAAATGCTTTGTCAATTATATCTTCCCCCGTATGAAACTTATCCTTTAAAAGTAAAATATTGTTACTTATTCTGGAAAAATAGATGGTCACTGTCCATAAGGTGAGTAATGATATTAATTCTGAAATTCCATATGTTGGTTCAATGATTCTCCCAAAAAAGGCAGCAAGGTTCTAACATGTCTAAAGTCTTATTGACCTATCTTTTTGTCATGGTTGAACCACTGTTAAGAAAAGATTGGATAAATTCTTAGTACCCTCATCCAACTAGGTATAATCTTAAACCATTTTAAAATTAATGCTTACATGAGTAACACGTTTACATTATAAAAATTTTAAAACAAAGCAATAAAAAGGAGAAAAGTCATCCGTAATTATGCCACCCACAGAACATTTGTAACTTTGTGAGTCAGTTCTTCCAGATTTTTTTGTGCATGCCTCTATATACAGACATATGCATGAATAAATGATTAAAATTAGATTATCCTGAATGCAAATTGTATACTTCATTTCTCTTCTTAGCAGTATACCTCTTGAATATATTTCACTGTCAATAAATAATATTTGTTTATACTTTTAGCTGTTTAATATATTCTATTTTCTAGTTGTATCATTTTTTAAACCGTCCTAATTAGTGGGCAAATTATTATTATATCTATTTTTCAAGATATTTTACAAATGTGTATATGATACATCTGCATTCATAGCTGTTTGATGATTTCCCTATAATATATTCCTAAAAGTAGATTTTCTGTGTTAAAGAGTCTGTGCCTACTTTAAAAGCACATTTCAATACACTCCTAATAAAATTAGATATTATCATTATTTTAAATATTTACTTACTGTGAGGAATTTTATCTGTCAATTTGCATTCCTTTGATTCAAAATGCATTTGATTATTTCTTCTTATGTTTTTGGCAAATTTCTTTGACATATTATTATTTTAGGGAAATTTTTTTATGGAAGAAATTTTTAAAAATAAAAATATGATAATCATGGCTAATGACACTACTCAAAAATAATCAGTTTTAACATTTTAATTTTATCTTTTCATAATATTTTTCTATGCATTTTCATATAAAAAATATTTTCAGTTCTGCATATAGTGACAAAAAAAGATCATAATATGTATACTGATATAAAAAATGATTTCCACTTAAGAAATCCAGTATTTTCTTTATATACAAATTCAGTATCATTTTGTAATCTGCCCTTTTTAACATGAAATATAAAATATAGAATTTTCTGGATGATGAAATTTTTTTTACAGTATTATTAAATAATGTATAGTACTCCATTTTACTCATGTACATTATTTAGCCAATGTACTATTAATTGGGTAGAATTCTAATGTTTTGCTATTATTAGCAATACTTTGATGTACATCTTGATATATATAATTCATGCCTTTCTATCATTACCTCTTCAGGCTAAATTTCTAGAAAATTGGTGACTCAAAATATGGACAAATATGTGAAGATTTTGGTACATGAATTGCTTAATTGTTTTACATATAGTTTGTTATCACTTTTCATTTTTAGTGGCAATATATAAATGAGGCCATTTCATTATACTCTCACTAGCCAAGAGAATGAGCAGTTTTTAAAAAAGACAGTCAGCTTCTGCTGCTTTCTTCTTGTTTAATTCTAAGAGTTTATTCCTGATTAAACAAACAAAGAAGCAAACAAAAATTCTCATTCTTTTCAGAAGTCATCAACCTCAGTAACTCTATTAATAGCCACTAGGGTTGTCACATGGCAACTATATCTCACTTTGAGAAAGAGCTCAATATGCAAGACTGAGTTTCATGTACAAGTAAAGCCACAGTGATAGAAACACAGAAAGAAGTTCTGTGCCTCAGATATATCCCTAGCCGTGTTGATTTAGAAGTTGGAACTCTCGTAATGGCTTTTACCCTTGTTTGCATTTCCCGTTTTCAGGTGTACTCTCTAGCAGATTACCTTTGTTCATGAATCTAAGTATTTTTAGAAACTGTGTTCTGCATAAAAATGTTGCTGTTCTGGGCTTCCCTGGTGGCGCAGTGGTTGAGAGTCCGGCTGCCGATGCAGGGGACACAGGTTCGTGCCCTGGTCCGGTGTTCCTCCGCAACTGGAGAGGCCACAAAAGTGAGAGGCCCACGTACCGCAAAAAAACCCAAAAAAACAAAAAAACAGCAAAAAATGTTGCTGTTCTTAGGAACACAGTTCATTAGATTAAGAGCAAGAGAAATTTAAGAAAATTGTATGCCTTGTAGCTAGTTGAATTACGTTTAGAACAGTGGCTATTCCTACACAGCTCTGAAAACTTGATAAAATTACAAAACATGGGTATCTTGATAGTGCTTTTTGTGCTCCTTCTCTGATCACCAGAAAAATTAGTCAGCCACCATTCTTCAGCAAAGCATTTTTATGACTAAATTATTACTCCAGGGGACAACATACACAACAGATGATAATATATAATATTTGTTGTCTGGAAGAGAATGTTTTTTATTCTACTCACTGCTACTCTGCATTCTAAAGATATTCTTCATAACCCTCTGCTACTATTTGAGCTATTAACACACTCCATGAAAAGTATTCTTGCTAGCATTATCCCTGTTACAAAAATCACCTTATTCAAGAAATATTTCCAGTTCTAATAGAAAGTATTTGGGGGAAAAGGCCTTTATCTGAGATATTCTATTTTTCGGTAATTCATTCAGGTTCTAATCTCTCTGTTCTTTAAATGAGCACATCCTTGTTCTCAATACTAGTCTTAATTTCTAGTGTTGGGGAGAAAGAATTTTCCTCTACCCTTCAGAGCTTCTTTTAACTGGTCTAATAATCAAATCAACATGAGATATTAACAGGAGAAAAGCAAATTTAATTTCATATGCATGGAATCTCACATATATGAGAGGGTCAAAGACAGAAAGGTAAAATGAGGTATATATGCCATCTTGAGCTAAGGAGTGGCAAAGAAGGCCTGAGGTTTCAAAGAGGAGGAAAGTAATTCACAAGTTGATAAGAAGAGTAGATGTTGGGTAATTAGATGTTTGCCCTGACATACAGATGGGCCACTCAGATGAAATTCATCTCTGGTAATCTCATTCTGGGAAAGGACCCTCCCTCGACGATTTAAATTCTTCTAGGTAGGTAAGGGAGAGGCAGAAGCTTCTCTTGAAGGAGCAGGGTCCTGATTGCCTTTGGCTCAAAAAAATTCATATGCCAAAGTGGCACGTTTTGGGGAGGTTACTTCTGAACTCTTGCACTAGGATACTCCAAGAAACAATTTCTCTTGGAGAAAGTTGAAAGATTCATTCGAATCTACATCATCTGCTCTCTGGAGACTGTATACTGTTAACTTTCGGAGCTTCATTTATACTGATTTTTACTTTGTCAGGACCAAGGGGTCCACAAGATTATTTCAACCTTAGTAGAATGATGTTGATGTGTCAAAATTCCTCTTTAGCCTTTGTGAAGTAAAAGTGCAATAGGATCTTTGCATTTATGCTTCATTCCCAGAAGATTCTTAAAAGCCACACTAACCAAACGGGCTCATTCACTACCAATAAATAGCTGATTAGAGTTCTTCAGTGTTCATCCTTGTATTTCCTTGGAACTCCTCAAAATATCTGTGGGAGTCCTGACTTCCCTCTGAGAAGCTGTAATTTGCATCTGCATTTCTAGAATAATTTAGACATTTTTGATTTAATTTCCCATAATAAGCCTTGTTTGGTACAATAATTTTATAATTTACCCTGAAATATGAGGCACGGTCATACAGTAATAGGACTTCTGTTTTGTTTTTTAAACAAAGACACTGAAACAATGAAATGAGTGTTGTCATACTAAGCTGTCATTTTGGGAATGTGTACTTACTGCAGGAACACTGCTATTGTCCAAAATGTTTGGGGAATTCCTCTTTCGAAATTATCTTTAAAACTAGATTGTAAATGATACTATCACTCAAAATTGTTTAGGCATATAGTATTTTGGGAAGCAGACTTGACTAAGATAAAATCTGTGGTTTCAATAAGCTTATAGTTAATAAATAAGGAAAGTAGCACATTGTTGTAAAGTCTGGGTTGTTTTCTAACCAAAAACAGATTATTCAGCTTAGACATCCGCCTTATTTATTCGAATTAGCATGCTATGATTATGGTTATTTCAGAAAAACAAGTTCACCATTTAAAATAGTGTGCCAAGGCATTTTTTTTGGATGGACACATTCTTGTTAATCTGCTTTACCAGTCACGTTACTTTAATCACACTTAACACATTTCAGAAATCAGCATTCAGTGCCTCAATTCATTATACTTTTCCGATTGCTCCTCTGAAAGTTATTGCCTTTAGATAGAGGGTAATTGCACTAAGAAATCATGAGAGACATTTGATTCAATGCCACTGAATGAATGTAGGGTGTCTGCTGTTCTCATTTTTAAAACACCTCTGTGGTTGACAGGCAGGGTAGAAGAGTGAAATAGAAATTATATCCACTAATTCTGTAATTAAAGATTCTTAAACTGGAGGGGACATCTGAGGAGTTGAGAAAACCCTTAGCCTTACAACTTAAAACAATGTATCAGACATTTTCTCCTGCTGCTTTTGATACTGTCTTAAGTGTACTCTGAGTTTTCCTTCCTTATATCCTCAATAGTATGCCTGAAAGGAAGGAGTCAGCTGAGATAATAATATACACTTTTATGTGATTTCCATAAGAATATTGGATAGGAAATTGGAATTTTTTTTCAATACACACTTATAGTTATTTCTCTTGATTTCTCACTACTGAGTTATACGGAAATTCCACACACTGACACTTTTTATTATACAATATTATTATGCATCCTGTAACCTTTAGAAAATTCGACTGTACATTCATGACATGATGAGAATGAGAAAGGTGTAAAGTTTTGGTATTACTATGAAAATAGCTCAATCTTGCAGACCCCCTGAAATGCTCTTGAGGACACCAAGAAATGCTTGGATAACACTTTGAGAACCACTGTTATAGATACTTTATGAGGAAAATAACACCTTAAAAACTAAATATTTGAGTAGTTATTGAATGATATAAAATCTGACTTATGCTATAGTATTACGTGATATAACATGTTTTGAAGAAAGGTCTTGAAAGCATACCTGCGGCTGCATACCTAAGGTTGCAAACCATCATAAAAGGCCCTGGATTTTACTTGGGATGGATATGATTGGAGCATTTAGCTCTGCAAATTTAAAACATCAGAGAATTTTTGTTGTTGAGAAAAACAAACAAAAAAATGGATTACCTCTCTTTAGTTATACATCATGTGAATTTCAGAGTATAATTATGGCATGTTTCCCATTTCTTTGGACTGAACTACTGATTTGCTCTATTTTATACTATCAGAAGCATGGTATTATTGGTGAGAACTGTTTTCTACTGAATAATTTTTCAATCTTTTTCTTATGAAATTTCACTTTTAATAAGTTAACATTTTTATGTGTGTATGAATACATATATTATGTTTGTATGTTAAAATAGATGGAATCCAAAATTCCAAGATGATAGTGGTCAATTTGCTGTTTTAAACAGGATCAAGTTAAAGAAAATATAGAATTTTACCTAATTTATATGCTGTGTCATATAAAGTCAATCCTGTTCTCAAGTCCCCAAATTCATTTTAGGGGTATAATTACCACATAAACTGATCTGGGAAATTTAAGAAAACCAAATGATGTGTTCTTGGTTACATTCTTCATTATTAGTATTTTTCTTTTTATTTCTGTTATGGAGATGCATACTGAGTAATTGCCAAGTGGATTTTTATATTGAATGAAAAAAGTTCTGTCTTGTGTCACATTGCCCTATGGCCAATTAACATCTATTTAATTTTTAGAAGATAAAACCAAATGAAAAGTTATTACAGGCATTATGTGTTAAGTAATAGGAAAAAGAAATCTTATTTTACATAATAACTTATTCTATTTTTTTTCTCTGTGAGTCTGCCAAGTTGATGCCAGAAATACTACTGCTTTGTCTTATCTAATTTCATTTGCAAGACAAGAAAAAAAAAGGGGCTAAAGCAAGTGATTAAAAGCTAAGTGGCTGAATACTCTGTTTCAGGATAACTCCACTTGAAGAATATGAATATTAGAAAACATGAGCCTTACTTCTGTAGAATTCTCAAGGACTAAAAACTATGTATACCAAAAACTTGTGTGATATAAAAAGAGAATAATAGTATTTTGATAAGTAGTATATGTCATATGTAATTTACACATGAATGAAAAAAAGCAATAAGTAAATATCTAATCAGTGGCCTTCATATAATAATGTATTTTAAGCTTGGACACAAAATAAATAATGTCAACATTTTCTAGTCTCTTAGGATCAGTACATAGCTTCTGTCTTATGTAGCTTCACAAAGTAAACTTATATATCCCCAAATCAGAAAACTCTAGAAGATTTTATAATCTCAGTTAATGGTGCCTCAAAGTTTAATGAGGGATCAAATACTTTCTAGCCACCCATTTCAGAGAGATGGATAGCACGAACATTTCAACATGTGAAAATAATCCATCCAGATTTATGTGGAGAAAAATTACAACTATAATTTTGGAATGATACACACGAGTGAGGAGGTTCTATGTAAATATATTACACACAGTCTCTAGCAGGAACAGTTTTCTCTGCAGTGCATCATTCATTCATTCATTCATTCAACAAATATTTGAGTGCCTACAATATACTAGGCACTGTTCTAAGACCTGAGAACCCAGAGGTAAAAACAAAGCCCTGGCTCTGTGAGCTTACGTTCTAGTGTGGTTTTCCACATAATAAACAAACAGGTGAAGATATAGCAAGGCAGAGAAATAAGATGCTGAATGTGGACAGTATGCGGGAGATGCTACTGTAGATAGGACGATCAGAGAGAGTTTCTCTAATAAAATGACATTAGAACAGAGAATTAGTGAGAGTGAAGGAAAAAATAATGTAAATATTGAGGTTAATAGGCCAAATTCATTTGCTTTAACTATTTTTCAATTCAATGGAATAATTTTAATAATTTCTCTTATTCCAACAGGCTCACTTTGCAAGAAGACAAGTTAAGTAGTCAGATTAATGATATAACTCAGACTTAAAAACAAGCAAATAGTGACTGGTCCAGTCTGTAGTGTTGAGCCCTGGAAGCTTAGTAAAAATCACTTACTAAAATTATTTCCAGTTGACTTGTGAATATCCCACATTTCAAATTTGTGATGACACATTGCCTGAAGCTTTTCCCATGTACCCTGAAGCCACTGACCAGCCCCAGCTGCTCCGGCACTGGGAGAGACAGCAGTCATTATTTCCCAAGCCAGTCTTACTACTTGATGCCTGGAATGGCTAATAATTTGATTCATTCCTGTCCTATGACCCTTTTTCAACTACAGTTTTACATGTCATGGTTCAGGCCCACTCCCATGATTTTTTCCCTTTCATTTGCTAGCCATTGCTCTGGAACTGCCCCCGTATTTCAAGCAATTTTTACCTAACATAGACATACAAGGAAACCATTGCCATGATGTCTAGTCAGGATTGTCTCAGCAGATATTTATGAGATCCTCAAACTATCATGTTATCTTTCCTAATTTTTCAGTTATCAATATTAATAAAACCAAGCCTACCCAAGTTATGTACTTTTTTGCTTAATTACTAGAATGAATCTAATACTTCTGTTTCATTATTTTTATTGTAAATATATCATTTTCCTGCTATATTGGATAGGTCTTTCTGACTTATTTACTTATCAATATGGCTTTTTTGGAAACTTGTGTTCAGAGTGCTAAAAATTCACTTTCAAATGAATTTCTGTAACCTTTAAAAAATAAAGTAGGAATTCAGTATATATAAAACACAAGGTTTAACACTTAAAACCTCTTTGAACTTTGAAAAGAGCTGTACCCACATTAGGCTGTATGTTTAGTCTTATCCCTAAATTTTTTCATTGTTTTTGTTTTTGTTGAAGATATACATTATACATCAGATGACCTAATTTTATATTGTATTATTTGACTCTGAAAGTAACAGAAAAGTTATTTGTATTTTATTTCCTGGATAGCCATAGAGTTACTTAGAATACAAGGTGAAGACTTAAGAAATTCTTAAGTGTCTCACGGAATGTTGAAAAATTTCAAAAGTTCAAAATATTGACTTTTGCTACCTGAGAGATCATCTGT
This sequence comes from Neophocaena asiaeorientalis asiaeorientalis, assembly GCF_003031525.2. Classification (NCBI taxonomy): domain Eukaryota; kingdom Metazoa; phylum Chordata; class Mammalia; order Artiodactyla; family Phocoenidae; genus Neophocaena; species Neophocaena asiaeorientalis. The sequence continues at coordinate 144,538 of NW_020174929.1, read as the reverse complement.
CTCTGATCTCTTGTGGCAGTCAACATCTGCTGGAACAATTCTCTCAATGACTTTTAGATTTGAACTACTGGGAATTAGAACAGATGCTTCCCCTGGGAGTCTTCTTGGATTGCCCTTCACCTTGTTGTCTACTGTTGTCTGCAGTGAATGAAGTTTACTTCCTGACGATAGATCCTAAATCCTTTAGTCAAATGATTTATCTCTATAGTTCCACTTCTAACCTGAGAAGCCAATATTTGCCTCCAGGTTAAACACTCAATTACTCTGGGTTTACTAAGATAAACTCTCCGAAGTCCTTTGTCACTCTAACTATGACCTGGCAGAGCTCACAGGCAGGCAATGTGAAATATGGATCAGCAAAGCATTTCTTAAATCAGTAAGGAGAGATTTGTGTATATAATCAGAGAAAAATTGGGGCAGACATAAGATACTAGGGCTCAATGTCCAGAGATTTCAGCAATTACACTCCTTTTCTTTAGAACTCAAGACTTGAAGCCCCCTAACCCACAGTGAATGAGCTGACTTCAGTTAAGCACCTGAAAAATTCAGGGCTTTTAGCCAAATGTCTCATTTAAACTGTCTAAATTCATTAAGTTTAGAGAACTGAATTGCAGGATCTTCCAAGAACATGTTTACTTTGTGATTCCTATTCTAACTGCTGTTTCTGGACAAAGTGAACAAGGTTTTGTACTACTTTACTCCTGGATTAGAGTTTAGCAATTACATAATGCCTCTGCCCAGAGAATCCCTAGTATCTTTACTTGTGCCCTTTTATTCTCCTTTAACTTTTCTGTAAGAATTCTATGGAAGTAAATCCAGATATTACAGCCAATAGATATGCAGTTTAGTCCAAAGTCAGGATCATCTTTGGACTAAACAAGAGCCAAAATAATTAACATTAAAAATGTCAGCATCCTTGATATTTCTGTAGGTTTAAGATAGAAAGTTGAAAGTTGAAAGAGCAAAGGTTTATACGTTAGCACAGCTGTTAGAGATAGATGAAACTGAACATAAAATCAAGTTTTATGTTTCCCATGACCCTCAGTTTATGAATGATAAGATATCTGCACAGAGAGGCTAAGAAACTTGGCAAAAAATAGATAATACAGTCAAAGCTAAGCCTAGAAATGACAACTCCTAATTCCTACTAAACTTAAGAATCCAAATGGAACGTGTGACCGTAAATCCCCCTGCACCCCCAATACTGACTGTCATAGATGTGACATCAGCACTGGGAGGAACTGGCTCTGGGTTTGGCATTGCAAATATGGGGAACAAGCATTAGCTTCTGATTCTGTTGAGTGTGAACTGGAGGTCCCTCTGCAATTGAAGTTTTAGAAACACTCCATATGCTGTGAATCTGGGCTTGCTCCAGGCAACTGGAGACGTTTCTCAAATATGTAAATATCTGGGGAGCTTACATACAGACATAGAGACCACCTTAAGTAAATGCTTCATTTAATGATCTGTTAAAATATTGTAAAAAACACATCTTCATAAATTATTTTTAGAGTAAGTATCTGGTGCTTTACTTTTCTGAACACCTAGGAGCATTTTACCAACCAAAACTTCAATTGCCAACTGATTTCAAAGGTTTAGCTCATTAATAACAGTTGTACTAGAATAGTTTTACTATGGCAAGAAGGCAGTATACCAAATGACACCACTTGTGTCATCAAATCCAAATTTTTGGATAGCTCATTGAAGGATATGTTGGCAGTTTTTTGGAAAGCATCTAAATTTTTTAAATGCCCTCTACACATATAAACTGAAAAAGCAATTTCTGAATGTGAAAAAGAAGAAGAAAATATAAGTCAAGCAATGTTGGCTTAAATTTGTTGGGGTGGGAGGTGGGGAAGGAAGAGGAATTTTTGTGGTCCAATCAGAAGTAAAAGTATAAATAAATTCTGCAATACATTACTTGTAGGAAATTTAATGAGTCAGACTCTTGTATATTCAATTTATTTTATTTTGATAGTCTCAGATCTACAGATGCTCAGCTTGAAGGCAGAGAGAGTTATTGTGAAGTGTGACTAAATTAAAATTTATGGGCCCCAGCTTCTTCTTTCACCCTTATTTCAGAGCCAAATTGAGCCCTCTAGGTCTCTTATCCAATGTCTCACTATGTCAATGATATTTATGTTTTGTAGCCTTAGATAGCATTTTCTCTTGTAGGAAAAGCCTATTTCTTACCAAAAATTTTGGTTATTGATGCTTCCATCTAACAAAGAAATTGATGCTTAATTTAAGTTTTCCTAGCAATAGAAAATGATCCCTGTTTCAAAAAAATTAAAGGGAGAAAGCAAGAGAAAAAGAAGAAAAGAAAAGAAAACAAAAAATAGAGGGAAAAATCTCAAAGAGGTGCTATTATATTTACCAAAACCCACATATCAGAAGATGAGCTCTAATGAACTTGGCCCTTTTTTAGACTAGAACAGGAATGAAAATATCCATGGAAAGTGTGCTAATGGTTAAAAGAAAGAAAGAAAGAAAGAATTCCACTTAGTCTACATAAAATCCAGTTAAATCTTGGACCTCTTTGAATCATTTTCCCTTGCTGATCAGGATTTGTCACAAACAATCTAAAGCAGTAGTTCTCGAACAGGGATGACTTTGCTCCCTAGGGGATATTTGATATTGTCTGGAGATATTTTGGCTGTCACAATTGGAAGGATGCTGATGTAATCTAGTGGGTAGAGGCCAGGGATGCTAGTAAACATACTGCAATACACAGGACAGCCCCTACAGCAAAGAATTAATCTGGTGTAAAATGTCAATAGTGCTACTATATAGAGACCTTGTTCTAAAGTTACCCAACATGTATAAAGAATGTGGAAAGAATGAGAGAGTGGGGATCAAATATCTCTCTCAGGTACTTATAATTTCTCCTGTCCACACTGGACTGCAAGTTGCAGGGGATAATGTGGAATACATTGCCATTTGTGAAAAATTATGCAACAGACTAGCCATCTGCCAACAAGTCTCCTAGAATGTTGAACTTCAGGCTAGCAAACATAATGTAACAAACAGTACACCTTTTTATTCTTGTTAAATTTTATTCTCATTTGCTTTTGATATAATACTTGAAAGTTACCGTTCGTTTCCACTCAAAGATTTAAATATTAAACGTGATCACTTTACTTTTGATATTTTGATTGCGTTTATTAAAATGTCATGGGTGTAAACTCATGAATAGGCATTCACCTCGCAGATAAATATGTCACATATTTTCAGCCAGCATGTGAGTATTACTTATGCATAATTATTTTTATGTTTTAACATTTTACTTAGCTTCATCCTACAAAGGAATGGAGTAATATTCATGTGCATAGCTTAAAAATATTTATTAAATTTTTGGTGGTATTCAACCTCTCATAGCCTTATGATTTCAAATGATAGTTTGGGCACACTTATTTTATTTATGGCAATGTATAGGACAAAAGCTACTACTCGAATTTATTTTACTAGTTTTGAATATAAAGAATTTGAAACTACAATGTTGAATTTAAAGAGTCTGTGATAATAGGTGCACTCACCCTGCCTCAAACTCTATAATAATATTATGAGCTTGGAATCTCTCCTGTAGTTTGATTTCGAATTAAGCGTGTACTACGAATATGTTGGTTTATTTTTCTCTCATTTGAACCAGAGTGACTGGTTGTTTACTGATCATGGAAAAAGTAAAATAAATTATAAAACTCTTCTTACTCTGATGTATTTTTAGCAATGAATGATAAATTTGAATAATACTTTGTAGTTGGCAATGAGCTTTCCCTTATATCTTCATTTAATAAATTCTTTACATGAATAGTAAAAGTGTGCTATTTGAAGGGAATTGGAATGGAAGAAAGGGCAAAAGGTTTATTGAGTACTCTATTAAAGATTAGACACTTTATTTGTTGCTTTATGTATATTATAAATCTATTGCCGATGACAAAAAAAAATTCCTAAATAATAATGAATAATCCTTAGTCATCTTTATTCTCTTCCTCATCCAGTGATGGATGGTGCCATTTACAAGATGGCTGGCTAGGGGCAGTAGGAGGGTCTTGAATATGATTGTCACTTCATTCCCAGAGCAAAACCAATCAGTCTAAAACACCTGGAAGCAGATAATGAAAGTCATCTAATGAGAAAGCTAAATGTTCCAGGGTTAAAATTCTAGGGTTAAAAGCTAATTACCTAGGGATTCCAATAACAGTATTGAGTAAAGGCAAACAATACTTGTTCATTTACACTTTCTTCTAAATAATGAGTTCAAATTAACCCCAGTTGTTCATTTAGAATGCGTTGTATGGATATCATATGGGGAAATATAAATTAAAAGCTTTCTTCTTGTAATTAAAATAAATATATTTACTTTTAAGTATATGAACTCACTAAACAGTGACCTGGAACAGAGCCCAGCCACTAAGAAAAAGACTAAAACACTAGAAAGTTGATCAATGGAAATTTCTAGGTAAGGAAACATTTAATTTTGCAAACTGGCTTAGTTGTTGAGCTGGTTGAATGCCACTTATTCATTCATTATGTGTTCAGAATAACATGTTTGGAATAAAATGGGGAAAAAAATCAAAATCTCCCCCTTCCTTATGCTTTCCTATAAGGGCAGCAACTCAAGCTTTGATGCATTGAGGAGCCAGAGGGAAGCTTAGATTAAAAACCTGAATGAGATGAATGGATGAAGGTAGGTGTGGCACATATATACAATGGAGTATTAGCCATAAAAAGGAACGAAATTGAGTTATTTGTAGTGAGGTGGATGGGCCTAGAGTCTGTCATACAGAGTGAAGTAAGTCAGAAAGAGAAAAACAAATACTGTATGCTAACACATATATATGGAATCTAAGAAAAAAAAAAAAAACCATGAAGAACCTAGGGGCAAGACAGGAATAAAGACACAGACCTACTAGAGAATGGACTTGAAGATATGGGGAGGGAGAAGGGTAAGCTGTGACAAAGCGAGAGAGTGGCATGGACTCTGCCACTGTGTGCATTTGAAACAATGTTTTAACAAGATTTACACAGCAAATAGACAGCATTTGATGGGAAAATGGTTCTGGAAATAATTTGCTTGAATCTGTAACCATGTGCTTCATTAGAAAACACACTGCACGGGTCTTAGTCAAGAATTGAAAGAGTGAAGCTCCCGCTAAAGAGATGGGTGTGGCTACGGCATCAGAGGTCCCTCCAATGGCATTTATGTCTGTATGCAGAACCACCAGTGAAGAGATTCTTTCCAAGCTCCTTCGACATAGGTGTAGCTATGTTCTTCCTAAAAACAAATTAAAAAAAAAACCCTTTTCAGTATTTCACTATTTTTAGACATTTTATTAAAATATGCTCAGGCCTTCCCTGGTAGCGCAGTGGTTGAGAGTACGCCTGCCGATGCAGGGGACATGGGTTCGTGCCCCGGCCTGGGAAGATCCCACATGCCGCGGAGCGGCCGGGCCCGTGGGCCATGGCCGCTGTGGGAGAGGCCACAACAGTGAGAGGCCCGCATACCACAAAAAAAAAAAAAAAAAAATGTTCAGTGTCAAGGCTGTCCTCTCTGGAAAACAGGGGTAAAGCACTGAAGATGAAACAACTTTAGCATGTACCATTGTAATCCTGGTTGAAGTAAAACACAGAAAATGGGCTTATTGTTCATGGTTGTCATCAATCTATTGGTTTTGTTTTTTTTCCTAATATCTGTATTTTAATTTCAAGGAATCTTGATAAGGTGACACGTATCTGTGCCTTATATTTACTAAATAGATGCAAAATTTTCAACATGGAAAGGACTTTCTTCCTTTCTCTCTCTCTCTCTCTCTCTCTCTCTCTCTTTCTTTCTTTCTTTTAGTGCCATTTTTATGCTTTTAGTAATTTGTTTCTGGGCAAAGGAAAGGAAATGGCAAAGTGTCTGTAGCAGAGATAAGACATTCAGCTGAGATTTTACAGTATCATCTTTTCTTTGCCCCATGAGTACAATTTGTTTGACTTCTGTTAATTCTCAGAGTTCTTTAAAAGGGAAAGAATGTGTACGCAATGATTCCATTTGGCATCCTGAATAGATTTATAATAGTTAAATGTCACATGTGTAGTTCTGTTTTTATCACAATTATGGGGTAGTATTTGAAATACTGATTCCTTAAAACCCAAATCTGGACTCTGCAGGTACAATTAAGTTAATTTTTTTTAATATTATTATTATTATTAACATTGAATGTGTTGGTAGAGAAAGGGCAATATTAGGCTAGGAAAAAGACTCTCCAAATTTAAATATGAAAAAGTATCTTTTAAATTTTTGTTGAAAAAATATACAAACTATAAAGAAGAGAATGAATGAGTGAGTGTAAGTGAGAGAGAAAAGAAAGGGGCAACTTCTAAGACCATATGCCCTCTCATCTCCATAGAGTTTTCTATTCTGTTTTTCTGGTTCTGGACAATCTTTACTCCAGTGCACGTTGAGCTCTTTAGTGTTTCCCACCAACTCCCAAAACCCTATTGGTCTAGCTCCCATCTCTCCAACCTGATTTTACTGCACTGGTATAAATCATGGATGACCCTTAGGTTGCTATCTTCTCAAGAAGGCTGTGCTCAGTCCTCCTTTTTGTGCCCACTTCTCTACAGTTTCGTGCATCCTTCAAAACCCAGTGTAAGCCCTTTAAAGATCTCCTGGCAGTACTCTTTCTGAAGAGCTCACTTGTGTGAAAACATCGAAGAAAAGTGTCAAGTTTACTGAGATAGTTCCAATCACATATACCACTCTCCTCTACGGGATAACACTTGCTCAATGTACCCGTGATTAAATCCCAATTCGACCTTTTCCCATCCTCTCCTACTGCATGCCTCCACACTCTCTGTAGTATCATCACACTGGAAACCGTTTTTCCAGAACATATATTTTCCTCCTCTGTGCTTTGATTTATGCTATTTCCCTCAGAGTATGGGAGTATTAAGCTGATGTTTCTTGAGGCTTTACTGTGTGCCAGGAACTATGCTAGAGATTTTACTGAAATTTGTCATTTAGCCTCACAACAGTGCTATGAACCAGCACTGTTACTTTCCCAAATAACAGATGTGGAAATTCAGGCATGATAAGGTTTAATAATTTACCTCCCAAATTGCCAATCCATTTCTCTAAAGCAATATATTGTCACCCTTGAACATTACTTAAGGACCAGTGAAGTGCTATGAGGTACAATGTCAATAGAACACATTTTGATGAATATGGCATAAAATTTTGATGATGTGAATTCTTTGGAACATCCCTCCCTTTTTTTGTTGTATCAAAAATTGATGTACCTTATAAGGCTCAATTCATATGTGACCTCCTCAGTTTCTCTAGTGAGAATCTCGGCTCCATGCTCTGCGGCACAGCAGTCTCCACTACTATCTTCCTACTCAATGTAGGCAGGGTCTGCAATTCTAAAAAGCCCCAGCATTACCCGGAGCTTGTTAGAAATGCAGACTCTGCCTACATTCTGGAACTACTGAATCAGAATTTCCATTTTAATCAGAGTGAGCCCAAGGTGATTCATATGCATTGTACAGTTTGAGAAGCAAAGTGTTAAATACTTATTTCCTTCTGCATTTAGTTATTTCCAGCAACTAATTATCATTCCTATTTGCTTGATATTTCTCAAACAGAAGGACCAGTGTTTTATTTATATTTGTCTCACCCAAAGTGACTAGCATAATACTTCCCATATGGTTGCTACTCAGCACATCTTTATTAAATGTATTTATTAAACTGAGAACAAATTCTATGGAAGTTATACCTTTATATCTCCCATAACTCATAGAAGCAACATTCTCCTCTAGACTATACATTTTCAGAATGTAATTATTATATCTTTCTAGCTCATATGGTGCTTACCTAGTACATGGAGGGTACTTCAGTGGTTAATGATGGAGTGAGGCACTGAGTAAATTAATTAAGATGATTGATTAATGTATGTGAAGAGAGGTTTTTTAGATGTATAATTTTATTTTGAATTTATTTAATTAAAAAATACCTTTAAGAACTTAGGAGTATCAAGGAGTGGTATAAGTTCCTTACAAATATTAACTTAATTCACATTCTGCTCTAAGGTAGTTTGTTCATGCATAAATGTATGTTAAATCAATAAAGGTTGATTTGGGATACCTCATTCAATTCTAATATATAGCATATCTATTTCAAGTTGTTTTGCTACAGATGTCTGATAAATGTGCCATAATTGACATAAAATGCCAACATTTTAGCAATTTTCAAATGTTTTTTTCCTTTCATCATTTCAAAATCTTCCCAAATTGATTGAGAAAATATTGCAGTAAATAGTATGCCACTCACTCCTTGGTATTAAAATAGAAGAATATCAAGATATATCAGAAGAAACCCGCATTCCATTTCAGAAAAGAAATACCCTGACAAATTCAGTCAGATTTCAGATGGTAACGTATATTATATGTTTTAGTCATTGCTCATGTATGTATATATGATTTTATATTGCAAGGGAGGGAAGATCCCAATCCGGTGGACATCACCAGAAGCTATAGCCTACCGTAAATTCACATCAGCCAGTGACGTATGGAGCTATGGGATTGTTCTCTGGGAGGTGATGTCCTATGGAGAGAGACCATACTGGGAGATGTCCAATCAGGATGTAAGTATTTGTAGTCTATGAGTTATGGGTTCGGATTAAGAGATCAAGCTGTGCAAGGAAGTGGAGCATAATGAAACCAGGTGGCTCCCTGTTTGTGACATTGAAACAGAATACTTAGAAGAAATGAAATTGCTTCCAAATCTTGTAAAGATATCAAATGAGTTGCTCTGAAGGATTTACATTTTTCCCTCAAGCCCGGGTTTAGAAATGAGACAAAGTGAAGACATTTGTAATAAAATTTTATAAAATAAGTGACTGACAAGATAGCCAATAGATATCAGGGAATGTTTGAAGTATTTTTGCTACAAAATTGTTTCAATGTAACATTAGTAAGATACACATGTCTGCCATCCTTTGTAGACTTAATTAATGCATCTGGGCCAACGTTTTGTTTACTTAAATATAGTATTTCCCAAAGTCAGACAAAACAACCAATCACTAGCATGTTGTTTCTCATAGTGTATTAAACTTGCACATGAATTTAGTTATACAAATTGAAGTCTCTGGATAGAGAAAATAATCTTTAACTTTATATTACAACTCAAAAGGATTTTTGTTTTTATAAGTCATGTTTTGCTAATGCTTAGTGAAAGGATGCTATTGGCATGTGAGATCAGCACTTGGAGATGTTTTTTTATGCTTAGCCAGAAGCTGTGAGCATGATCTCAAAGACACATAAGAAGGAAAGCTGAGATGCTTTTAGTCATTTCCTACTCACCACATATAAAATTGCTTTTAATGTATTTGGATATAAAAACCTTTCTGAACTTCTTCAAACAAGCCATGTTTTATAATGGTACTGGGAAAATCAGTCTCTCTTTACCACATCTCTATTTTCCAAATTCTTTCTGTATCAGAGGATCTCAAAATGTGGTCTCTGGACCAGCAGCTTTATCATGGCCTGGGAATTTGTAGGAATGCAAATTATCAGGCCTTTCCCCAGAGCTATGGAATCAGTGGTTAGTTATCTGCATATTCATAAGTCCTCCAGATGATTCTGATACACAGTAGAGTTTGAAAATCATGACTTTACATGATTTAAAAGTGTGAATGGACTAATAGTCAGTTAGCTGTGCAGCACGTGGGCTTTTACCAAAGGAACTTACTACGATTTGAGAGGTACCATTTGAACTGTGATATAACTAAAATCTGTGGTAATTTTTTCTGCATTCATTCATTCATGTATAGTTTCCATAGAAATCTGTATTACCAAATAATAATTTCTTTATAAATTACTGAATTTCCTATATCATAGAACATTTCTTTTTATTTTAATCTGGAAAGTTACTTTATAAACTTTTCTTTCCTAAATCTACTTTCTCTGCCTCAATCTTCCTTTATATAATATTTTCAGACATGGATAATATTTATTTAATTAATATTTAATTTAATAATATTTAATTAATATTTATTTAATATTTCAGACATGGGTAATATTTGTTAATATTTTCAGACATGGATAATATTTATTTAATAATATTTATTTAATAAGCTGCTATCCTTTTAAGAAATTTAAAATGAACACTTTTTCACTTAACTTTGAAATAGTCATATAAGTGTGACCTGCCCATGAAGAAGTAAAAGAAATTCCAACTCTTAAGTCTCTGGAAACTTTGCTTCTCACACAGGTAATTAAAGCTGTGGATGAGGGTTATCGACTGCCGCCCCCCATGGACTGCCCAGCTGCGTTATATCAGCTGATGCTGGACTGCTGGCAGAAAGACAGAAACAACAGACCCAAGTTTGAGCAGATTGTCAGCATTCTGGACAAGCTTATCCGGAACCCAGGCAGTCTGAAGATCATCACCAGTGCGGCAGCAAGGTGACACATTTGATTTTGCATCTTGCACTCACTCTGAAATGAATGTATTTTCTATCTCCAAGATGTTAATTTGTTTCTTCCACTTCCCCAGCTGCATACTTTGGTACTTATATTCCTCAAGATTAGAGAGACGTGTTTTCTTTTTCTTTTTAAACTTTCAGGAGGAAATTTCATGCTACTTAATAATAATGATAAAATTCTGGATTTTTTAACTTCCTTCTTGACCAGAAGCATGTATACATTCAGGCTTGAGTATTTGGACAATAGAAACCCTGGACACATAGCTCATTTTCACTCTCTCCTATCTAAACAAATAAACAAAAAAGGAAATCTCCTGGAGTGGTGGGGAATTCTAGCAAAGTCCTGATTTATTCCTCATTTAAAATAAAGTTTCAAAAATAATAACAATGCCTCCAAACCATTGCACTGGCTAGGGAAATGCAATTTTCCCTGACTTAATTAAAAAAAAAAATTGTTTAACCCATATCGTGTGCCAATTACTTTGTTAGACACTGTGAAGGATAAAACTAAGACTAAAATAATGTCAGTGTTCCTGGACAGCCATACAAATGTCAACACATCATAGCCATAAGGCAACGCTGAATGCACAATGTCCATTAGACTTTATGCGTAATTCTCCGTGGTAAGACTCATTGAGTTGTCTTAATGGTTTTGAGAAATGACAATTATATTCTCATTGTACACATAGTGAAAAAGATTGTTTTTACATTTTGATGATGTGTGCTCTTAAAGGGAAATTACAGAGTTTTAGTAAAGGAACTACACCTACTATGCACAAAACTCCACAGTATTAAGTATTAAGTATTAAGTGATATGTATACATACTACATAATGATGATTTACAGTGACTCATGTGTAAAAGATGTAATATAATCCCTTATAGGAGTTTTCTTTTCTTGTTTCTTTTATACACATCTGTTGGTTTTACTGACAATTATCAAAAGTTGTGACTTTCAAATTGATAGAGCACTTGCTAATGCACTTATAATAGAGTATATAATTTTTCTACCTTAATAGGAACAATTATACTGAGCATACATGATCCAGTTTTTACATTACATTTGAATAAGATGAATAAAGAAAATTTGAATCAAAGTCTTAATATCAGTATATAAGAATCATAGATTATTTGTTGGAAATAACTTTTAGGGGGGTCACTAATATTGAACTTAGTAATATATATTCAGTAGGTAAAACTATTGATAACTTATCCTGCAAGGATGAATCTCTGTCCTAAATTTCAGAGACAGACTGTACAGGCTTTTTTTGGAAATCCACCTGACAGTTTAACAACCAACAGGATAACAAACTTGCCCTTCCTGGGACATATGGTCCTCATTTTGCACCCTGAAGCCATTTCTTTTGATCTTTACTCAATAGCAATCGTAGCAAAAAAGAACATCTTTTCAATTCTTTCCATATCATAAAAGAGCATTCAAAGCATTTCCATAGGATCAATATCAATATAAAGACTAACTCATGTAATATGATCAAGAGATATTTAAATCCAATTCTATGTGGGAAAATTCTTAATATCAGATCATATTATGTGAGGATATACCCTCGTATTAAAAATTTTTTCCATTCACTATTCCATTCTTATTGAAGTACATTGAATATTTTTATCCTAATATGTATTTTTTGATACCTTAATATATCCCCTGTATTTTGTCACAAAGCATGCAATTTTAGGGAAACTATTTTTCTAAGAAGTGCCACCCATCTTAATTCATTAAATATAAAAGTTTTAGAAATTGTGTTTATATATTTACTTATTGCCATTAAAATACATAGTGGGCAGATTGTGCTATTATAAATTTATTTACAATAACCTCAAATTACCATGCAACAATCTCAAGAGATCTTATTTTTCTTTAGAAAATTTGCTTTCCCACTTTTGACAATGATTATTCTATTCTTTTTCATAACTGATTAAACTCATTCCCTTTCCCCTTTAATTTTCCAGTGATGCCCTTGCCACATGCTTTATTGAGAAAATACAAGCCATCAGATGGGAAATTCCAGCAGCAAAACAAAAACAAACTGGCGCCTGCACCCATCCATCTTGTTCTTTTTTCCTTTAATTACAAGAGAGGAAAGTTCTTCTTACCTCGAATTAGAAGAGAGGAAGTGTCCTTTCAATGTCAGAGGCAAATCCTTTCTCTCTCTCTCTCTCTATCCCCTGCATACCCAGGCTCTTTCTCTCTCTCCTGCATATGCAGGCTCTTTATTTCTGCAAGATTATTGCCATAAAAATATGTTCTATTATTACGTTGTTTCTCAAATTTCCCTAATACAATAATCATCAGGAGAACTTATTAAATGCACAAATGTCAAAGTCTAACCCAAGCTACTAATTTGGAATCTGCAGGAAAGGGAAATGGAATTTGGACATTTGATAAGAACTCAAGGGGATTTTTATCATCAAGGAAATTTAGAAGATGTTATTTGTCAACATCACCTCTGCTAGCCCCACATCTCTGCCAACTACTTCCTTATTTTTTTATCACCCTTCACAGCCAAACTTCTCCAGTAAGAGTCTCACACACATCTCAAAACTTAGCATTCAAATTTTATCTTTTTATTTTCTCCTGATTGCCTCATCCTTCCACTGCCTTCCAAATTTGGTTGAATACACCAGCACTTATTCATTTACCCATTCAGGATTATAGCCAGTCTTAGTACCTCATTCTTGCTCTCCCCACTTTGACCCAGGTGATCACTGGGTCAACATGATCCATTTCTCTCCCTTTTCACTACAAACATTCTCTCCTATGACTTTTTCTGCTTCTGATCTAGACCACTGCAGTAGCCTCCTGATGTGTCCTCTGCGTCCATTCTTGTCCCACGCCAAGCATCTTGTCACAGAGCCTTCAGAATTTTCCTATCAATATATATGCATTGATAAATTATATATTGTATTGATAAATACATGTATTTATCAATACATACGAGGACATAGTGTATTGATAAATATATGTATTGATATATATATGTATTGATATGTATTGTATTATGTATTGATATATATGTATTGATAAATTATATATTGATAAAAATATATTGATAAATTATATACATATAATATATACATATAATATAATTTCAGTCACCTCTTTATAATCAATTTTGAATTTCCATTATACTTAGGAAAAAAATCTGCATTCTTTTTGATTGTTTAAATAGCCCTGCTCCTCCAATGTCATTTCTTTTATTCAAATAGTCATTTCTTCATTTTTTCAACAACTATTTATTATATGCTAAGCTACTATGTGCTAGGCATGTGCAGACTCTGGAGTACAGTGATGAAGACAAATATGGTCTCTACCATCCTGGAGCTTACATTATGGAAGATGTACAGTAGATAATAGACAAGCACAGATTATAAGAAGGAAATAAATAAAAGGTTGTGATAGACTATTAAAGGGTAGTTGAGGAGAAAGCCCTCTGAGGAGGTGATGTTTTTTTTTTTGGCTGTGCTACGCAGCATGTGGGATCTTATATCCCCAACCAGGGATTGAACCTGTGTTGGGACCACTGAGTCTTAACCACTGGACCACCAGGGAAGTCCAAGCCAGATTTATAAAGAACCATCCCCTCCATAAAAATATTTTTAGAAAAAGGATCTTGGCACAGGAAAAAGAATCTGCAGATGAGTCTGGAGAGTTCTAGGAAGTGGCAGAGGGACAACAACATAACCGAAGAGCAGTAGGGAAAGGAAGAGTGTGTCACAAGAAGGCAAACAGAAGCCAGAACACTTGAGGCTACCCAGGTCATGGTGAAAACTTTGGAATTTTTTGAAATGCATGAGGAACCCATTAAGACATTTAAAGCAGAGATGTGACACTATTTGATTTACGCAACTGCTTTGCTGGGGGAGAGGAATTTCCACCTTTCAACCTGTGCTACTTTCACTTAAATAGTACTCTAGCCTCAGTGACCAACCTCAAGTTCCTTCAGAAAGTCAAAGCATTTCAGACATGAGGACAGTAGCACACGCTGTTCTCTTTGTCTTAAGATTGTTCTTTGCATTCGTCTTCCCTTAGAAAGCAGCTTCTACATCTTGTCTTAATTGAGGCATTCTCTGGCAACATGATTTAAAGGTCAACACCATTATTCTTTCATGGGCCACTATGTCCTCGTTCTTCATCATAATTTTAATCCAGTTGTGTGCATTTTCTTTCTATGTATCTATTCCTCCAATTAACTCAGCCCTGTGAGATCAGATGCCATGCTGCCTTTGTATTACCATGTTGATACTGGAAATTCAATACATATCTGTTAAGCACATAAATACATATTTACTAGAAAAATAATAAATTTCCATTTCAACAGAGATACAATTTTTAGAAAAATATTCTAGTTTTATTCCTATTCATTATACAGATTTCTGCAGACATTAGTCATAATGGTAAAAGCTTAAAATTTTCTCCTAAGCAAATCTCATGTTTCCCTTTCTGTCAACTCAACTCCAGAAACAGTCTCCTCAACACACTTGGAGACTGTCTCAATCTGAGTCTGTGGATGGCACCAAGGATTCAAATTTCTCAATGACTTAGTTATTTAGATCAATATATAGAATTATGCCTATAAAGTCCTTTAGGAAAAACAATATCATTCTATTATTTTTTATAGGGATGTTGTTTTCCAGAATCTGCCTGTGTCTAGTTAGTTTTATGGCAAATTTTATTTCATATACTGTTACAGAAATCTTTCTATAATGCATTATTTTACTCTTCAGCCTTCCTTAGAGTTGATGATTCATAACAGAAACATTTCCAAAGAATCTTACAGTGAGAGTGTCTTTGTGAATATCACTGCTGAAAGTGGGGAAGGTGTTTAAGCAGGTGGTCACGGTGTACCAGATTCAAAACTTACTTGTATGTTGCAAGAAGTGGTAAGAAGGGAAGGGAAGTTATATTAAATTTTATGTTATGTTTGTTTTCTGGTAATTGATTTATTTTCCTAAAAGTAGAGTAATTGGAGGAGACATGAATAAATTTGAAGTTTTGACTATATGAATATGAAGATACAAATGTTTGTTTAGCAGTTACTTTGTGTGAGGCATTATACTAGGCCCTGTGGTGCTTATACAGGTAAAGAGACACAGCCTTCAACTGCAACAGCTTGCCTTTGAAAATAGGAGGAAAAGAAAAGTTCGGAAATACTATATAATTGACCCTTGAACAACATGGGTTTGAATTGTATGGGTCCACTTATAGACAGATACCTTTGAATGGAAAATACTACACTAATACAGGGTTTGTGGTTGGTTGAATCTGAGGATGCCGAGGAACCTCAGATAAGAGATAAGAATGGGGAGGGCCAACTATAAATTAACCCCTGTGTTGTTCAAAGTCAACTGTAATATCCCTCAGAATATGTAATTATTAGAGCAAGAAGACAAGGTTTTAGGAATCATGAAGGAAGGATGAGTTTACTTTTAGCTTTCAGATTATCAGGCAGTTGCAGAGAAGTGACTTTTGGTTGATGGATGAAATTTCTACCAGCAGATAACAAGATAAGATCATACCAGGCTAGGGGAACATTGTACAAAAAAGTAAAACACACAAAAACTTAGGATATACTTCCATTTACATTGCATAATACATTTCTGCTATAATACAGCGTAAGAAAGGAAATTATGAGAAAAGAACCTGATAGATGATTTCACCAGATAATGGAAGATTTAATGTCATCTCTAGAAATCTGGACTTTTGTCCATGAGGAAAAGAAGAGCCATTGAAGATGCTTAAATGATATATTACATTGTGCCTGTGGAATAGTTCTCTGCATCTATACCTAGAATAGCTGGAGGGGAATAGTTCATGATAAGGAGTAGGGAGGTGATTTCAGTAGTCTTGGGAAGGACTTATGCTAGGGTAGAGCAGAGAAAATAAAAAGAAAAGGTGTAAATTCAAAAAGTTGTAATGGGCTTCCCTGGTGACGCAGTGGTTGGGAGTCTGCCTGCCGATGCAGGGGACACGGGTTCGTGCCCCGGTCTGGGAGGATCCCGCGTGCTGCGGAGCGGCTGGGCCCGTGGGCCGTGGCCACTGGGCCTGTGCGTCCGGAGCCTGTGCTCCGCGGCGGGGGAGGCCACAGCAGTGAGAGGCCCGCATACTGCAAAAAAAAAAAAAAAAAAAGTTGTAATGAAATGAAGTATTATAAGACATAGTGACTGGTGAGATGTGCAGAGTGACAGAGAAAGTATCAGAGAGTACTTCCAGTTGAACAAGGAGGACTCTGAGAACTGTGCTCCCACTGACAGAGGTAGGAAGGGCAGAAGGAAGAACAGCTCTGTGAGGCAAATGAGCATTTCGGACACAATGGGAGTGAGTCCTACAAGAAATTGGAAATTTACATCTCAAACTGGGGGAGAGATTAAAGCTAGGAATCCAATTTGGAGCCTTCTCTCTGCAAACATAATTTTTAAAAAACACCATTAGAAATGTATTTAGAAGGTACAAATCTTGGTTTAGTCATGCTGATTTTCACCACAAATATCGATATATCCATCTGTATTCTCCTAATAATAATTTAATTTCTAGTTAAAGCTCTCATATCCCATGGATTATAGGGAGACTTTAATCAGTGAAGAGTGGAGGGCGTTTGTCCACATAGGTTGACACTGAGACACACACCCCTCCCCCAATCTCCCAGACTGAACTTTTGAACTTCTCCTTGCTGCTTCTGTGCTGCCCTGTGGCCGGGAGTGTTTCTGAAGCATCTAAATGCCTCAGTCCCTTAGTGCAGAAGTCATGACCTCAAAAATCTACAAGAGCTAAGAAGCTGATTGAAATGAGTGAATGCTTCTACAGTGTGTAACAGGGTGTGGTGGTAGCTTATGGAGATTTCAAGCTTCTTATAAGGGGACTACAGAGCCAGTCAAGCCAGTAGGTGGCAATCCTAGAAGGAAAAATATATACAACATTAATTATTATCTCAGAACAATAATCCACTGCATACACTTCCACCCAGAGAGAAAGAAAGTGGTCTGTTTAGAGCTTTGGAGAATGGTACCAATTACAGAGCAGAAGAATATGAAATGGTAGGTAGAAACAGGAACAGCCAGAGTTAGGAATGAGACTTCAACCATTACAGAAACCACAGCCCAAGAAATTTTCCAAAACTAGATAGAATGAACTGTATTATCAAAAGGTGCAAAAGCGTAGGCAAAAAAAGACAACTGAGGAAAAAAGCCACTCAATAAGCAATGAGAAGGACATTGAATTCTCTTTAGCTAACTATTTTGATTCTTTTAGAGTGATAGATGAGATATGAAATTTTAAGAGATTTAGTTATAATTGGATGATGAAAAGGAAATGGCAATGTGAAAATAATGCTTTTGAGAAATTCAGAAAAAATGAAAAATATAGTCATAATACACATGTATAAAAGGGTAAAAGTAAAGCTCCCTTCCTTTTGGTAAGAAATGGAGAAATTTTTCTTAAAGATATTCTTGATAGAAAATATTGCTAGAAAAATAAATAGAAAATGGTCTTAGAATGATAAATTTTCTCTACTACACAACAAATACTACAAATTTGTTACATAAATTAAAAAATAAACAAAATTCATTTTATTTTATTTTTTTAATTAATTAATTTTATTATTATTATTTTTTGGCTACATTGGGTCTTCATTGCTGTGCACAGGCTTTCTCTAGTTGCGGCGAGAGGGGGCTGCTCTTTGTTGCCTTGAGCGGGCTTCTCATTGCGGTGGCTTCTCTTGTTTTGGAGCATGAGCTTTAGGTGCACAGGCTTCAGTAGTTGTGGCTCCCAGGCTCTACAGCGCAGGCTCAGTAGTTGTGGCTCATGGGCTTAGTTACTCCGTGGCATGTGGGGTCTTCCTGCACCAGGACTCGAACCCGTGTTCCCTGCATTGTCAGGCAGATTCTTAACCACTGCGCCACCAGGGAAGCCAGCAAAATTCATTTTTAAAAGAAACTATTTTGAAGATTAGTTTTATATAATATACATTTATGTAATACATATAATATGATTATTTATTACATATATTTATGTATTATATAATAGACAATTAGCTTTACATTATGTATAAAATATATCTCTTGGATTTAAATAAATTGATTAAATTACTTTCATGAATGTAGTTAAATTAAAACATTTAAAAGACTAAAAATAGAGAAAAATAACAGATGGATTAATTCATTTCTATTCAGGCAGTAAGATGCCTTTTTCTTTTTTGGATATTTATGTATATAAAACAAAATAGACGTGTTCTTCAAATTCACAAAATTTTCACGTGCCAGGGCATTGGATTCTTCAAGACTATTGTAAATTTATAGAATACAAATTTTTGGCATAAAGAATTAAATAATTCATTCAATTTATTTGGAATAAGGTTCTAAAGTGAAGGTAAAGAAATTTATGGTATAAAGACTTAAACAATATATTTAAAATATTTAGACTAAGATTCTGAAGACCCAATTATACTTAGTTAATTTAATTGAAATGATTTAAAATATATTGTTCCATTGCATTGATTGCTAACTTGTAGGGATTTATGTTTATTAAGTTGCAGAATAAATAGGAACAAAAATAAGCAGTACTTGTAATTTTTACCTGTTAATGGCACTAAATTAGCATTAATAAAATACTTCTTATCTCTAAAAGAACAAAATATAATTCTTTTTGAGAATAACTACTGTTTTGACAAATATTATATCCTTTAAGAGAAGTCTGATGACCAAAAACCAATCTGTTTCTCAAAATGACTTTGACCTCCAATTCTGAAACTGACAGGGTGACTTTCCTCATGAACAAATATGATACGGAACATTTTAGAGGGAAGCAAATATTTCAAATACCCAGGTGATCTCTTTTTTTTTTAATCTTAAAAATCAAAGCAGGTAATTTTACCACTGGGAGAAATTAAACCAGATGTAATAGCTATAACTGCTAAGATTTTTGTCCTTAAAGCCTAGAGACAATCAAAATAAACACAATGACTTTACTCCTCCTTAATGTGTTATTTATATACTAGTCTCCTGTTGGGAACTATATATATTTAAAATTATTTTTAGTTACTGATGACAAGTTAAATTCGTTTATTCCTATCTGGAATTTCTAACTTTAGAGATAAAAAAATCAAATATTCACATTTAAAAAATTGGCAAGTACAAAATTTTCCCCTTGAAATGTAATGACACCATTTGAAATTAAAATGTTAACAATAAATTATAAAAGGTATTGAAAAAGTATATTACTATTTTATATATCAGGCAATAATAAAGGTAGATATAATTAACATTTTGCTTTTGAGAAATTACCCTTAAGTTTTAATATGGTCCCTGAAACTATTCACAACCACAGACAAAAAGCAGGTAATTATAGTGGTATAGAATACACCTCCAATATTATTAATATTTACTTCTAGACTCAGTAGGCATCTACTTATTCATTCAAGAAATGTGTATTAGTCAGTATTTTTAATACATAAAAAATAAAGCCCTCTGTAAACCCAAAGGAGTCTTTTTATGTTATAAAAGAATAACTTAACATTCAATTTTAGAGTTTAGAATTCTAGTGCAATATTGAAATAAGATCATTATGAGAAGATATTCTTGGGACTAGCAGTTATTTATTGACATTTGTTCCCCAGTATCTGGTGCTAGTTGGTACGACCATTTACAGATAAAATAGGAGTTGATGGGGAAAATATATATGTGTACCTCTTTAATGCAGCAGTATGAAAATCCACAAAAGAATAATTCACAAACCTAAATACAAGGAGAGAGGAAGAAAGGGAAGAAAGTTATTTTTTGTTTCCCCTGAGCAAACATGTAATTTCCATGATTTCTTTTTAATGACTGCAGTCTGTGGCCAGTAGGTACTGATTTATGAAAAGCTGTAAAAGATCAGGTGGAACTCTGCAGGACATCGTTTACAGCTGCACGGATTGAAACCTATCTAATTTGTCTAGTAAAAGTGTGAGCTCACAGTGCACATCACCCAGCCTATAAATTTCCCCTTCAGACCCAATGTCTGGGGCTGGGTCTAAAAAAACGCCAATGCCTGCAGCTGCTCAAAAAGCCCACATTCCCCTGGTGTGCATGAAGAGACATCACAGGCTCTTCACAGTGAGAGACAAATTCCTATCCATTGATAAACTCACCAGATGTCCTCTCCGAGGAGGAAAGGAACCAATTTTTATTTGAATTCCCCAGAGAAATCCTGGAAGTGGAAAAATGATACTTTGCAGGGCTGGTTATTCCTAGGTCACTGGCATTAAAATTAGGTCCTTCTTTGTCTTCCTTATACTTTGATCCAAGTAATAAACAGAAAGACTCAGTTGGGGTCACTCTAATCCTTAATCCGCACATCCTGTTTTATTTCAATTTGTTTATACTAATTTTCTCTAAATTCTTGTTGAGTCTGACTATACTGTTGAGTTTAAAAATACAAACCATTTTGAATTTAGAGGGGAAAATTCTGCATTTTGATATTAGGCATACTTCATAAATATTCTGAATAAATGTCCTGGGGTTTGATTCTTCATACCCACAAACCTATAAATAAAAAGTATTGCTATTCATGGGACCAAGAGTCGACAAGGGTCGACATTAGATTCTGTGCTTCAGCTACTGTAGCAATTCAAGCTGCGGGGTATGAGTGTGTGTGTATGTGTGTTTGCTTGCATGCCTGTAGATAGTCTAGTACTTTATTGTCTCCTTTCTAGGTCTCACTTCATTTTTCTTATAAAATTTTCTCACATCTGATGTAATGCTACTCAATTTTGTTTACTGATTCCAAGTCTTATCCAATGGGTCCAATGTTATATCTAATGTTGGCCAATGACCAAGGCTATGTCATTCATGATGGTCATACAAAACAACCCAAGAATAATGTATACATTTTGGACCCCGGGTTGTATATCTATATCTGTAATTCCTCAAGTTCTTAGGAAAAAAGCATAAGCAAGGCATTTTCAATGATTTAAAAAAAAAAAAACTTTTTCTTCTTTTTCAGGTGGGTAATTTAAAGAATTATAGAAAATTATTTATGTATATATTCCAGAAGAGAATAATGTATAAAATGTTATATTTATATTTTATTATGTTCTAGGTATCCCTAAAGGAAATAAAATTAATGCTTTGTAAAATAGTACCTAATTTCTGATTCTTTCTTTCTCTTAGATAACCTGTGAGGATTAGTTAAAACTAAACCGTAACACATAATACAAATTACAAACTCCATAATTTTAATTTTTAATTTATAATTCAAACACTTGAGGTAGAGAGGATTGAAGCAGTTGAATTTAGTCTAATGGAATGAAGTTTGAAAAGTCCTCCATATTCAGCTATCTCACTTCACAAGTCTTGACAGGGAGGGAACTAGTTATTGATCTATATTTTCCACAGAGCATGCAAATATAGGCAGAACCAAACTGTCATGTTCTCAGTGTTTTCTTAAACTGAGCACTAAAATTGTGTTAAATTTTCATTTTTATCAAATAAATAGTTAAACATTTTTAATTAATTAAAATTTTATTTTTATCAGATAAATTTAATGTCTCCCCATCAAAATCCAAATGAATTTACAATCCTCTCTTGTATTCCCAACAACAGCACACAGGTTCAGGGCATGCTTGTTCAGATTTCAGAATCTTAACCTCACACTTAAGCGTGTCTTGTATATTAGGGAGTGAGTTGGAGAAATATCATCAATAGTAATGGAAATTCCACATATAAGTGATATCATGATATTTGTCTTTCTCTGTCTGACTTACTTCACTCTGTATGACGGTCTCTAGGTCCAGCCATATTGCTGCAAATGGCATTATTTCATTCTTTTTTATGGCTGAGTAATATTCCATTGTATATATGTACCACATCTTCTTTATCCATTCCTCTGTTGATGGACATTTAGGTTGCTTCCATGTCCTGGCTATTGTAAATAGTGTTGCAGTAAACGTTGGGGTGCATGTATCTTTTTTAATTATGGTTTTCTCCAGATATATGCCCAGGAATGGGATTGCTGGATCATATGGTAGCTCTATTTTTAGTTTTTTAAGGAACTTCTGTACTGTTTTCCATAGTGGCCGTACCAATTTACATTCCCACCAACAGTGTAGGAGGGTTCCCTTTTCTCCACACCCTCTCCAGCATTTATTGTTTGTAGGTTTTTTGGTGATGGCCATTCTCACCAGTGTGAGGGGATACCTCATTGTAGCTTTGATTTGCATTTCTCTAATAATTAGTGAATCATCTTTTCATGTGCTTTTTGGCCATTTGTATATCACTTATATGTGGAATCTTAAAAAATGGTACAAATGAACTTATTTATAAAACAGAAATAGAGTCACAGATGTAGAAAGCAATCTTGTGGTCACCGGGGGTTGGGGGGGTGCGAAGGAATAAACTGGGAGATTGGGATTGACAAGAATACACTACTATATATAAATTAGATGACTAATAAGGACCTACTGTATAGCACAGGGAGCTCTACTCAATACTCTGTAATGACCTATATGGGAAAAGAATCTAAAAAAGAGTGGATATATGTAAATGTACAAGTGATTCACTTTGCTGTACAGCAGAAACTAACACAACATTGTAAATCAACTATACTCCAATAAAAATTTTTAAAAATATCAATGGAAATCTCCCAATTAAAAATTCCTTTTAAATGTGGGCAGGACTCTGATTTGTCGCTTAATTTTAGTTTTAGCTTCCACATATATTATAGAAGCATAGCATCAGTGCCTAACTAATGTAAGGATTAAAGTCCTTCATATCTGTGTGTTATGCTTAATATTGTAAGTGCTCATAAATGTTCAATATAATCCTTATTTCTGTTGTTGTTTTTACTATTATTATTCATCTCAAAGTAAAGGCCTTCATAACTACTATTTACTCAAGCTCCCATCCTAAGAGGAAAGAATAAAGAGGACAATCAAGTGTCCACTTGGTGACTGGTTCCAGGCTTATGAGTCAAAGGACAGTCAAAGAGGCCACTGAGAGCTGAAAAGGCAACCCAGGCAGTTTACCAATAGGATACTTCTCTTGGTTCTTCAGGGATGAAAATATGGTTTCCTCCATTTCTTTTGTTCCTTTGGTTCACCAGATCTTGCAGCTGGTCATAGATCTATAGTAAGACCTGTAATTATATAAAGCAATCCTAAAAGTTCTTGTTAATGCTGATTATATTGTGCAATAAAAGTCATAGTCACAACGTCTATCTATCTATCATCTACTTCCGTATATATATTATAAATCTATTTGATGTTGTCATATTTTTGAGAATTTCACTTATTGTCACTCATCTACTTTTTTCTATTCTTTTTGTAATTTTTATTTTTAATGACATTGTGACATTATTTAAGTCTGTGCTGACTTTATGTCCTGCTGTAAGTATAGTCCAGGTTGTTCAAACTGTCCCTTAGACAGCAACCTGCACAGTGTCTACAGGTGAACATCCAGTAGCCAGGATTTAATGTTGGAAACCATATCCATCCACAAAAGCAGACAGAGGAGTATTCAGTGTGTTGTGTCAGCTATAACTGTAACCTAAATTATCACCATCTTTGCTAATGGTTAAACAAATTAAATTATAAAAGTATGTATGGATATATTTATGCTTTTCACTGGCAAAGTTTCAGTAATTTAAAAAGCAGACGTGAGTGCAGAAGGGGAGCACTGAGACAAGATGACTACACAGTATTCTTGCAAGCTGCCAGCTTGAGCAGATGAAGACTTCATAGTACATAAATTTCACAAATAAACAGGAATGCTATATGAAGTCTGGAAGGTCCTGCTGATGTTGGTGTCGAATTTTGACACGTAGCAACTCTGCTGACTCCTGATCTCTCTCCCATTGGTATTTTCTTTTCTGGCAGGCCATCAAACCTTCTTCTGGACCAAAGCAACGTCGACATTACTACCTTCCGCACAACAGGTGACTGGCTTAACGGTGTCCGGACAGTGCACTGCAAGGAAATCTTCACAGGCATAGAGTACGGTTCTTGTGACACCATAGCCAAGATTTCCACTGAGTAAGAATAAGTTTTGACTGAACTTTCTAGTGGACATATGTGTTTAGGATTAATGTATTATAAATAATAGATGAATCTCTGAGGTACTTAACTTTCTCCTGTAACCACTGAGCTGGATCCTGGGTCTTTGTCAAGGACACCTTCTAGATTGAGGTGTGTTGATGTGTCTTCCTCTCTCATGCTAGATCCCCACGATAGGTGTCTTCACTGAACTATGATCTCCTTCAGATAGATCAACAGATACATAGCCACACCCAACCCCAAAGGACCCAAGACCCTAATTTAAAACATAAGCAGATATGGCATGATGATTTGTATATCCTCGCATTTGTGATTCTCTGTTATTTTTAACAAAGCCTAACCTCTATGGAAATGGAAAATTGAGAACTAAGTGGATAACCTGGTATATAGGGAAACATGCTAAAGTCTAAAAGTAGCTCTCATAGCTATTAAATAAACATACCATCATCTATTACTGAGTGATCTCATGCTAGAAAATAAAGTTATAAATAGGTTTAAGACATGGTTTTCCTTAAAAAAGCTTATGGTGAGTTTGGAAGAGAGAATATGCATAATTAATATATATTAATTAGTATTAATTTATGATTTCATGTGTTAAAAGCCAGTAATAATCAAGTATAATATGCTATACATCTTAGACAGTGGTCCTGTGGTACAATAGGGATCCTTTGGTAATAGGAATTCTTTGATATGAGAAACCCATGGCCATAAAATTCATCCTCATTCACCAGGTATGCTAATTGGGAACAGGAAGTGAAAAACTGAAAGCCATATTCTTCATCTCTCTGTGAATGAAAGACAATTTACTTCACTTTCCAATGAGACTGCATCATTTTTTCTTTTTCTACACAGTGACTTTTTCTGTTTTCCCATGCACACAGCTGAAAATGACTCTCTCAACCCTAGATCATACAACCTTGGTATGCCACTCAACTGAGCAGGGTCCAACTCTCTTTCTTTTAAGTCCCCCGAGAGACATTCTGATGGCCTCAGTCTTGCTTATAGACTGACTTCTCCAAAGTCATGTTTGCCATGAGCTAATCATTTCTATTCAAAGAAGGAAGAGTGAGACAGCATGAATTTGACTCTAGGGGTCCTTTCCTGAGGGTAAGATAAAGGACTGCTCCAAAGAAAGAGGTTTTGTGTGGGGCAGATACATCAAAAGTTGTCCACAATTTTGTAGCTTGCAAGGTCTGTTTGGAAACTGTATCCATCTTTGAGTCAAAATCTTCTATCTTTGATCTTTGTTACATTAAATAAACCCTTTTGTGCTCTCAAGTTCTTTTAAGTCATATCCAATATTTGAATATTTAAATGTTGAATATTTAAGGACTTTCATTGTCATCCTGTCAATCATTTAAACAAAATCACCTTGGAGAGCTATAGATTAGATGTCAAAAAGGGGTGTGTAGTGTAATTAATAGAGATACAAGTGCCTAACAAATAGGTAAAGAAGTTTACCATTTATGGTATAGCATCCCATTCAGAAACACAAACATCACAAAAGGATCTATAGCAAGGGAATATTACTATTGAAGAGGAGAATTTGTTCTTAGAAAATAAACTCACACTAGTCTACTTAATATGTGTTGGCATTCCTGTTTAAAATAGAATGTAGTATCTGTTGAATAGACTTCTGACCCAATCGACAATGTGTTTTGGGTTTCTATGGTAGTTATTTTGATCAGACACAGTCCCAGGATATATTAATGTATTTAAATATTTTTATAAGTTCTTATTTTAGTAATGTAAACAGTTTGGGTTACGATATGCAAGAAACCTGCTTCAGAGCACAGAAGCATAGCAAAGAACAAGCACAAAGTTAAAATTTTCTACACCACTGCCAGATTTTCAAAGGCAAATGTTTATTCTCAATAAAATATCAACACTCAGAGCTTTTAGATAATGGAACACTCTATTGAAGTGGATGAAGCAGAACATTGTTAATATGATTAACTGCTAGCTCACAATTTAAATATAGTCAGACATTCTAATCTATGAATATGGTCAGAAAGCTATTTGCTTAAAAAGGTAAAGCAGCAGCCTTTGTTACACTTCCAAGTTAGGGATGTATTTGTCTCAACAGTACAGTATTGGATGCTAAGCTCTTTCTGGCTGGTTAGAATATTTTCACTTAATTGTTATGATTATTTAAACAACCTGTGGGTGTACATTCACGATGAATGAAAACTGGTTTTTCCTAAGAGATTCGGCTCTTTTAGGTTTGCCCTTCACACTGAGCCAGATGGTTTCACATCTCTCTGTATTTCAATGTTCTTTCTTCTGTCCTTTCTCCTCAATTCAGGGACAACATAGAATTAACATCTACTGACCTAAAACTCCTTGAAAAGAGTTGTTTACTTTTTGGGTCTCTGCAATCTCTACCTCATACCCACCCTTGTTTATATTATAAAAACGAGAATTAAAAAATATTTAATACACTAAAAATTTGGAAAAATTTAGTGAGGCAACATTTTCACCTTAAATGCTGTAAAATATTTAACTCGATATTTCATTCTTCCTTTTGCAGTCTTAGGCTTGTTGTTTGAATTTGATTCCTTCCAATCTCTATTTTCTTTGTGTCTCACAGAATCAATTCAGAAATGATTCCCTTGACCAAATAACTCCAGAGATTCTCCTAGAATAAGACAGAGATACTTTAGAAAGGAGATTACACTTGTTTTTTTACTATCCAGACTATCAATCATAGGAAAAGGTCAAGAGTTTCATACTCAAATAAATATTAACTTATTTCAATTAGTTTAGGGAATCTCATTTTTAGGCCAGCTACTCAAGTCATCTAATTTTCAAATAAAAGTTTTTTAAAATGTGCAGTTTTATTCAGTCAACATATTTTTTTAAAATATTATTTCATAGCCTAGGATGGATTTAGGAAGGTTAGTGTGAGAAGGAAAGAGAGAATGAGGAAGGGCAAGAGTGACTGTAGAAACTGGAGAGAGAATTAAGTGTGTGGAATGAGTAGGAGACAGATTAATTGCTACATGTTATTACCCTGCACCCTTGGATGCCGTTTTCAAAGTATCATCACCTATCCTTTTGTCTTTGAAGTACCAGATAGCTTATTAACCTCTGGTCTCGATTTTGAGCTGCTCTTTAGTCTTGAACTTTTCCACTGCTCTTCTGAATAGGGTGGTCCTAACGAGATAAGCATATGGGGAGTGTTACTGAGACTACAGCCTCTGGATGTTTAGAGAGATTTTGGACTTGGCAGGGTGGTGGGTAGAACACATTTTGGTAGGGGGAAAAGAAGGTAGAGGGTACATAAAAACTCAAGTTAAGGCATAACCTAAAGGGATATTTACTGTAATTCCCTTTTCCAGTATAATCCTTTGCATGAAATATAAACAAAATTATGTATCTACTTGCTTATGTTGGGCTCCTAGACACTGAATCTGAAACAGCTTTATGCAGAAGATTTCTTCAGGTGCCCTTGGGACATACATCCATAAAGAAGTGATAACGGGGCCTTGGACTGAAGGAGAAGACTCAGTCCTACCTACTGGAACAAGAGTCCTAGAGCTTGGCTGGCCCTTCAGAGTTGTCCCAAGCTGGTCTGCGAAATTGCAGTATCTGATTTTTTCCAGTGGCCAGGATATTGGTGCTTCAGTTCCAGAGGGGAAATAAGGGCCAGGCATCATAGCATATATTACTATGTTTAAATTTCTCAATGAGCTCAGGAAAATAGTATATTACCTTGGAGCATTGTTTTTTTTCTCTGCTTTCCATGATTACATTTTCTTTTTTAAGCTTGTAAAGAAGGGGAGAAGGAAGAGACAGAGAAAAAAATCAGGAAGTTATAAAAAAATATGATATAGAATTGGAAAAAAGATGAGAGAAGAAATACAAAACAGTGAGGATCTATTGATTTATATACATTTATATCTGTCCTGTTTTCTAGCTCTTAGATTCATAACCTGACTTTGTTATAGTTTGAGGATGAGTAGGGAAATGTTTGTTGTTCATTTTAAAGATAGATCCATGTTATCCTTATAAAAGAATCAAAATCCTGTAGAGCACACATTCTCAAAAGCAGGGGTCAACGTAAATAGACTACGTTACTCTAAGCGAAGGTTTCATTATCCACAGTTATACAAAGGGCGGCAAGCTTGATGTCACCATAGCTCCCCACTAGCCTTCCTGGTGAAGCAAGGTAGCTGAAGACTGTGATCAGAGAGGACCTCAGGCAAAATACAAGTTGTCCATAGAGAATTTATCAGACCCTTGAATGGCAGCAGGGGGGTAACCTGTAGGGCATCAGGATTTCATCCCCAGCTTAGGTGATAGGAATGCAACTGAGCCTTAATTACTTTTATGCAGAAGATGCTCAAATAATGTGTAAATTGCTTCTTAAGTAGTTACCTATTGTCTTCTTGCACACCTTTACTGCTTGGGAACTCCTTTTTTTTTTTTAAATTTTATTTTACTTTACAGAGCAGGTTCTTATTAGTTATCTATTTTATACAAGTTAGTGTATATATGTCAATCCCAATTTCCCAATTCATCCCACCACCACCAACATCACCACTCCCCCCCACTCCCTGCCCCAGGGAACTCCTTAAGAAATCAATTAGTTCAATTCAGTGAGATTGAATTCCCAATTTTTCATTCTTTTTTTAATACTCAATATAAAGGGGCTCCATCTGTGTGCATGCGTGTATTTGCATGTTGTGTACATTTCCTTCTTTCCACTTTCAGTTTGCCTAGCACTCCTTGCCAAGTGACACTTAATCCTCTATCAACTTCCCCAGATAAACATATTTTGGACTATTGATTCACTCTTTAGCAAGTACATGTTGAGCCCTGGCTAAATGAGAGTCATTGTTCAGAGTGTGGTTGATAAGCAGAGTACAAAACCGACAAGAATCCTTGTTCACATGGAATTCACCTTCTTGTGGGACAAGATAGAGAGTAAAGAAAATAAATCAGGAAAAAATGGCAATATGCTGGATGATGATAAATGCTTTGGAAGAAAATGAAACAAAAAAGAAAATAGGAAGTGCAGGTATGAGTGCAGAGAGGGTTTACAATATGAAATAGGAGGATCAGGGAAATCTCGTAAGAGCGGGGTGTTTGAGTAAAGACCTGAAAGAGATGAAATGTATGAATGAATTACTTAAATCAAGAATATCTAATTAATCATTTGCACATGTTTAGCTGTCTTTTTCCCCCCAAATGAAATTCTATATGTTCTTATAATCTTTATTTTAGTGCCTTGTTTCTGAGTTTTAAGTATTTTAAATTTAATAATTTTGATAAATAGAGAAATATCCTTGCCATTTTTTCTACTTTGAAAGAACTTTCTACTTTAAAGAAATTGTTTCAGTTATCTATGGCTGTACAACAAACTGCCTCAAAACTAAAAGACTAAAACAACAACGAGTTTATTGTATATACAATGTCGTGAGTCATGAATTTGGGCAGAGCTCAGGAGGGTAATTCTTCTGCTCTGGTGTTGGTATTGAATTAGGTATTCATTTAACATGCATCTGGTCTAGTCTGGAGGGCTTGAGATGGTTTCACTCTTGTCTGCCTTGGTGCAGAAGCTTCATATAGCTGGGTCTGTAGACCAAGTGCTTACAGATGACCTTTTGATATCATAGTCTCAAGGCAGTCATACTTCTCACATGGCAGCTCTGGGGCCTAGAGAGGGTGTCTCAGGAGATAAGAGGTAGAATCTGTTAGTATCTTAAGATCTGAGTGCAGAAACTGATACAGTGCCACTTCAAACATACTCCATCAGTCAAAGCAGTCCCCAAACTGGCCCAGATTTACAGGAGACAGGTAATGCCCCACAAGAATGTGTGACCATCTGCATTAGTTTCCTAGGGCTGCCGTAACAAATTACCACAAACTTACTGGCCTTGAACAACAGAAATTTATTTTTCACAGTTTAGAAGCCAGAAGTTGGAAATCAAGGTATTGGCTGTGCCACGCTTGTTCCAAAGTCCAAAAAAAGGAATCCTTCCTTACTTCTTCCAGTTTCTGACGGATCCCAGCAAAGTAACTGCAATCTCTGCCTCCATCTTTACGTAGTCTTCTTCTCTGCGTCCCTGTGTGTCCTCTTTCTCAAATAAGGATAGTCTCACTGGATTTAGAGTCCATCCTAATCTAGTATGATCTCATCTTGACCCTTCTCTTAATTACATTTGCAAAGACCCTATTTCTAAATAAGGTCACATGGTGAGGTTCCAGATGGACAGAAATTTTGAGGGGAACACTATTCAACCCACTATACCATCTATACTCTTCCACAAGAATAGAGGTGGAATAGTCAGGATATAACACACAAATGGTGCAAAAATCAGAAAATTATGTCTAAAACATTGGGATCTATAATTGCACAAGCTTTGTTAATTGAAAATCTCCTATTTACATACTATCAAGGAAACCATGATTCTCACCAAAAACTTTCTCCTTTTTTTTTATAGTGACATGAAAAAAGTTGGTGTCACTGTGGTTGGGCCACAGAAGAAGATCATCAGTAGTATTAAAGCTCTAGAGACACAATCAAAGAATAGTCCAGTCCCAGTGTAAAGTGCTATTTCTGGAAGGAGGTGGTAGCTGTGGAAGATGTGGCGTCACTCTGCAGACAGATGTCAACACTGGAAATACTGGTGGACATTCCAAGCCCAATAAGACACTCAGATACGAGTACAAATGCCTTAAAATGGAATTGAAAAACTCTTTATTTTCCCCTATCATTTAGTGGACGGGTGGGTGGGTATATTTTGTTTTGTAATTGCTTTTTGATATTAGTTGATGGATTAAATCAAAATTCTTCAGTGCAAAATGATGAACTAGCATAGAGCCATTGATCATAAACTACCATAAAAGCAAACAAGTGAAATAACATAATGAACATGGTGACTCTGTTTACAAATAGCCACAAAAGAAAAGATGTGATATTTTTATACACAGAAGAACTCTGTAACAGGTATTTTGTTTCTTTAAAAGCAAGCAAAATAGAGGAATTCATACCTCAAATTATCTGGCCATATTTACTACCTTTTCATTGTATTATTCCCTTTCATCTGTTAAAAGGCATATGGAAATGAAGTTTGTAGTTGTTTTAAGTACTACACATTTTTAATTGTTAGCTTCCTTAAGTATTACCGTGTAAAAAATGTTTTAATTTTGAAGAAAGATACATATTTATTTTCTTTTGAATTGTTTTTATTGTTTTCTATTTATGCCTTGATGATTTAATTTGGATTTGTGACAGTCAAGTGCCAAATGCTCTCTCAAATTGTCAGCAGTAGGAAACATAGAAAGTGATGGGTTTCTTTCCAGATTTTTTGAACCATCCACTTATATGTATCTATATCTACATACAAAAAGAAACCAAACCCTTTCCTTGTTCATACACTAACCAAATCTCTCACAGTCTGAATTATTCCATCCATTTTTTTCTCTCCATTTTATAATAAACTGTACGCTCCTAATTTAGTGTAATATACTGGCTGTGTGTAATGGATTCTCAATGACATACCTGCCCTGCTCTGGTGTTTAGGAGACCATCAATTCCTTCCATTAGTAAAAGAGCTACGTTAGAACTTCTGAATAGAGAATAGCTACACTGGACAGGATTGGGATCCTATTTAGATTGCTGCATTAATTGGCAATATAGCCTATAAGCTGAAGCATGAGTCGAAAAAATCACTTGCTGACTGGCTTTGAAATGCCACTTAATATCTTTGTTTAAACGTGTTGAGCTATTTATAGAGAATGATGATAACTAAACTACTCATCTGCCTCACTGGGGTTTTGTTAAATTAATTAAACATTGTCATCATCAATAGCAAGTATTTTTATCTTTAAGAGTCTCTGCTGAAATGCACCTGTTGTAGTTTTGGTGTATATCTTAGAAGCATTGAACTTCTTGACACTTATTGAATATATTTTCAAAATTGCTGGTTGTCTAGCGAGACTCAAAATCTGGAAAGATCTCTTATTGCAGGAACTTACACTTACTATTCCATAAAGGTCAAATATGAGCGTACTCATTAATATTTGAAATATATACCTGGTGGAGATCTAGCCATAATACATTGTGAAGCAACATTTTAGCTATATCTATATTCTTTCTAATGCTGATGTGGTCATGTTATTGGAATAAGAAATGCATATGTCACAAAATAGAATGGATAAAACAATGCCGCAACCTTTATGTTCTTATGCAAAATGGAACACTAACACAGCTTACAGTCACAGATCAAAATTCACAAGTGCTAATCTATTGTAAATTTAGTGTAATAAGGCTTAGGTTGTGTTCCTCATATATGCAATTATATCTCAAATTTCTGCAATATTCCTTATAGTCAAATCATCCTACTAGAATTATGTATTGGGTGTATAAGAGCATGAACCTTTTAAAAAATATATGTGATTATGAAATTAATTACAAATTTCACTTAAGCCTGTTAGAAGCAGATAAAAAAACATTTTTAAGCAAACATTCTGTGTTGTGGAATGTTAGATTGAGATACGAATCTGGTTTCAATCTCATTTTTTTTTCCAGACTAGCATTTACTTTCTTAGGTACTCATCTGTGCATACGCAACAAAATCTGTGCATTTCATGAATTAATAGAAGTTGAGGATTGTTGAATCTATTTCACTTATTTTGGCTGTGGTTTCCATTTGAAAGTTGAGATTGTATACGCAGTATATTGCTCTTCATTTTCTCACTATTTTTCTATCTGACCTCTTATAAATTTACTTTACACAATCCTTACCTTGTACATATGTAAACATAACAGTGTATGATTCTTAACCATGGAGTAGAGGTACTAGAATGCTAATGGCCATCTCTTTGTACAGAAACTGCATTGGCTTTCAATAAACATGAAACCACAACTCATTCGCAACATCATGTACCATATTATCTGTTTTGTATCTTAAATTTGTTTTACATATATTATTTATTTCTGGTAACTTGCCCACTTTAAGCTGTACTAAGTATCAAATAAGCCATGTATAAATGTGATATGATTGGCAATATGTATGTACTTTAAATTTGTATCTTCAAAACATTACTCATTTAGTTTATGTTGTACAATGTAGATGGCCTCTTACTAATGTAAAATGATTTGTAGTGGAAACATTTATATTTTTATAATAAACATAACGAAAATATTTTTTACAGATTGGAATAAAGAAGTGGTCTTTGAACCTTTTTTAAATATTATACAAATATGTGCTTATTTAAACAGCAAAATAATGAAATTTATGTAAGTCAAGAAGAATGTGCTGTTTCTTTTTTCTCCATTAGTGAGGAAGGATTGGTGTTATGTTATCCACATTTTTTTTTGTTTAAATGTCATTATCAATCAGCTAGAAAAATAATCAGTAAATATTATCTTTATGGTTAAAAAACAACTGTATTAGGTAGCTCTCTTTCAATTACAAGTGATGAAAAACAAATAAATGGCTTAAAGAAAATAAGGAAATTTTCAGACCACATGACTGAAAAGTCTGGAGATAAACTTCCTAGCTGAGAAATCAGGAACAGTTGGTTCCAGGCATGTCTTATTCTTTTTCTTTTTAACTGATCCTATTTTTTCTCTCAACTGGGTTAATTTGAAAACTCCAGTCGATCCTTGAAAAACTTGGGTTTGAACTGCATGGGCTTGCTTATCACAGATTTTTTTTCAATAAATACGTACAGTACTACATGATCTGTGGTTGGTTGAATCCACAGATGTGGAACCATGGATATGGAGGGCTAACTATAGGACTAGAGCATCCTCGCATTTTGATATACACCATGGGGGATCCTAGAACCAATTCTCGTGGATACCAAGGCCTGACTGTAAATCTTTTTTTTTTTAACATCGTTATTGGAGCATAATTGCTTTACAGTGTTGTGTTAGTTTCTGCTGTATAACGAAGTGAATCAGCTATATTTCCATATCCCTTCCCTCTTGCATCTCCCTCCCACCCTCGCTATCCTACCCATCTATGTGGACACAAAGCATCGTGCTGATCTCCCTGTGCCGTGCAGCTGCTTCCCACTAGCTATCTATTTCACATTTGGTAGTGTATATATGTCAATGCTACTCTCTTACTTCATCCCAGCTTACGCTTCTCCCTCCTCACGTCCTCAAGTCCATTCTCTACGTCTGTGTCTTTATTCCTATCCTGCCCCTAGGTTCATCAGAACCTTTTTTTAAAATTATTTTTAGATTCCATATATATGTGTTAGCATACAGTATTTGTTTTCTAGTTAATATAATTCTGCATTATAATTCCTGTGAGATAATTACTGTCCCTCAGTTGTTCCAGTAGAAGTCATGGAGCCTTACTTGGCTCACAAGCCCTGTCTGAATCCCTTTGGACAAGAAAATGAATGACTTAGATTGGTAGTTCTTAGTCCTAAGCCTGCGGTTGGAGATAGTGGGTGGGATCATGTGAAACTGATCCACAGGGATCAGAGGTGTCAGAGTGGTTTATGTCCAAAAGAAAGTCAGAATATCATTTATGAAAAAAGAAGGAAGGAATTCCGAATGGGCCAGATAAAACAAAAATTAAAAACAACCAATGAACTGAAACTTCAAATAATATTCTAAGAAACACTTGGTACTTTGTATAAAGTAGGTCCCTAGTCATTTGCAACCTGTTTAAAGAAAATGATTATATATGAAAACCATTGCTAACTCACAGTATGAGGCAAGATAAGATGAGTGATCAAGATTTCCATAGAGGTGAAGTCACAAAATAGATCAAGTTTGAGCTTTCCCTGAAGGAGAAATAGCATTCAGTCATGTTGAGTGGAGTAGAGAATAACTTGTAAGCAGGAGATAAAGGGAGCAGGTAAAGAAGAATATATTTATTCATTCAATAACTATGTTTTAAGCACTATTATGAGACAGGTGTTTTGCTTTCACCATTTACAAGTTACTCCATTAAATTTTGCAACAATCCTGTGAATAGATTTAGCCACTTTTAATAGATGAGGCAATCAAGGCTCAGAATGTCCACGTCACCTTCCCAAGGTAACCCTAATAAATAGATAAACAGATATTTCAAACTAGAATCCCCTTTTTCTGTGTTCTTTCCATAATATAATTGCTACCGTAATCCCCAAAATGCTCTGAGGGCAATGACAGTGCCCATTTGAAAAAATGATTTGGGAATGGCTGTAGGTTAAGTAGACTATATGATGTTAGGAATCTGTATTAATGTTGTAGGCAAGAAGCTCTTCACTTACTCTAGGATGGTGGTAATAGAATATAGAGAACAGGATGCGTACAAAGACACAGAAAGAAAGGAGGATTAACAGAATTTACCAATTTGACATGAGAGTTGTTTCACAGGTAACAATCAAAGTGAATCATAAAATGTCTGGAATGTTTGTGGAAATGATGGCACTATTGTTAGAAGTAGGGAATAAGGAGAGGTTACTTTGACATTATGAGTCTGCTAAATTTATGTTGCTAGCCAAACCTTAATAAGTTCACAATTGTTGAAGATGTGAGTCTGAAGCTTTAGAAAAAAGAATTCAAAGGAAAAAGGTGTCTCTGATATCATGTAGAGATCTATATATCTTTTTGTGGTATATATACATGTATCTTTATCTTGGACCACATTTTTTAGGTTAATGTTAGCTGCTATAACAAATCTCCAAGTGTCAACAGCTTAAATTATGAAAAATACAATTTTATCTCTATTATTTTTTTAAAATTTTTATTTATTGGAGTATAGTTGATTAACAATATTGTGTTAGTTTCAGGTGTACAGCAGAGTGATTCAATTATACATATACACGTATCTACTCTTTTTCAAATTATTTTCCCATTTAGGTTATTACAGAGTATTGAGTGGAGTTCCCTGTGCTATACAGGAGGTCCTCGTTAGTTATCTATTTTAAACATAGTAGGGTGTACATGTCAGTCCCAAACTCCCAATCTATCCCTCCCCCCAACCCTTCCCCCCGGTTAACTGTAAGTTCATTCTCTAAGTCTGTGAGTCTGTTTCTGTTTTGTAAATAAGCTCGTTTGTATCAGTTTTTTTAGATTCCTCATATAAGCGATATCATATGATATTTGTCTTTCTCTGTCTGACTCACTTTATTCGGCCATTAAAAAGAATTAAATAATGCCATTTGCAGCAACACAGATGGACCTGTAGATTACCATACTAAAAAATACAATTTTAGACACAAAATAACCCAAAGTAGTTGTTTTCCAGGTGGCCTCACTTAACAATGATTCAAATCCCACACTCTCTCCATCTTGTGGAGTGTAAAGCCTTGGAATCCTTTGCTCCCAGCCAGTAAAGTGGAAGAGAGGATTGTCTGTGGCAGATGTCATGAGCCCTGCTTGTGAGTGGCACACATCACTACCTCTCTCCACGGACTAGAACTCAATCATACCGCTATACTTGACTGAAAGAGAGTGTGGGGCAAGTAGTGTGCTCACATAGAAAAGGAAAGAGCTTTTGGAATCCACATAGCCGTCTCTGCTACAAGTCCTTCTTCTCACGTATATAATGTGTTAGAAGCAAAAGGCTATGACTGAAACATCAGTCTCTTGCTAAAGCCACCCATTTCTTCTTCTCCACAGGCAACCATTTTGAACTCTTTTTTCTCATTACTTGAATCCAATATATTAGTGGTAACTGTGTCTGCTATGGGCATTCACTGTTCAGATCTCATGTCAAGAGAGAATTTATTAGAAGGAGAGCATTTAGCTGACAAACTCAAACTGTTGTGTTTTCAAAATCCCCAGCCTAGTTTACACCAGGTTGTGAAGCGTGGTGAGAGTACTAGTTCCAGGCCATTTCTTCTCAAGCAACAGACTCCTTCAACAAGCAGTTTTGAATCTCATGCTGCAATCATCCTGGCTGAGGTGTTCCCAGAGCTGCACTGCAGTCTGAGCTTCCTATCCAATCCCCATCCTTTGCTCTTTCTTCTCATAGGTGTCAGACCTGTATTTCAATCTGTAAGCTCTCCAAGCCTTCTGTTCTCCCCTGTCCCAATCCTTCACCAGCATGCCCACCAAAAAGTTTCTTGCAGGTCTAATTCCTTCTTGGTGTCTGCTTCTTTACATCTCTCCACAGCCTCTGTTGGGCCCCCATTATTTGTCTAGATTACTGAAGGAATCTCTTAAGTAATTCATCTGACTCCAGCCCTGATATCTCCAATATCAGTCAGACTAATATACTGAAGCAAATTTAGTTTTGTAGTTTCTCCTCAGGAGACTTGCAAATGCAAATGCCTCGGGGCCTAGCACGTTATATAAAAGAGTGAAGCAAGTGCAGTGTGGTGACCCGTAAAAGCACCCTTCGTTCCTCCAGAAGCAGCTTCTCAGCAATAAGGCTACAAGAATCCAGTGTTAATTCCTGATCTTTCAAGAGAATTTCTGATCTGAGTTTTTGTGAGAATTTTTTATATATTTTAAATGTGATCACCCATCTAATAATGAGGAAGACACAGCTAAAGTGCTGAACTTAGCCAGCAGCTGCCAACTTATCATTTCTAGAACACAGAATACTCTTTAGTATTGGTACATAAGACCTGCCTGGAATAAAACCCCACTTCTCTCTATATTCTCCTGTCTGTCCACTATCTCTTCATATTGTTTACAACTGTGCTGAACCACTTGCGGTTCTCTGAATATGCCACATGTTTTTTATTTCTTTTTTATGCATCAGAGACTTTGAACTTTCTGTTCATTTGTCCAGAATCACCGAGCCAATCTCTATTCATTCTTCAGGTCTCCTTATCTTCCCAGCACTGGGTTAGGTGTCCTTTGTGTGTGTGTGTGTGTGTGTGTGTGTGTGTGTGTGTGTGTATGCAGCAAAAGAACCCTGTGATTGAGCCTGCACAGCATTTATCATCTTATACTGAAGTTGCCTCTTCTTTATGCCCCATCCCCGCTCCTGGCTGAGGGTTCCTTGAACAGGAACTATGTGTTGTAAATCACTCTGTCCCCTTGCCCATTGCAATGCCTGATATAAAATAAGCATTCAAAATTTTTTGATTTAAAGTATTAAAACTATTTTTGATAATATAATAAAGAGGGATGTCCCTGAGTATTTTTTGTTCTTATAAGAAAAAGTATAAATTTTCTTCAGGTCAATAAAAACTAGTTAATGTTCCAGTTGTGTATCTTGGATCATTAAACATACTGATTTCTCCTAGAACTGGTTCATTTTCACAGAATTTTGTGGACTCCTTTCATAGGTCTCAATGCTCTCATTTTTCTTAGTGCAGTTAAGTCATTTAAGTAGACCCTTGAACCAGAGCTTAGCTATAAAAATTTAACAAGGTAAATGCCAAAGCTATTCTGATCCTTTCTACTCTCTTACTATGTACAAATAACGTCAACATGCGTACTAAAAACTACCCTTCTTATAGGCCATCTGGGAATCACATTCTAGACCCAGGGGATCTAGACACAATTCAGGAAAATAAGTGGTAGAGTTAAATACACTATAAAACAAAGATTTTGAAGTTTACAGAAGTCTTTACCCTGAAATTCTCTGGGAAAACCAAATTACAAGTTGATGGAGAATAGTCATAATTAAATCAAATTTTCCCACTAAGTGGGCTATCTTCTTTCTTCTTTTGAACAAAGATAATTTTCCACTTAAATTAGAATTAATAAAAGTGACAACAGTAATAACAATAAATAAGAATTTTAAACCTGATTCATAATTTCTATTACATATATGTACATATATATGTATTATTAGGTTTTCCTGTTCCAAATGCTATTATCAATTAAGCATTATTGTGTTCTAAGCACTTAATATATATTATTTTATTTAATTTTCCCCAACAGTCCTGTGATATGAGTGTGTTATTATCTACTTTATAGGTTGAGGCTTAGAGTAGTTAATAATCATACAAATTCGTACAGCTATCAAGTAGAACTGAAGTCAAAATCAACTCTAAGACCCTTATTCTGAATGACTACACTTCATTACCTGTCAGTATATTATTACTAATGAGGATAAAAATCTGAAGAACAATTATGAAATGCATGCTGGATTTAAGATCTTGCATAGTCTCCCACTTGCCACTTTTCAACGTGCATGATGTTACTCAGTGACTCTCTAGCAGAACACACTTCTGCAGAATCCTTTGATTCTTACTACTGTGGTAGAGGAAGGAACAGGCAGTTACCCTTGATTTCACTTCTGTGAACTCCATTTCAAGAGTATAAGATTTGTCTGACATATGGCGAACCCTTCAAGCAAACATGCTCCCTTGAACATTCAACAAATAATCTAATTTGGAAATACCACAAGGAAAAGGTAGTACTCTTGTGCTATTTTCTGACAGATTTCCACACCAATGATTTATGGGAGTGTGTTAAGTTTGGGATTCTTATCTGAAGCCAAGAAAAAAGCTCTTACATTTTTGAAGCCCATCACCCTCAATGATGGAAGCCAAAACCTTGGAATGTTTGCTGAAATCAAGGATGAGAGAACACAGAATGTCATGTACTATCAAGAACTTATTGACTTTCATATGGTTCTCATTTATTCTCATACATGGCAAATCAAAAGCCTTGGGAGGAAGCCAATACAAATTGTTATAGATAACACTATCTGAATTTAACTGCCATAGGTATGCTTTATATAATAAACATATATTTCATATCAGCAACACAAATATGGGAAAAGACCATAGTTAAAATTCATTTGGATACCCTCCTTCAGAGAATGATCAATTTGCCTATATTATTATTTATCTTGGGCTAGAGATCCCTTAATATTCAATTTTGTTCCATGTTTCTGACACTAGAGATCATATATATATATATTCATACTCTATGAAATATTGACATCATGTTACAATGATATCTTAGGGTAATAAAATCATCTCAGCATATGAATGTTTAGTATGTGCTTCCAGAATCAAATAGATTAAATTGTTCTCATTTTCAGAGACATTTTACAAATGGGAATTTTTTCTTTGTTTAATTGGCTACAGTTCAGTTTGAGGCATCCTTTGATCATGGACACCTCTAGCATGACACATAATATTTAGTGTAAGAGTGATGGATCATTTATCAAATGTCTAATACAGTGTCAGGCACACAATAGATAAGTAGGCACACAGTAAGTATTTATTGAATTAATTTAAAAAATATTATTGGAGGACAAATGAGTAATATTACCTTTTTCAACTAATATGGCATGGATACTCTGAATAATATACAATTTAGTTCCACTTAGATAAATGTTTCTCTCAAATATTTAGAGAGAGTGTTTTGTAAGACAAGTCTAATCTAATGTATAACCTGGTTCATGGCCTAATCCATAAAATAAACTGCTTACCGTTTATTGAATGATAAATATTTTAATGCAATATCACTATGGGTAACAAAAGAATCTTATTATATCTCTCTGTTGTGAAGGAAGGGATCATATATATATGACTTACTAATATTTAAAGGATTAGTAAATGCCAAAGCCAAGAATAAGATTAAATTTTTTAGAGAAATTCTTTTCTTCTAAAAGAGCATGTACATAAGAAATCAAGAAATATTAAAGCAAAGTGTTTTTATTTGTTTTTAAGGAAAGTTTCAGT
This sequence comes from Neophocaena asiaeorientalis asiaeorientalis, assembly GCF_003031525.2. Taxonomy (NCBI): domain Eukaryota; kingdom Metazoa; phylum Chordata; class Mammalia; order Artiodactyla; family Phocoenidae; genus Neophocaena; species Neophocaena asiaeorientalis. The sequence goes on along the minus strand of NW_020174929.1, from coordinate 103,465 downwards.
TACTATGGTTACAGAACTTCAGTTAGTGACTTAAAACACTAAATCTCTTAAAGTCATTATCTCAAGTTTTCTGTGGGTCAGGAATTCACACATGGCATAGAGCAGAGAAACAAGTTGTCTGGCCCTCAGAAGACTCAAAGCCTGGGGGTTGAAATCATCCAAAGGCCCATTCACTCATGTCTATCTATTAATATTGGCTGCCATTTGGGGACATAGCTGGGCTATTGGCTGGAACACTCACACATGGCCTGTCTTTGTGGACTGGGCTGCTTCATAGCACCATGGCTAGTTCCAAGTACAAGCATCCCAAGGCAGGGGAAGGAGAAAGAAACCTATCAAGAATTGTGGAGTCTGAGGTTTTACCCTTCTTACAAGCCAACTGGTTAGCCTGTCACACTTTCACAGATACTGATGGAAGACATGATGTTTCTGGGTTGGAGACAATGGATAATTTGGCATTCTAGTGATAGCAGTAGACAGAGTGTCATCATTTTCACATGCTGGTTTCCCAAGCCCTGATTTCCACAGAGAGGACAAAGAGAGCAAGGTCATACCTGCATATGCAGTGGGTTGTGTTGAAGGTAAAGACACCTGTGTTTAAAGAAGCAGTTTTTTTAAATGGGCTGCAAGCAAACCTGCCTAACATTTGTCTCAATGGGAGATATTTTTATCATGCTGCAGAGTAGAGATCAACTCCCTTGTCCTCTGCCCTCCCTTGGTTAAGAATGACTATATAGGAAGATTGGGAGGTAAGTATCTTCAAAGATATAAAATAATTAAATGTTGTTTCTTAAGTAAATATTGCAACTTGTGTGAAAATGCATATACTATATGGTGAAATTTGATAGGTTCTAAAATTTTTTTTACTAAATCTATAGATAATTTGTGTAGAATTGATATCTTTCCTATCTTGAGTTTTCCAATCTATGAGCATGGTATATTTATTTACTTAAGTTTTCTTTGATGTCTTTCATCAGTATTTTGTAATTTTCATCATTGAGAACCTGCATAGGTTTTGTTTAATTTATACCTAAGTATTTCACTTTCTTTGGCACAAATATAAATGATAATTTGATTTTAATTCATTTCCACATGTTAATTATTGGTTTCTAGAAAATGATTATTTTTGTGTTTTGATTTTATATCCTACTAACTTATTGAACTCGTTTATTACTGCTAAGTTTTAACTTTTTATATATGCTTTGGACTTTTCTATGTAGATAATCATGTCATCTAAAAATAGTAACAATAACAATTTTATATCTTCCTCTCCAATCTATATGTCCTTAATTTCTTTTCCTTCCTTATTTTTCTTGCTACAATTCTAGTACTATGTTAAATAAGAGTGGTGAGTAAGCATCCTTGCCTTATTGCCAGTCTTAGGAATAAAGTATTCAGTCTTTTATCATAAGTATGATGTTAGCTGTAAAATATTTTGTGGTGCTTTTTATCAAGTTGAGGAACTTCTCTTTTAGTTTTCTGAGTTTTTTTCATAAAGAGGTGTTAGAATTTTTCAAACGTTGTTTTTCTTCTCAGTTGGTAGGATCATGTGATTTTCTTCTTTAGCCTGTCTATAGGTGATTTTACTGATTGATTTTTGAATATTGAACCAGCTTTTCATACCTTGAACAAATCTCTCTTGTTCATGGGATATAATTATTTAATACATCGCTGGATTCAACACTAAGGTTTTGTCAAGAATTTTGCATCTGAGTTCATGAGAGACATGTAGATGTACTTTCCTTTCTTTCACTTCTTTATTTTTTCTCTAATTTTTTTGTTGGGCTTTTGGTGTCAGGCTTCATAAAATAAGTTGAAGATTATTTCTTCCTCTTTCATTTCTAGAAAAGATTGTATAAAATCATATTAATTCCTCTTTAAGTGTTCATATAATTCTCCAGTGAAATTATCTAGGCCTGGAAGTTTATTTCTCCACAGATCTTAAATTATTAATTCAATTTATTTAATGGTTGTGGGACTATTCAGTTTATCTACCTCACTTTTGTTGAGCTTTGGTAATTTGCAGTCTTTGAGAAATGTACCCATTTTAATGAGTTGTCACATTTATGAGTGTAAAGTAGTTTGTAGTATTCTCTTGTTTCTAATAAGTATGGGGTCTGGAATACTAGTTGTTTTATTACTAACATTTATGATTTGCATCTTTACTATTTTCATTTTCATTAGTCTTTCTAGAAGTTTAACATGTTTATTGCTTTTTTGGGGAAGAAACATCTTTTGTGTCATTGATTTTCTCTATTGTTTTTTATTTTGATTTTCATTGGTATTTTCTCTATTATTTCTTTCCTCCTGCTTTCTTTGGAGTTTTTTGTGTTTTTGTTTTTGTTTTTGTTTTTTTTTGCTCTTCTTTTTCTAGTTTCTTGAACTAAGAACTTAGATTATTAATTTGAAGTCTTTCCTTCCATTTAAAATAAAAATATGGTTCTATAAATTCTTCTTTTATCATTACTTTAGGCACATCTCACTAATATTGATACATTTTATTTTACTTTTCATTCAATTCCATGTATATGTTGTTTCCTTTGAGACACTCTTTCAACCATGAATTATTTAAAAGTATGTTGTTTAATTTTCAAATGATTTTCCTGCTGTCTTTCTGCCATTGATTTCTTATTTGATTCTATAATAATTAAAGAATATACACTATATGATTTATATTCTTTTAAATTTGTTCAGGTTTCTTTCATGACCCAAGGTATGGTCTGTCTTGGTAAATGATCCATGGACCCATCAATAAAATGCTGTCATTGGGTGGAGTATTTTTTATCAATGTGTATTAGATCTTGTTGGTTATTAGTGCTTTTCAGATATTCTATATTATTGTTCAATTTTGTCTATTTCTCTTTACATTGCCTAGAGTGGGGTTTTGAAGTCCCCAACTATAATCAAGAATTTTCTTACTTCTTCTTTCAGTTCTGTCCATTTTTGCTCCATGTATTGAGAAGTTCTGTTGTTGGTGCAGGCACATTTAAGATAATTACGTCTCCTTGGTAAATTGGTCCTTTTATTATCAAGCAATACCTTTCTTTTTCCCTACTAATTTTCTTTGTTTGAAGTCATTTTATCTGATATAAAATTAGGTACTCTTGTTTTTTAAAATTAATTTTTGTGTAATATATTTTCTTTAATCATTTTATTAATAGCATACCTGTGTCATTATATGTGAAGCAAATTTTTTGTAAACTCCATATATTTGGGTCTTGATTTAGTATCCACTTTGCCAATCTCTGTCTTTTAATTGGTGTATTTAGATAATTTATTTGTAAATTAATTATATTGTGACTTAAGTCTACCAATTTACTATTTTTTTCTGTGTTTTCTCACTGTTCTCATTCTGCTCTTTCTCTTTTCTTGCCTTCTTATAACTTAATATGTTATTTAGAATTACATTTTGGGTATTTTTAATGTTTCCGAGTATAACACTGTATAATTTTCTTAGTAATTGCTCAAAGTAGTATAATAAACATTTGTAACTCTGAACATTTATATAAATTCTGATAATGTTTAGGTGAACAAATGTATCTTTATTTTACCGATATGAAATGAAAATTGGTCTAGATGCTTTCTATAGGTCCTTCATATTCTAACGTTCTTTAATATGTGATAAATATTCATTATTTTAGTATAATGTATAATTCAGTATTATACATTTATTATCATTTGAAAGTTATAGTGCTACATATGAAAGAAAACCCCGTATGTCCTTGCTACATGTACTGATTTTTTAAGTGAAAAAGAATGAATATATATGTATGTATATAGGTATGTATATCAGGTAAAATAATTTTTGAGATGGTCATATATTTCTATAGGAATTAATATTAAAGATGATTTATTATTCATGCTACTGAGCAGAGATTTTTGCACTGGCCTGTCCAGAGTATAAAGAGTTAATTGAAAACAGTTCAGGCCCCTCTTGACTGTAATAATTCTGGATTATTTGACACATGGGAGGAATTCTGCTAATTCTTTACTCTTCCAAAAAAAGCATCTTCATTTAATTTTTGTATTTTTTATATTTTTACTATATTAATAAAGGTATAATGGCTTTAAATTTTGTAAAAACCACTGCTGTAATGTAAGCTCACATCTGTGATTTGTTTACTTGGTTGTAGATCACTGAACAATTGAGACAATAAAAACAAAAGCATGAAATTAGCTGAGTTATCTATTAGTACTAACAGAAGACAAAAAGTCCATGCATTTAAGCAACAAATACTGTGTTTTTTGCCTGTTTGCTTGTTTTAGGATACCTACTCTGTGTCAGGCATGATTTCAGGCCCTTGGACATGTTGGTGAAATAGAAAGGAAAAGAATGTAGTGAAGATGAATGTTGAAGTTAATGCTGAAGCCAAAACAAATGTTAGTCCTTTTTGACTCTTGTAGAGCTCAGATGCTAAGATGATTTGCTCTTCCCACAATCCATGTATCATTAAATAAACCTACATTCATTGAGTAAACTGCATTTTTCTTAGTTTTCTACATTCTAGAACAGTCTAAAGGGCACCCTTAGTTATTGCACTTCTGGAGAATTGGGTAAAAGATTTATTTATATGTTCCCAGGTATTTTGAACACTAAAGAGCTTTTTAAAAGTGACTACTTTGAATGGATAAGTGAATAAACATGAATATCATCAGATGTTATATGTCACTGTAAGTACTTCCTGTTATGCTTGTTAAAAAGTACTGTGGTGGAAAGGAATCAGGATTTAGAGTCAAACAAACCTGAGTTCAAGATCCTTAGGTATTTTTATTAGATGAACTCAGTGCTGGCTGAATTCTAGGGATTCAATTTATTCACCATGTATATAAAATAATTATATCAAGCTAATACAGTTGGAAAAATAAAATGGAATTTTATAGATAAGGTGTTTTCCTTAGTTTACCTACTCAAAAAGCACTTTTCTTTTCCCTATTTACTTACCTTGGTCCAGTGAAAAGCCTGGTTTAGGATTTATGTTCACCAAAATTGAACTCTGCAGGAAGTGAGCACAAAAGGTAAATTTGGGGAAGACATTTGGGAACCATTGTTAAATGTTTGGTCAACTCTGATATAACTTTTTACATTAAAACTGATCAATAATTATTTTCAAAATACAGAACAAGCTTTCTCCTATTTCTCATTGCTACTAAAATGACTTTTGTTTTTGACATTTGAAGTGCATAATAATAAAAAGTATATAAGGTAGAAAGCTTCCTTCAGTGAAATAGAATATCTTGACTTTCTATGGAAGCTAATTTTCAGTCCCAACTTAAATAATAAAAAACTCAATTTCCATTTCCTGGTATTAAATTATAGGCCATATATTCCTGGTTTACAGTGGACTACATACACTTAGAGGCCTGGAAATGTTGTTTAAAATGAGGAGATGTTAAGTGTGGTAAATGGCCACTCCATGAGCATAGTTTCCTGCTATGTAGGACACATAAATTATTAGATTTAGTCTGAAATGGTTGAAAATGTTTCCAACATCTTTTAACAATTAAAAGAAAAAAATGTGAGGCTCTGAGAAGATCTGATTCATTCAGCAAATTTGTATTCTGATTAAAAGAACTATTTGATCCTACAGAGTAAGTGCATGGAAAAAAGTTGGCCAGCTGTTTGATTCAGTGTGGTTGTTAGAGAAGAAAATATGGCTCTCATGCAGGGTTTTAGCCTGTGTAGCTCTGTGATTGTATTTGTTTACCCATGGTGGAAATCTCCTTATTAAATTGTGGGCAAAAGGCACTTTTATTGGTTTTCTTAACAGTAACTGCTTATTTCAGGAAGCATTAGATTAAAATGTTAGATGCAGATCTCTGGAGTTGATCTCATAACAGAACTAGAGTACATTGACTTGATACTTAGACATGTGCAGAAGACAGATGGTTTCCTAAAGGGCTGAATGCAATTTCTTCTTTTCATTCTAAAACGAATTTTAACAATTTTTTTCTACCCTTAGTAAAGATATGGGCACATACATCAAAAGATGAAGTTTGAAAAGGCCTCCTCTTTAGTTTTACGAGTATTCAGCAACTGAAATTTACATGGTTATAAAACTACTTAAAAATTAAAAACTCAGTCCTGTATGTACAGATGTGCCATTGTTAGTTGATCTGCTCTCATTAGCTGTTATACTATCAACACTATTATCAAAATGACACTGATCTTGTGCTGTTTCCTCTTCTCCACTGCTAGCTGTGTATTCCTCTTGTTCCTGGGCCAGTTCAGCCATACATCTTGTGTACTGAACCATATGGAGCATGTTTTTGTATGAACTCTCATGATTAAGGACATCTGTCTCAGCCCCTATTTTTGCCTTCAAGGAATCTTTGCATCACTTAATGATATAGCTAATAGCATGTTTTTTATCATGAAGTTGGCCATACACAGCTTTACTTGGGGTTTCACTGTTTTCCTTCCTAATAAAAACACACGGATGAGTCTGTATTTTACCTTTCTGTCTCTTTTCTTCTTTATTTCTTTTCTTCCTCTCTCCTTCCCTTCCTTTTTCCTTATTTCTATTCATATTCATTGTGTGTCAGCCATACGCAGGGCCTATAATATTCCAAATTGCAGGTTTTCATACTGTAAAGATTGTCTGCAATTTCTAAATGCAATTCACTTTTGTATTCAATTATGTGTTTTGGTTATAATTTTTATTCTCTGAATTGTATGTGTAACTTTTCCAAATATTTTATTATAAGTAATATGATTCAGATTCAAATCTCTTAGATTTATCTGAGAATATTCCTAATGAATCTATCCAAAATGTCCACATGCCTCATAAGTTAACAACACAAAATGTTGATAGTTTATATACAATGGAATATTACTCAGCCTTAAAAAGAAATGAAATTGAGCTATTTGTAATGAGATGGATAGACCTAGAGTCTGTCATTCAGAGTGAAGTAAGTCAGAAAGAAAAAGACAAATACCATATGCTAACACATATATATGGAATTTAAGGGGAAAAAAATGTCATGAAGAACCTAGGGGTAAGACAGGAATAAAGACGCAGACCTACTGGAGAACGGACTTGAGGATATGGGGAGGGGGAAGGGTGAGCTTTGACAGGGTGAGAGAGAGTCATGGACATATACACACTAACAAACGTAGTAAGGTAGATAGCTAGGGGGAAGCAGCCGCAAGGCACAGGATATTAGCTCGGTGCTTTGTGACAGCCTGGAGGGGTGGGATAGGGAGAGTGGGAGGGAGGGAGACACAAGAGGGAAGTCATATGGGAACATATGTATATGTATAACTGATTCACTTTGTTATAAAGCAGAAACTAACACACCATTGTAAAGCAATTTTACCCCAATAAAGATGTTTAAAAAAAAATGTTGATAGTTCTATATCGAAATTCTAGTTCTTCCTACTTTAGAGATGTTCATCATAAGTTAATCATAAGTATATATGATAAGCATTTAATCAAAATCAAATTTTAATCACTTTTAAACAGATATAGTAATATTAAATAGATAGGAAGGACAATATTATATTGAAACTCTCACAAACACTAAAAGGTAAATTTAAAATATGCAAAGTTATTGAATCAATTACATTGTATATTGTTGATTTCACTTTATAATTTGTAAAAGATACCCTTTCTTTGTTGATGCAAAGATAAAACTTTATTGAAAAAAATCCTGAATAATGAAAATGTCTGAGTTAATGTAAACTACATTGCAAACTTTAGTCTTCGTTTGTTTTTCTCAAGGGTAAATTGTCACTAGTCTCATTTATTGCTAAGTGCAGTGTTCAACTATGTTTCCAAATAATTCCAAACAGTAGAGTTGAATATATTTAGACGATCTAAGTGAAAGCATATGACTAGTGAGTTGGAAATATTGATATTTATTTACTCTTCCTAGTACTCATATTTACCCTTCAAAATGCATCATATTTTCTCAACAGAAATATTATTGAGTATCTATGGGTGTCCAGGTACTGTGTGTAATACACTACAGATACAGAGAGTCTCTGCTCTGGTGGAGGAGTCTACTTTTTTAGGTACTGACAGTTTGAGAGGAAGATATAGAAACAATAATGACAGACTGTTCTCAAGAGTGTAGATTCATAAATAGAGCAAAGGCCAAAATTGGTACATTTATCACTGATGTGAAGATATTGATATTCCCCAAATGCAAACATAGTTCTGCACTGTGACTTGTTTTTTTTTTTTTTTAACATCTTTATTGGAGTATAATTGCTTTACAATGGTGTGTTAGTCTTCTGCTTTATAACAAAGTGAATCAGCTATACATATACATATGTCCCCATATCTCTTCCCTCTTGCATCTCCCTCCCTTCCACCCTCCCTATCCCACCCCTCTAGGTGGTCACAAAGCACCGAGCTGATCTCCCTGTGCTATGTGGCTGCTTCCCACTAGCTATCTATTTTACGTTTGGTAATGTATATATGTCCATGACACTCTCTCACTTTGTCACAGCTTACCCTTCCCCCTCCCCATATCCTCAAGTCCATTCTCTAGTAGGTCTGTGTCTTTATTCCCATCTTACCCTTAGGTTCTTCATGACTTGTTTTTATATCTTATAGATGAGATATAATTTACATACTATAAAATTCACCCATTTTAAGTGTACAGTTTTGATGATTTTTAGTAAATATTTATAATCATGCTACTATCCAGTTTTTAGAATACTTTCCTCACTTCAGAAATTTCTCTTGTACCCTTTTGCAGTTCCCAACTCCCAATCCCAAACCCAAGCAAATACTGTTCTGCTTTCTATCTCTATAGATTTTCCTTTTTTAGAAATTCCATTAAAATGCAATGATACAGGGCTTCCCTGGTAGCGCAGTGGCTAAGAATCCTCCTGCCAATGCAGGAGACATGGGTTCGAGCCCTTGTCCAGGAAGACCCCACATGCTGCGGAGCAACTAAGCCCATGCGCCACAACAACTGAGCCTGCACTCTAGAGTCCGCGAGCCACAACTACTGAGCCCGCATGCCTAGAGCCCATACTCCACAACAAGAGAAGCCACTGCAATGAGAAGCCCATGTATCGCAATGAAGAGTAGCCCCACTCGCCACAACTAGAGAAAGCCCACGCTCAGCAATGAAGACCCAATGCAGCCAAAAAAAATAAAATAAAATACTCTGCCCATTAAAAAAAAAATGCAATGTAGTCTATAACATATTTACACTTGTCATAAATTTTTTAATGTTTCTTGGCTTTCCTTTTACTACGAAAACTACATTTTGAAATGTGGGAGATGCCTTTTGACTAAGAACTGTTAGCTTGCTCAAGAAAGCCATCCATTTTTAGAGAAGAAACAAATGGAGATGTAGGTGTGAGGGACATTTTGACTTTCATTCTAAAACCCTGAATGTCCTGTTTTCCTCTTCATTTGTTTGGTCTGGTGGGGTTTTACCTTGCTCCTTTATCTGCCGTGTATTTCTCTGTCTTCTCATTTTGTTTAACTTACTGTGTTTGGAGTCTCCTTTTCACAGGCTGCACGTTCATAGTTCCCGTTGTTTTTGGTGTCTGCGCCCAGTGTGTAAGGTTGGTTCAGTGGGTTTCCTGGTGGAAGGGACTATTGCCTGTGTTCTGGTGGATGAGACTGGATCTTGTTTTTCTGGTGGGCGGGACTGCATCCGGTGATGTGTTTTGGGGCGCCTGTGACCTTAGTATGATTTTAGGCAGCCTCTCTGATAATTGGTGGGGCTGTGTTCCTGTCTTGCTAGTTGTTTGGCATAGGGTGTCCAGCACTGTAGCTTGCTGGTAGTTGAGTGGAGCTGGGTCTTAGTGTTGAGATGGAGATCTCTGGGAGTGCTTTCGCTGTTTGATATTACATGGGGCTGGGAGGTCTCTGGTGGACCAATGTCCTGAACTCGGCTCTCCCACCTCAGAGGCTCAGGCCTGACACATAGCTGGAGCACCAAGACCCTGTCAGCCGAACACTCAGGTACGTGGGGAGTTTCTTGCCTTTTGGGAGTCTGAGGTCTTCTACCAGCGTTCAGTAGGTGTTCTGTAGGAGTGTTCCACATGTATTTCTGATGTATTTGTGGGGAGGAAGGTGATCTCCACTTCTTACTCCTCTGCCATTTTGAAACTATGCCCCCCTTATTCTTAAAAATTTCCCCTCATAATGATTCACAATTCACAGGAAATTTCTACTCTAAAATTTTAAAAATCTACATTCTACTTGAAAAAGGCGTCATTTTTGCTGACCTCTCTCTCTGCCTTCCCAAAAACAATGTTTATGCCACTTTGCTGTTTATGCCACTTTGTTGTGCCAACTGATATAACTTCTATTTTGTTGGTAGGTTATGCTATTGTTGTTTTGCATTTTTTGAAGAACAGAAAAACTAACAGGTGAGTTAGTTCATTTCACACCTACCACTCTTCAATTATTAAAAATTTTAAAGCATAAATGGATTGAAAATACATTCAAATGCAGTCTGAATCTCTGTTGGGAAGTAAAGCTTTTAGAAGAAAATTTCCAATTCTGCTTACTGGAAATTTTTAGCAATAAGTAATACCTTAATGTGTTTCCATCTGCAAGATTTTCACACACTTTTTATCAGGTACTTGAAAAACACTGAATGTTAATGTCCTCGATTTTTGCTGAATTGTTGTACTATATAACTCCTTTCACATTAAATATTTCACCCACTTAATTTCACCAGAAGTAGTGTTTTCACAATGCATTATAATGACAAAGACAGAATGAGAGGAAGAGAGAAAATTCCATCAGTTTCTGAGTCAAAAGAAAAAAAAAAGGAAAACCTCTTCTTTTTCTTATGTGTCACCTTTTTCGTTTCAATAAAGAAAAATTAATGCATTTGCAAAACACTTTTTGGAATGTACTTAAATTCTTCATTTCCAACTTAAATCAGAAATCTTATGTGTGAAAGTCTTCATGTGTGTCTATATGAGTGTTATGGTAGAAAAGACACATATCATGTGAGATAACATATCCTTGACTCATCCATAAAAACTTGCTGTCAAAAATATGTTTATTGATGCCAGCAATTGAATAATTGTATTAACTAATATTCACAATATTTTGTGCCTGAATTATTCGTTTAAAATTCTCTCTCATAAAAAAAAAATTCTCTCTCATTGTTTTCATTCTTTTCCTTTCTTTCATGTTTTGAATAGGAGTTTGGAGTTAGGTCATGTGATCACATTATTAAGTCTATCATTCAAAACCTTCATCAGGATATTGGAAATTAAAAATGACTTATGCATGGATATGATGCCAGAGGCGAAAGCATAAGACAAGGGGGTGTTTCTAAATGTCTTCCAATAACAGAAAACACGGAAGTTATTTGGGATCTTAGAAGATGGTTAAGGAAAAAGTGTAACCTGAAACTAAGGAAACAAAAGTTCAGACAAGATAATCCCAGCATCAGAGAGAGCATTTGTCATTGTCAGAACTCCAAAGGGCAATAAAGCTTTAATCCATTTCATGGACCCCAGGCCTCATGGTCTAGTAATTCTTATGTCACCAAACCATCTTATGATCTGTATGAAATTACAGTGTGTCACCACTCTACATCTGCAATCTTAATGTTTCCGTCCTTTGATTGCATGACAAGAAAACTCTTGAACCAGAGCACTCCACTTCACATGAATTGGATAGAACCAGATGCTCATAATTTTGGAGTTTTATAAGGGCTTTTTAGTTCCAGAATTCCTGTCTGACCTGCGTCCATTTTCAGAATTATTCAGGAAAAATCTTTGGCTGTCTTTTAGTACTGTAAACATTTTTTTAAATACTGAGAAAGATTTCCAAAACTACATATAGATTCACTTTCTTCCTCTTATTTCTTCAACTGTGTAACAGCTATGGAATCTAAAAAGTGACAATTTAAAATTATATTAACTGATTTCAAAACATAACTTCTTGATGGTTTCATCACCCCCCCAAAGAAGCATTATTTTCTAGAATAATATTTACCAAAATTGATGTCATAATGGATTATGTGTGGGTTTTTTTAAATTTTTTTATTGTGAAGCATCAAAAGGGATTGTTGACTTTTTATTTGGCATGAACAAATTAAAGGGAGTTTAGAAATGTAATCAATAGAAAAATAAGTTTCAAATTATACCCAACTCTTTAAAATTCTTTGTATCTATTTTTCTATCCTGGAAATTACAAACTTTTGCAAAACTCTCCGATAGCCTTATGAATAGTCAATGATATTTTATTTGGCATCAATTTCCCTCCCACATACTGTTTAACACACTGTTCCATTAAAACAGAACTGGTATCTGAACAACTGCTCATAATAAGAGCTATGCAGTTTATGTGTTTTGTCTAATATTTTTCTGTAGAAAATTTTGTAATCTAAATGTGTTAGAAATCAAAGCAGCTTCATCAGGAAGTCTCTATGCAAAAAAAGAAAATTGAACTCTTATAGTCATTTACCTGTGCTGCCCTAAGTAAATGGTTTTACATGCCAATTTGTGCTTTCATTTTTTTTTCTACTGCAGACAAATAGTAGTTATCACATCAAGTTGAGTTATAGTTTATTCATTTCCAAGGATCACAATAACTGTGCATTGCTAATAATTATTCCTACAAATTACATATATTTAAATAAAAACACAAAGAACTCCTGGGGTGGGGGAAATATACCCGTTTGCACAAAATGCTCTGCTTTGGGAAAAGCAGTAGTGGTATTGTGACTAACTGAATTTGGAAAATATTATATGCTCTATACCTCCTATTGGTGAATCTCTATGCTTGTATCTTTATTAAAGTCTCTAGAAAGTGCAGCTCTGAAACATCTGTTTAACTGTGCTCATTCTACATCATTCAAATTTATTTGACCACAGAACACTTTTCACTAGTATCTGTTTTGCAGAATATATGCTGGGAAATTATTCTGTACTGCACTGAATCATAGCACAACATTTTGTACCAACAGAGGCTAAAATGATTTTGTATTTTTTTGTGATTTTTTAGGTTTAAAAATTTTGTGGCAAAATATATCAGGCATGCTGATTATCAAGAGACTTTTTATCTATTAGTGTGTGCAAGTTGTGTCTCTTTAGAACTACTGATTCAGCAGAGTTTCATCAATGAGGATAGAATTAAATACTCATACTTCCCAGGATCCAGCTGGTACAGAACACAACTTTTATTTCATCAAACCTAAATTAATTTAGTATTGTGTGCCTTTTTTATGTCTGTTATACAGTACAAAATGAACTTCTCTGAGAATATGAATTATCTCAGATCTGGTTGCTATTATGAAACCCTTCATAGCTTCATACCAGGTAAGTGTGAGGCCACCTTGCAAACAACAACAGAAAACAAATATTCAGTTTTCATCTGATGAAAATGTATAATTATTAAACTTAAAAAATAACTCTCTTCCAATAGAGGGATACTCAGTTTTCTTTAGAGTGAATCACTTTATCCTGAAATAATGCCCAAAGACATTAAGAGCAGACCAACCCAAACAGAAGTGCTTGCAAAGGTACTGAGATATAAATCATCATGGGGCAAAACTGACCTGGTAGCAATGCCAGGATGAAGTTTCTTTGACAGTTTAAAGTTTCTCATGCACTGCTATAAAATATGAGATGCGATACCCCTTATGTCAGTGAAATTTTGATTTGCTTACCTCTCTTCACATTGCTCCAGTATTGATCCAATGTCTCTTTGATGACTTAGTTAGTTTGATGTAGCTAAACATGTGAATGGTAAATGTTCTGATGTCCCAGGAGGTCCGAAGGAAGGGGGAAAAGGAGCAGTAGGGATCAATGCTGTTTGGGCCAGGATTTACCTCAGTTTCACTTCCACAATAGTAGAGAGGGAATTAGCAACATTCCTTCTGCAGCTGTCAGCAGGTCATGGTGCTTTCTTGCTCAATGATTAGACCTGCAGCTGTAGCAGCCACCTGGCTCTCCTTGGGGAACTGGGTTGTATCTCAGGGTGTGAGACACAGAAGGAATGGAATCTGAAGGTTTCTGACCACTGTTTAAATACAGCCACTCAGTGCTGGTCTTTTGGTTGCCAACATATACTACTATGTTTAGCATCATGATTTTTGACAGAAAATGGAAATGTAAGCTATGACACATGAAATTGAAGGCAGTGACATATACCAGAATCGATTTGAAGGAAAAGCATCTTCATATATACAAATTCTCCCCTAAGACACTATCTTTATCTATTACTTTTAACCTTACCCTGACCTCTTTTTAAAATCCTGTTGCCACTAACTAAAGCAATGAGGTCACCTCAACTCTTCCTTGACAGCTTCCTGCTAACAGTTTAGATTCTTAAATAGTTCTGCATGTTTCTCTAGGCTGTTTCAGCCAAACCAGCCAGTCACCCTGAGATTTGCAATATAGATGCCATATTAAGGCTCTTTATGGCTAGAAAAATGACACGTGGTACTTATAAAGTTGAACTGAAATGTGTCTAATTTTGTCACAATGTTTGGCAAAATTACAACCGAACAACTTCAAAGAGATTTTAATGATTACAAACAGTCTCCAACCAGGAGCATAGTCAGTGATGGAAGTAAAACTGCTTGAATGAAGATGTGAGAATGTTAATTTATATCTACATTATCAGAGCTGGTTGTGAAAATGTTTTCATACAAGGCATTTTATCAAGAGTAACACATGGTATAAAGTGAAGACCAGTGTTTTTCACTGAGGCTAATTCTAGCTCATTTTTAATGTGTACCTTCAGACAATGAACGGGATACAGCTGGCTGGTGACCTCTTGGAGAAATATACTGTGCAGGATTCTTCATTTGTCTAATATAAGAGATAGTGTATTACATAGGACTAGGGAAAATTTATCATCATGACAGGAAAAGATAAAGCATCTAATAACTGAGTGATACCATATGTATAATCTTTCAAAAATATTTAGGACTTCTGCCCTATATAATAGCTATCTCAGTTTTATCTGCATCCACTCCTTTTGGTACCTTGTTGTTGAAATCAACAATATAAATTCAATGACTTTCTGAACTTCTGCTAGTGAAGACCTGATTGATGGTTCTAAGAGGGAATAGGTATGAACAGGCAGGAGCTGAACCTTTATTTTCAAGTAGCATCAAGCCAGACACAAATCAGTCAAATCAGAACTCGCAACTATACAGACCGGAAGCTGTTTGTGGATAACAGGATGCTTCCACATATCATTTTTATCTTATATCAGGAGATGTAGGTGATTCCAGTCATCCTTGAATAAAACTGTACAGAATGAAATATTTATCACTTTGTTTCAAAACGAATTAACCTTCCAAAAATATTTAAACTCTACCAAATATAAATTTTCCCTGATGCATGTGTAAGGGAAATAAGATTTCCCAGACATGAAAGTGCAAATAAATAAATAGAGCATTCTTTAAATGTCTTATAGGATACTCATTCCTACCAGAAATAAATATTTGACTCATTCCTACCAGAAATAAATATTTCCTGGGTCTCTGATGCCACAATTTCAAGTCCAAGAAGCACTTGAAACAACTATTCAGACTTTGTCTTTTGGGAGCTTTAAGTGTCAGACTAGAGTTCTGAAACTCAAGTGACATCGTGATTATCTAGGGACTTACCTCTGAGTCATGAGAAATAAGTTCTCAACAGCAGAGTTTTGTTTGGCCAGAATAAAAGATGAAGAGCCAATACATAATATTTCCATGAGTGTTCTAGGTTGGAATGTTATTTGGTTAAACTATTCAGGTTTAGAAATAAGTTTTCATAACCTCACAAGGTCTGATCGTTTATAAGGGATTTTTTTTTAGAGTCTGTAGTCACATACCAACAAAATTAATTTTTTCTTGTAAGAACATTGACTAAGTAAAATGATAGGGTTGGTTTATGTGTGGGTGAGCTTCTTCCTTTTAAGCTGCAGCTGTTACTAGTACAAAACTGCGTCTGAAACAGAAACATGGATGCCTACCCAAAACAGGGCTGCATGCTGCCACTTGTGGATGTGTCCTAGAAGAGGTTATGAAAAAGGATTCTCAAGGCCCACAATTCTTATTTTAGTAAATTCTTTCATCTGTTATATTTTGCAGTTTAAATCAGAAGATGCTGTTGCTTGTCTAAGACAAAATGATGCATTATATTGAAGTGGAGAAATCCACACAGTGACAGGGATACAGTAAAAGCACAGGCTTCCATTTAATAACTGAGGGATACCACATGTAGAATCCCGAAGGTTTACAAAACGGTGTGGGTGGAATCACGCCTTTCCCTGGATGTGGAGACCTGTTTACAGATGTACTCCAGTAGAATGGGAAATATCGCTGGGCTTGATCAAAACACCATTTGGGGGTCGCGGCTGTTACTATGGAGGGTGTGGCAGGCCCGGGGGTTTCCACCAAACTTGGGATCGGGCCTGGGCCTGGAAGCGAGGATTTATTCCCGGAGCGACGGCCCTTACTTGCGCACGGCGCTCTACGAGCGGCTCGGCGTCCCCTCCACGGCCACGCAGGTGCAGATCAAGGCAGCTGACTACCGGCAGCGCTTCCTCTACCACCCGGACTGCAACTCGGGGAGCGCCAAGGCTGCCGAGCACTTCACGCACGTCTCCCAGGCCTACATGGTGCTGGGCACTACCACCCAGCGTCGCAGGTAGGACCGCGGCCTGCTCAGCGACGAGGACCTGCGCGGCCCCGGGGTCCAGTCCTCCAAGACGCCCGCCGCCGACCCTGACTCGCCCCGCACCCAGCCTCCCGCCTCTCGGACCCAGGGCCGCTCTCAGGCCTCGTCGGGAGCCAACCGCACCACGCTCGACTTTGACGCCTTCTACCAGGCTCACCACAGCGAGCAGCTGGAGCGCGAGCGGCGCCTGAGCGCCCGGCGGGAGGCCCTTTGCCAGCAGCAGAAGGAACGGGCCAAGAAGGGCTTAGGCTGGGACGGGAGCCGAGAGATGGCTTTTGTCTTGGTTCTGCGCAGTCTTCATCATCCTGGGGTTTCGTTTTTAATCGGAGAGCGGAGGGAAGGAGAGCAGTCCCCCGCCCCCAAGAATTGGCTTTTCTTTTCACCTTGAACCCGTTGCCTTCCACTGTCTACTGTTGTCTACCTCTGCTGGGATCCGAAGGAACTGCTCTCCCCTTCCCCTTCCCCACCCGGCCAACTTAGCCATTGACCTGCACATCCCTACCGCTCTGGTCCAGAAAAGGAGGCTTTTTCATGCCCAAGAAAAAGGCCCCCAATGAGGAGTCCCTAAAGCCCGAGAGGGAGGGGTTTCCTGGAGGCCCTGGGGTGCCTGCTTCCAGATGTTGTCAATTTCTGGAACACTTGCTGTGGCTTTCCTGTAAAGCACCGAGCAACACTCGTCTGTTCCTGCCCCACGTGTGTAGCGTGGGGCTCCTCTGTAACCTTGAAACGTGCAATGTTACTAATTGTGGCTGCCAAAAGAAAAATTCTGCGGTTAAAAGACATTTGTCTTTCTGTGAGTTCCCCAAGCCACAGGTGAGACGCAGTGTAGGGTAAGGATGTGATCTGTGGGAACATGGCCATTCTTTGGTGGTCAGACCCCCACTCCGCCTTGTGTTAGCGGTGAGTGTGAGTGGGAAAGAAAGCAAGGTCATGAGCGTAAGGAATGAGCCTTCCTGTGCCCATGCTTATCTAATGTATGACCTCAGAACAGTTACTCTGTGGGCGTGATGGCAGAGGAGCAAATCATTGGCTCTCTTTTGGTCTGTCACACTTGATTATTCATGTTCTAATAGGCTCAGTGATTAAAGTATGATGCCAGGGACTGGCCCCTGGTCATCCCTTGACCAGCCAGCCCCATTGCTAACTGTGCAGCTCCTCCCTTCCCAGAAATAGAACAACAGACTGGGAATGTGAGTCGCCTGAGTGTGGCCCAGCCTCCTGTTTCACTGGCAGTGCTTATTGCAGGCCCTACAAGCCAAGTCCTTGAAACATGGCTACTTGAGGCTGTGGGAATTGGAGGAGTTTGAGTAGACTGGACTTTTGAGTGACAGGAGGCACAGGATGGAAACATGCTTCCTTATTCAGAGCTGGCTGAGAGTTTTTTGGGGGTATCTTTCCCCTCTTTTCCCAATTGTTGCAGTGGATTAGCACTTGGCTAGAGCTGTGGTAATCCAGTTCTCTTAACCATGAATCACTGCACGTGGGGTGTGGCTTAGCTGTGAGATGGTAGGTACTCAAGTGTGTATGCACTGTTGAGTGTAAAGCTGTGGGGTAGGAAAACCTTTGCAGGAGATCTTCTACAAGGGTAAGGGCCTAAGTAGGTTCTAAACAAAGCCAGAGGTGCTTTGCAATATTAACACCAGTTCCTGCACTCAATCTTTTGTGTGCAATCCTTGGATAAATTGGGATAAATCCATAGCTAGTGCAACTTGGTCTTGGGAACCATTCTGTTTTCTCTAGCCTTGGAGGTTGGGGGCAAACTCTTAGTCATGGCTTTGCAGTAACCATATGATTCAGTAGTGGAGATTGAAGCCCACTCCGGTTCAGACATGCTGGGCTCACAGAACCTTGGTTTAGGGGGAACGGCATATGTACTTTAAAAAAGAACATTTAATGTTATTATATTTCGTATTTGGAAAACAAGAGGGAAAGTCTGTTCTTTTCAAAACACAAACAACAGGAAGGGAAGCTTAGTAAAATGTACAGAGGCTGGTGATTCTCAACCAAGGAGTTGGGGCATAACAGAGTGTCCTCGGGGCAAGATTCTATCAAAGTTTCGATCAAATGGGGTTTGGGTTCTTTTGGGTTTTGCTTGTAAAAGCACTAGTGGTCTGTGATATCTGGGATCTTTCTCATGGGCTCTTTGACATAGATCTCTCAAGTTTGTTTTCTCTCAGTGAAGATCACAGCCAAGCACATTCCTTTGGGCCCCAGAACATGGAGGTAGACCAAGAAGGTTTGTGGTGGTGGGGTCCAAACTCTGTGAAACTTCTGGAACATTCCATGCAACTCCAAACAGCATAGTCAATAAAATTTATTAACCATCCACAAAAAAAAAAACCACTTGGGAAAGGCTGACCAACTTGGATGGGCTTTTAATCTTCATTTTAAAAACTACATTAGTATCAAGTTTGTTTTTCCTATTTCTTCATTGGAAAGTTGATTTAGTTATTACGTTGCCATTTTGCACTTCACTTGGACTGTGTACCCTTTGTGAATAAATGTGCATTTTATTAAGTTTTAACATATTACAGGATTTATGTTGAGTTTTAGAAAATGTTATAGAAAAATTGGCCAAGTAAAACAATTATCAGGTCATCATTGCAAAGCACAAGATGGTCATGCAAATAATGTCTCACAGGTGATGTTCAATGCACTTAGCTTCAGTCCTCCCTAGACCACAAGCAGGTGTCTTCCTGTTTGAGAGGGGAGGGCACTGGACATCTGGTTCATCCCCTACAGTCCTTGGAAGGGGGCTCATGAAAATTGCTTGGAAAGGCTGTATGACAGGATCCCCATGCTGGTTCTGGGTATGTTTTTCTTTTGGTTGATTTTGGGGTTTTTTGTTGTTGTTGTTTTTCATATGAAATATTGAAAAGAAATGGTTAGAAATGTCCATCAATTTATAACGTACACCATTCTATAACAATTCAGTACACATACTTGTCTTATCCCAGACTTATAAGAGTGTTTTTAAGGACTTCCACAGAAGAGGATTCCAGTTTTCATAAGCAATTTATTTTACTATTCATCTTCACGAAGCTCATGATACTATCTGACATACAATATTTAAGACAAAAATTATTTCTGCATCCTTGAGATGTAACCTGGGTGATAATGAGGAATTATTTATATATACTCCTGTAAAAATGGATGAATTTTAAAATGATTTTTAAGAACTCATTTAGCTTTCAGCTACCCAAGTTAAATAACCCTAGTCACTTTAGGATCCTCTAATTTTAATTAAAAGTCTAACAATGAATACAATTTTTTGTAATACAAACTTAAAAGCATTACATACAAGGTTAGTATCTGCTTTGTTCATCACCCCCAGTCTCCCAGAGGTAGCACTTCTCAGGATTCATGTATATCTACTTATATATATATATATGAGATTTTTGTCAGTTTTTGAGTATAACTACTCAAATATTCATTCCAGAACTGAGAAATAATCCCAGAATGGGTTCAGGGATCTGCTGGACCCACTGTGACATGGACCTCAGTCCAAACTCCACTGATCACTTGACCTCCACAAACAAACCCCTACTCTGCCTGGTGGACCACAGTGATGTTTTGGGTCTGTAAGAATTAGTATCAAGTCAGAGCTGATGCATAGTAATCCTTGAAAAGTTTGATTGTTTCCCTTCCCCAATGCACAGTCATCCTGGTAAAAGGCCATAGGTCCTTTCAGGAAGGCTGGAGAAAGATTAGCAGTATAAATTTTTGTCATTGTAGCAGGGTACTTCCTCAAGGAGACCCAGCCCTGCTTCATTCAAGGGGTTCTGAATCTGTGGGTATTCACTTATAACAACTATCTAATTTTCTTAATCTAAAATATGAAGATTTATCCTATTATTTTTTTAAAGATTTATTTATTTATTTATATTTTTGGCTGAGTCAGGTCTTAGTTGCAGCAGGTGGGATCTTCGTTGAGGCATGTGGCATCTTTCCTTGTGGCATGCAGTCTTCTCTCTAGATGTGGCATGTGAGTTTTTCACTCTCTAGTTGTGGTGCTTAGGCTCCAGAGTGTGTGGGCTCTGTTGTTTGCGGCATGCAGGCTTTCTAGTTGAGGCTCGTGAGCTCAGTAGTTGTGTTCTGAGGGCTTAGTTGAGGGACACAACTAAGGGCAGATTCTTTAGGCATTCCCAAAGCATCCTCAGGTTTGATGATTCACTAGAAGGCCTCAGGGGATTTTAAAATGTCACACTCATAATTATGATTTATGATAGTGAAAGGATACAGCTTAAAATCAGCTAATGGGTAAGTTGCATGAGGTGATCAAGGCAGGAGAATCAAGGCAGAAGCTTTCAGGTGTCCTTTCCCAGTGGAGTCACATGGACATGCTTAATTCTCCTGTGACAACACACACAAAGTGTTGCCAACCATGGAAGCTCAGTAGAGTCTTGGTGTTTAGGTTTTGTCCTGAGAGTCAGTCATGTAAACATGCAGCGTCTACGTGGGCTGACCTTAGCTACTCAGATGCCAGTCACAGAGACAGAAGCACGCATTCACCATAAATCACGTTGCTATCATAAATTATCTAAACGTAGTTGTACCTAGAATCTCAATGCCTCTAGGCATAAAAAACCATGCTTATCAGGTAGACTGTTCCAAGGACTCAACACTCACCTCCCAGGAGCCAGCCAACAGCCAGTCCTGAAGACACTCTTTCTTGGGAATGTGCAGATTTGAGCAACACAAGTCTGCTGAGTTAACCCTTTCCTGCAGAGACTGACATCTACTTCCAAAAGTGGACATCACAGTAGTTATCTTACTTGCTGGCCTGCCCTTATTTACATCACTAGAGCAGATAAAGTCTTGAGCAGAGAGACTGGATGGTGGTATGGGCACACATCATACTCTCTAGCTCCCAATTCCTGGGTTGTATAAAAACTGAAGTCTACTTGTGCTTGTCCTACACTGGAGCCACAGTGAAAGGTGAGATTAGATGCAGTGGGCTTTTTGAGGAATGCCAAGCTGTTTTCCAAAGGGATTACAATATTTAAAATCCCCACAAATAATATATGAGGGTTCCAATTTCTCCAGATCCTCACCAACCCTCTTTATTATAGCCATCCTAGTGGGTGTGAATGGTCACATTGTGTTTTTAATTTGCATTCCCTAACAAAGAATGATGTTGAGCAACTTTTTCCCGTGCTTGTTAGCATTTGAATATCTTCTTTGCAGAAATGTCTATTCAAATATTTACCCATTTTTAAATTGGGTTAATATCTATATCTTTATATTGTTGAGTTGTAAGAATTCTTTATACGTCCTGTATTACAGTCTCTTTTCAGATATTTGATTTACTGTCTGTCCTCAGTTCAATTACCGGGCAAAGAAGTCCCAAAGAGACTTCCAGTTGACTCTAGTGAGATACAGAATTGATTCTTACTGTCCACCCCCAGAAAGATTATGATGAAAAGAGAATTAAACTATGAGCCAGAACACCTGATTAGCCTCTTATCTTTATCAGAAATGTTGTCAGACATTGGGCAAACTCCATTTTAATCTCTTTGAATACTGCAGCCATGTAAAATGAGGGGGTTGAAATACCTATCTCTAAGTTCTACTCTATATCTAGAATTCTATGATATTATGTTGATTATAGTCAAAGTATTTAAGTGTTCCTTGATAGCTTAAAACTGGAAGTTTAACCTTCAAACTAGAAACACATCTGATGTTGAAATTAGCTGATTTATTTTGAGAGAGCTTAGCTTTGATCTAATGCATAGATTTAGAACATCATGATGTGCTTTAAACACAATTTAAACATATAATGACAGTCTAAAGAGAGAATTACTGTAACATCCAAATTTTTAAAAAGAGCTTATATTGCAATTGTGTCTTTAATTAGCCTGAGTTTCAAGTAAAGTCCTTGCAAAAAATAGACTGCCATTTGTTTGTTTGCTTTGTTCCAAGGAGACTCTACACAGAGCTTCAACTAATAGTTGTAATAGAGTATAGGTAAAACTTTAATTTATAACAAACATATGTTTTTTTAATATTTATTGCAACTCATTATTAAACATTGATTTAAATGATTTAAAACTAAATTAAAAATTTTTGGTTTGCTTTAATAATAACTGGATAAAAACATAATCTGAAAGATTTTTTTTAACTTTTTATTTTATATTGGAGTACAGTTGATAAAAAATGTTGTGTTAGTTTCAGGTATACAGCAAAGTGATTCAGTTATACATACACATGTATCTATTCTTTTTCAAATTCTTTTCCCAATTAGGTTGTTACAGAATATTGAGCAGAGTTCCCTGTGCTGTACAGTAGGTCCTTGTTGTTTTTCCATTTTAAATATAACAGTGTGTTATATTTAAATATAACAGTCAATCCCAAACTCCCTAAGATTTTTTAATTTAAAATTATGATGGAAATCAATATAAATGCAAGGTTCACAAACTAAAAATTGGACTCACTTTCAATGTGGATTACATTTCTCTATTTTGTGGTGGCAAGCTTCCCATTAGCTTATATTTTAAGTTTTTCCTTTTATTATGTTTTTGTGGATGTTGTTTTTAAATTGTTTATATCTTGCCCTCAACTTTAGTCAAGCTGACAAAAAAAGGGAATGTACCCAATAACCACTTGAAAACATTGATCTAAGGGTGAGAATTTAAAATATTGTTTAAAATGGTGGTTCCAAGGCCTCGATCTGATTCACTCAATATAAAGTCTATATGAAAGTAAAAAATAAATGAGATGTGAGAAGCAATTAGCAATAAAGTTGACAAACAAACATTCAAAAATTTTAAAAAAGAGATATGTCAGCTTTCTGAGTTTAATTTGGCCTAGTTTAGGGCAGTTACAGAGGAATTTGTTGAAATATTAATTTTATGAACTGGTAGGAACCTCCTACTTTCTCTTTCAATTTCTCATTTCTCTTTTTTATTATTATTGTTTTCACCTTTAACGATGAAGAATTTTTGAAGAAGTTGATGTAACAGTGAAGTATATGACTAAGTTCCTGCACCCAAGGTGCTTAAGATCCACTTGGAAACTCAGACTGTTTACCAAAAACAACAAAGATTAAAAAAAGAAATATACTCATTCCTCCTATAATGAACATCATAAAATTAGAGTTTCAGTTATGCAAATAGCATAGTCAGACACTAATGAGTAAATCATAGATCTTTTCTATAAGAAAAAAGGTACAGATATTTGAAATACATTTTTTTAAATATTAAGAAAATAATGTTAGAACAGTTTTCTTGAATACAGTTTTGCATATTTTTAGTTGAAAGAAATGAGGTTGAAAATAAACAAATTTAGGAAGATGAGTACATTCGGTCTTGTTTTGCATGGTAGGAATGGTGGAACTTTTGACAAACTTTTTATACAGTGACTCATGCAAAACCTAATGCTTTAGAAAGGTTCTTCTGGCAGCAGTGGGTAGGGCTTATTTAAGGGGGCAAGAAGACAGCTGAGGAGATCATTAAATTAGCCATATATATATGAGTCTAGGTCACTCGGACTAGAAGAAGATAACAGCACCGGGAATGGAAAGAGGAAAATGAAAGCAGCAAGCAGTGCAGGAATTTACTGAATGTAATAATTAAGCAGATTGGAAAAAAAGAGTCAGGAAAAATTGCAAGAATGTGAGCTGAAAACTTAGAAAATGAAAGCTCCAGCGGGAGAAAATAAAGCTGTTTGTGGGAGAACCAAGTCTGGGGAAAATTTTGATGTCTTTGATCAACATTGGGAGTTGAGACAATGATCAGACATTCCATTGAAACAACTTTTATATGGGGCTGAACCAGAGAAATTTGGTAAATTTAGAAATCATTTCAGTGGAGTTTATAGCTGAAATCATTAGAAGATATGAAACCTCCAAGGGAAAAAATAAATGAAGAGCAGAGTGATAAAACATATGAGTCCTGTGGCACAATTTCAACAATGACTGAAGTGAGAGGACCCAGGAAACAGAAGTGGTAAATAGAGAGTAATGGATAGATCAGAAACCTTGTAATGACTGTGAAATCAGGGAACAATTTCAAGGAGAAGTCACACAGTTTGGAAAAATTAGGGGTGATGATCACGAAGAAAACCTTTGCAGTTTACAAAAGGATATCACTGGTTAACTTCAACTAGAGCACTTGTGAGAAGTCAGAACCTGCATCAGGGGATTAAGTCAAGAAATTAGAAGGGCTTCCCTCGTGGCGCAGTGGTTGAGAGTCCGCCTGCCAATGCAGGGCACATGGGTTCGTGCCCCGGAGTGGCTGACCCCGTGAGCCATGGCTGCTGAGCCTGCGCGTCCAGAGCCTGTGCTCCGCAACGGGAGAGGCCACAATAGTGAAAAAAAAAAAAAAAGAGAGAGAAATTAGGAAATGGAGGCACAGCAAAAGTGGAGTGTTCTTGACAATTTTATGGTGGAAGAGAAATTCATATAGGTTTCTATTTGGATTTAGGTAAAAATAGTTCAAAATTAGAATACATTTCACATTTTTTTTAGAAAACAATTTGGTTCAGCAATAAAACAGAAATAGGCAATGAGCAATGCAGAGCCAGGAATTTCTAAGTAACTCATCTAAACCGGACTTATGACATATTTGGGCTCTGTAACTATTCTTTGTACTATAATTATCCACCTGTGTACAGGTTGTGACTTGCCAAAACTTAAAGAGTAGGTAAACAAGACAATTGGCTTAAAAGTGTGTTGTAATTTGTGTTCACCAGCCAAAGAAGGGTACCTAGAGAAGAGGAATAATCCAGGGAAAATGTATGTTTTAGGGGGACTGGACCTTCTGTGAATGAAAAAATGCTGCCTGCCATATCAGTTAACAAAGGATGTTGCAACCATCAAGCCACTAAAGCCACCCCAGATGGTGAGCCCTGAGGGAACTCAGGGTGGAGACAAATGGGCTGCTGGCTGCCAAGCCCTCAGTCATGGCAGCCACCCCACAACTATGTACCCTGAGGGGCTTCAGGAAGGAGGAAACCAGGCCACTGGCCCTAGGTAGTTAAGGTGCATATCAAAGGAATGATTTCAGTGAGCCCAGACTCTTGCAACTTCCCATACCTAGAAAAGTGTTAAATTCATTAACTTGAGGTATATGGTTTTCTTTAATTAACAGTACTATCTGGTCTTTCTTGCAAAAACTTCTATGTATCCTCGCTCCCCCCTTGCCTCTTCAGAGCAGTTCCTCAGAGCTATCTGTGAGGATCCCTCCCAGGCTTAAGTCCTCCGTTTTGTCTGCCAAATAAAACATAATTCTCAACTTTTAGGTTGTGCATATTTTTCAATTGACACCTCCAAGAAAGAGCCCCTAAATTTTTCAAAGATGGGGGCAAAACACTACCAGAGTCAGGCCTTTGTCAATAGGGAAATTTGTAAGTGGTAAGATAAAAGGTTTTCTTTCTTTTTCTGCCTGCCCTTTGATGAGTGTATAATCTAAGATCTTAGTTTTGTCCTCAAACCATACCAATGTTTCTAATCAAAATTCACTTAGGGGTGATTATTTAAAAATAAACTTTTGAATGATTTAAACACTGTCACCTATTATCACTTAGGAAAATGTATATATTTGTATTTTTTGTCTCATTAAACACTATTAATTTTTGTGTTCTCCGGCCAAAAACTTCACTGGAATGATGACAGTGAAGGAAACAGATGCCCAGATTAAATATGTTATGATATATTGCTCAATAGTGATAACCAAGGCCACAAAGCCAATCAGTGACAGACGGAACTATTTTGTTAATTCTGTTCTAGATTCTAAACTATAAGCTTGATGCAAACTGAAAATAAGTCATAAAAAGTTTAAAGGGCTGTAAATACATGATATGTGTGGCAAATAAGATAAATGAGTTAAAATCTAAAGCATATTAATTTAAATTATGATGAAAATTAGTATAGAATACATGATCAAAAAGTATGTAAGAAAGAATTCTGGACATGACAGATTTCCCATGACAATTATTAATTTTTTAAACAATTGATCTCATTCATTCAAAATCACTTGTGCAATTAGCAAGTACAAGTGATTTGTTTATATCTTTGTTTAAAATTTTCTTAATCGACAGATTAAAAAATAAGCTCACCTTTATTCTACATTATCTTACCATTTCATAAGGCTGAAAAATACTCATACAGCCTGGTATTTGAAATTTACTTTCACTTACACTAGAAGAGTTACATCAATACACATTTATCACCTTACTGTGGTAATAAAAGCCCAAATACTTTACTTCTTGTTTTCAAAATGGCAGAGTAGAATTTTCAGAAATTTGAATCCAGGAAACATCCTCATAAATTTTAGTTGAGTTGACTTTGTTTAAATAACTATTAGGTTATTTTAATAGGAATAGTTCACTTCTTCTACCATGCTTTTTCCTTTCCCTTTTTTTCTCCTTTAGCTATTTCCCTTGTACCTATGGTAGTTTGGGTTTTATACAATTCTCAGTCAGTTTCTGCTATCTTGAGCAATGAATTATGGATTCTGAAGTAGATCTAAAACAACAGACAGAATTGTAAAGTAGGGAGGTAAAAGGTTTGATGATATAAAGATATTAGCATATTTGAACTTAGTACTGCCTATGATCCCTCTTTAGGAAGCAAGAACGAGGCACCTAAAGGGCATGATGTTAAGAGTAATTCAGGAAATGTAAAAAAAAAAAAAAAGTAAAGGCAAGAAAAGAAATGCTTGAGAAGTTATAGCAAGAAGATAAAATAGTAAGAATGATTCTAGGTTTTGTCATCCATCACAGATGCCAAAGTAATATAACCTGTGAATGGCTATTGTCAACATATGGTAATGTGTAGACTGATGCTAATTAGACAAGTTTTACTCCACACGTAGTCTGGCTTTTGCAGTTCTTGGTAGTCATAAACATAAGGAGTTACTGATTTAATGACAGGCAGAATTTCCTGCTGAGCCAGGAAGAAGATAATGGTTTAGAGATTAAAGTTTAAAATGCTAACTAGGAGACATATTCAAAACAGCTAACATGGATCAATTTTTTAGAGGAAGGACATGCTTGTATTAGTTTAAAGATAGACTAGAAAGCAGTGATGCTATTTATAACTTCATTTCATTATTTACTAAACAACAGAAACTTTTGAACTTTTCCCAGGTGGAATGGATTTATCTATCCTCTCTTCTTTTGCTGAGAAAAGCATTCCCACAAGATAGAGGAGGATATATATATATATATATATATATACACACACATATATACACATGTATATATATATACATATATATATACGTGTATTTAAAAGGAGGATGACAAATAAAAATATTTTATGGAAATGGAGAAAATCTCAATCTTGTCACTTCTTCAAAAGACAAATTGTACATATCACCATTAGCCACAACTCTACTAAATTTCACCACGGGATCCCTGCCCTTGCATTCTTGACCTGTTCCTTTGAGACAACATAAAAGGGAAACTTTACAAGAGGACTGTAAACCATGAGGTCCTGTAGGTATTTTAAGTTACTATACATATGTATTTTGAGTATAACTTTTTCAGCTGAATAATGTATTTATTGGTTTTTTTTCCCTTTACAACTAATATTTATCCCCTACTCAGACAAATAGATCTGAAAAGTAAGAAGTGAGAAGGGAAATATAGTGAAATCGCCTAATATACACACAGTGATGATTGCTGTCTGTAAATTGTTATAACCGAAATATTTCTCCTGATGTGACATTGATAAGGTTCATGTGGACACCCACAAAACAAGCTACAACTGTTTTGTCTTTATGCAGTTTATAATATACCCTTCCAGAAATGAAGCTTTATTTTATCTCTTAAGTAAAACTCTATAAATTATCCTAGGAAACTGAGTCTCAGAAAATTTTAACTAATTTCTTTAAGGTCACAAGGTTAATTAGTGTGAGAGATGAACCCAAATTTCTAGGTTTTCTGGTTCATTCCTCTTCAGTTTCTATTATATTATCCATGGAACACTGAATTTACAAAGGACAAGAGCAAAAACAAAGGTGCAGCCAGGTAAAAGATACAAAAATTGTAATATTGACTTGTTTGTCTTCTGGAAGAATAGAGAATGATGACCTTCATTCTAGATTGCATCTAACTTGACCTTGAATTGTATAACCCTCCATTTTTCCCCCTGTTGACATTAGCAGTATTCTACACTTGATTAGTCATTTATTTATTACTAGATGCCCAGTGGCTGGAAATGGCACCTGGTGCATAGTAGATATCAGTAAATATTTACAGAATAAATAAATTGTATTTTGTATCTGCAAAACTAATAGTTTTAACACACCTACTGAATTAACTCAAGCCTTGAAATTGAACCATCCATACTGACAAATTGTTAGCTAAGCACAATTTGAATCACTTTAGTGTTGCTTTATCACTGTCACTCTTTGGGAATCTATTAATTGGATACATTAGGGTGTCAAACATCCTGTTCAAACAGTAAATACGAAACTGAAAAATGTCACGTTTTCTCTGGCTGCAGTACAATTAAATACTTGTGTTAAGCATGGAACATATTTTGCCTGACAGGAAAACACTTGCCTGCCCATTCTCTCACACTAAGCAAATGTTAACTAAATATTAAAGAACCAAAAGTAACTAGGTAGTATGCCATTTATATCCTTTTAATCTATTGTTATCTTGTTCCGTTGCATCGCTATTCACTATTTTACTCAATATCTTGTAGTTTATAAGTTGTACTTAAAAAATGCCCTCGAGGGCTTCCCTGGTGGCGCAGTGGTTGAGAGTCTGCCTGCTGATGCAGGGGACACGGGTTCGTGCCCCGGTCCGGGAAGATCCCACATGCCGCGGAGCAGCTAGGCCCGTGAGCCATGGCCACTGAGCCTGCGCGTCCAGATCCTGTGCTCCGCAACGGGAGAGGCCACAACAGTGAGAGGCCCACGTACCGCAAAAAAAAAAAAAAAAAATGCCCTCGAGTATATCTCGTTTTCATATGTACTTTGATAGATTCTCTGCTACAATTATGCTTATTTCAAGTAGAATGCATATGTTATTGATGAAAATACAATTGACCTCTTTTAAAAGCATGTATCGCGGTAGTTAAAGTTTATGATAGAATGTGTGATGAGTTGGTCTTGATTCAATCACTCCTGAATAGAGATATAAATTTCTAATAGGAAATTTATGCATGGGACTTAGACATGTTCCACAGGATGTCTGGTTGTGGGGTGAATGGAAGGACGAAGTGTGTGTTCTCTCTTTCACTGGGGAAATGTTTCTCCCACCAAGGTCCTTGACACTCACAGACTGCTTTTCCCTCCATGTTGGTGTCCATTAATCTTACCGCCTCCTGCTCAGCTGAGTCAGCCCTTCCAGATTTAGCACTCTGTCTCCACAACACACAAATGGCTCTTTAGTTGTCAGATCTTGCCCAAGAGGAATAGCCAGCACAGTGGGAAAGGATTAGGCCTTATACATTCACAGTTCAGAAGGACATTAATAATGTTGGTCAAAATAAATAAACTTCTTTGGCTATTCGTTATCACTTAGATAGTCTTAATGGTGAGAATGATGTGAATAATTCTCCGGCAAAAATTAAAATTTTGATTTCTCAATAAAGAAACATAAATAAATAAAGATGTCCATCCATTATCCTCTGGTAAAATAAACTCTCCCAAACTACATAAGCACCTCTGAGCTTCAGGTATGGTTAGTTCATTCACTTTTTGAATATTTGGGGATACTTATTCTATTTTTGGTTAGTAACTTATTTCTCTTTTTCCTGGGGGAAACCTGAACAGTCTTTAGGATGGTCATTGATTTCATGCAGAAATAAAAGATCATGATAAATCACCTACTACATCTTGCTAAAGAAACACAAACATTTTTTGAAAAGTTACAGCTTTCTAGATAAGCTAAGTTCCAGATAGTTCACGTATATTTGCACATATCTGAAAACAACAAAGTTTTCTAAGTGCATACTTTCCCCAGATTGCCAGGTTAGTTGATCCTGGGCTTAAGGCTAGATCCTTTAAAATCTGTGCTACAGTCTTGATTATAAGCAACTGCTAAATATTAAAGATACATAACTGTAAGAGTACATCATATGACGGGATAAAGCAACAGATACATTCAGATGAATGACATTTTCTCAGTGTTTGCTGTGTATTTCCCTCTTAAATGGAGTTCGTTACAGATTCCATCTATAGTCCTTGACTGTTTCTTAGGTCGATAAACTTTAAAACCTTTGAAAGCAGATAACATACCTTGTTCATAAGTTTATAAATACAGTGGCATCTCGCACAGAGAAAAAGGTAACAGTGTTTCTTGAATTTAGTGATGGGAAAGCCTAGTCTCTGGCTTTATGGTTGTGAATGTATGCCCAGTGACCTTAGCCAGTCATTCCCAAACTTCAGTGTGAGGAAACTTTGTAAAGTGCTTGTGCAAAACTTATTTTCAGGGGCCCCATATACAGGTTTTCTTGTTTAGTAAGCCTACATGTGGCTTCAGACCCTGAATTGATACCAGACACCTGACACTGATACCAGTGTACTGGAGAATAGTTTGGAAACTACTATCTTTTAACACTTATAGCATGTTGCCCTCCATGAGTCCACCAGTGTATTCTATTGGGAAGCTAATTTTTATAACAATGCCCTCTTAGACTGCCCGTAGCGCCCATCGTGCTACATGTACCCATGTTTCTGCGTGGAATGAGGCAGATTGCCTCTGAGCAGGATACACAGCTGATTGGCAACTAGTAATAGTGGAAGGTCAGCACTAATGACTGTCCCTCATTTGCATGAGGAGTTTTGAAAGATGGAAACTAAAGTGTTTGTGGCTTTTTCTGCCATCAAACTACCTGGCTGACAGCAGGGTGTCACTGCTCATCAGTGCTGATAGTGTGTAAGTTGGTACCCATGCAATTAAAGAGAAGTGAAATATTGCCTCAGAAAGTTACTTTCCCGGGAGTAATTACTATAAGTGTCAACAAGGCTGGAAAAAAAGAAGGGGTCTCTTTGTTGTTCTATGAGTAAAGGTTGTGAATGCCGAAAGGGCGGGTTCTGATGATCACCAAAATCTCTGTCCCACCTATCAGTTTACTTGTCACCGATGATAAGAGCTTGAGAGAAGACTCAGAAAGCAGACAGTACTTAGGCAGTTAAGAACAAAATCCCCATTCCTTATTCCATGGATTCCTGAGACATTTCTTGTATGAAGTTACTGTTCTGAAATATAATGTTCCTGGGTAGATTTCAAGAGCCAACAGAAAGGATTAATGACAGGAGGAATCATTAGAAAAGAGTTGGACAAGAACTTTGGGAGAAAAGAAAGGAATTGGAGTCCCCATTTTCTGGGGCCAAAATATTTGGAGCACCTGGGGTTTTAGTTTATGCCTCCACAGAGATTTGTCAACTTCCTTCACAAATTTGAAACTTCTCTCAGTCTTTCCTCTTTGCTCTCCTGGCTTCGGGTTATCATGCTGACTACATGCCTCCCATACAGAAAAACTAGTACACTCCGATTGCCCTAAACTTTTCTTCATTGCCACTGCCATCAAATAGCAGTTTGGAGCCCTCTCTCGGAGATGGAACATGTTTGAACCTTTGAAATGAAGGCTAGGCTGGTAAGTAGAGGCCTTTTCATCTGGTTTATATAGCTCAGAGTTCACCACCATCATCAACACTGATCACTTCAGAGTTCTGTAGTTCTGTTCTGTGTTAACCCTCTCAGACCCCTATAGCCTCTGGGAGACCTGACCCCTACTTTGAGACACATTGAACTGGAAATAATAACTCCCATATGGGAGAAGAATACTTCAGCCCCAAGAGCTTATCAAGCTTTGTTTTTTTTATGACTGCTAAGAAAAGGAGTGTGTATTGGAAGTAATTCTCTCAGCTTATAGCTATTTTGATAGGGGGGGTCTATATTTTAATAAAGGTTAAATCCATTGAAACTGAGTCAAAGGCACTTTTCATGGCCAACAATTTCACCTACTTTAGAAGCCCATCTCTTCCCACTCTCCCCAGGTCTACTCAAAGCGGGAAATGGGCGACCTTGCTTTGTTTAATAGGCAAATGGCCCTTCCCCCACAGAATATGAATAAGTATTTTCAATCTGAACTTGTACATCACTCTTATATGTCTCTCTTCTTCACAAAAAAGAAAGCTCTTTCGGTAATTGCAAGACTTAATTAGCCAGTGTTCACACAAAGGCTTCTTTTGTTCACCTATCAACAGGCTGCTTTCATTGATGGTTCTCTGACTCTCTGAAGACTATTCTTTTACTAAGTTTTACACAGACTTCTGTTTTCAGCTTCGGAGTCCTATGATACAAGTGCTCTGCATTCTAGCCCCCGGTGTCTTTTTCTCTGCCTCATCCTGATTACGGATCACTCCTTCCATGGCTGATTGCGATCTGATCACCTTCTCAGTCTGCCAATTCCTTGTTTGTAATGGGACAGAAACAAATTTTCAGAACAGCCATGATGCTGTGGTAATAATGACCCACTAAAGAGTTGGTTTCCTTCTAGCTCCATTTTCCCATCTTCATGTCAGAGCTATGGCAACAGCAGGGAATGGCAGCGGGGAAGCACGAACACCAGAAAATTACCAGAAAAAAGATGTACTGGTAACTACACTATACAAATTTAAGCTATATTTCTTTTATAATTGAAAGGGGAAAAAAACACACCTTATATCAGTCCACAGAATTTTTTAAAAAGCTTAGATCCTTTCTTAGCTAATTTATAGCAATCACATTCTTAACATTACCAGATATTACTTTCTTTGAAATGACCTCCTTTCTCTCCTCTGCATATGTAAATCGTACTGCAACATTTTGTGACACTTTTTATATTGACATTTAAAAGGCTTCTGTCCTAGAGATTACTGTTTTCCTTCCAGGGTAAGCTTAAAACTTACATACCTTTGGAGTCTGACATCTACAGACTCAAATCTATAGTAATTCTGCTACTAACATTTAAAAAAAATTCTTGGAACCTCATTTGCTAGAGAAGAGGAAGTTCCTCACTGCCTGGGATAGTAATCCCTCCATAAAAGGTTCTTATTATCGTGACCATTTCTATCCTGTGGCAAGTGATGCTTGTAATTTATATTCTTAAATCTGAATATCTATGATATTCAAAAGTATGGATTTCCATGTAAAATAGAAAGCTTTTGAAATCATTAATTGCTTCTATAAAGCTTTCTGTTAAATCTATTCAACATAAATATGAGTTTATGTTACCAAGACATTTTAGTTTGAAAGATAATACAAGGCTCAGAGAAACATTTTTTAAAATCATAAGCACTCTATTACAATAAGTATGCACTCAGTAATCTTGAGTTGTCATCAAACACTCCTAAGTCAATCAGGATATTTTTCACCTGCTTCAGAAGAGAACATTGTACCACTCTTTCGAAGTTTGCTAATGGAATACCAGTTCTGACACTTTCATGAGTGTTAGGTTGCAAAAGCGTTTCATTTGGAATTGAATAATATTAAAGCGAGTTGTGTGTATATGTATATGTATGTTTGTGCTTTTCTGCTATAATTCTGATTTTGATATGCTAGTCTATTGTTCTTTCCAAGATGGAAAAGCATAGTAAGCTCTCCTCAAATAACTGGACAGAGAAACTCCATTCAGGAAACCTCTTTTAGTGGTTTCTCATGAAATTAGTGTTCTATGGTGCACACTTTATCCTAATTCACCATTGCTTTTTCTTAGACTTTCAAGGTTGTCTATAACTTTCAGCCATTCAGCATCACTTTTATCAAATATCAGAAACAAAGCAAAACGGATTTTAACTTTTCTAATGAAAGAATTTTTTATAATTCTCAGAAGAGGTTTAATTTCACTATACTACCTCATCATGCTTTATGTGCTGCATATCCCTACATTTTTTTTTCTCTACCACAACTGCAAGAACATACTGTATATCTCTTGTTTATCATAAATTTGCCAGTATGACCACTTTTTGAAAGACACATCCTTTCTTCAGTTCAGAGGGAAGTCATTTCCTTGATTTGCAGATCTTTCTGCGGAGATAGATTTTGTTTACTGATTAACTTATTTGTACGTACAACTGGTCCCCTTTTATAGCCACCCATCTATACTTAATTTCTTCTTTTATAGTCTGGACTGTGATATCAACTGGACTCTATAAAGTTAGTTGGAGTACACACTCTTCCAGTTTATTGCAGAATGTACTTGTTAAAATAATATTTAAATAAAACATGAAGAGTTAAATATTTCTTTCTATCATCATGAAAGTGATAGTCTCAGGAAGAAATAAATCACCCACAACTTACAGTAAACAAATTGGTAACAGTGTTCGGTATTTAGTTCCAGACATTTTTCTATCAAGGTTAAATCTAGTTTTTAAACAGACCCATTTGTGATGATTGGCTCTACATATAAACCTCTTAAACTCTCAACTTTGTTGATATCCTCTCCAGTATTTTCAATAATAAACATTTGAATATCACCCATCGGGGAGAAAAGCATGCCATGTGGTATGGAGAGAGAGAGGACACATCAATACCCTGACCTCAAAAGACCCTCAGTACAATTCAATAATTAAGGCAGAAATCCTCTCGAATATAATAAACAATATAAGGAAGCTTATGATACATGTAAGAGGAATAATAACAAAGTGAGAACACTGAACATGGGGTGGTCAGGGAAAGATCATGCCATGTTAAACCATATAAAAAGCAGAGTTTAAACATTTATAAAAAATTATAGTAAAGGAAGAAGAAGCAATGAGTTTGATTATGCACTACACATGAATGAATTTAGGGCATTTTAAGAGGGAAAATTTGAAGCCTAGTTTCCTATTTTTTGAAGTCTGTTTAAACAGTCATTTGTTTTAAAAGTGAATAAGGTTGTATGAACATTTAATTGTTTTAGTTGGATTTGAGCTCTTTCTCGCATGTACTCTGCCACTGGTGACATATAGCGCTACAATTAAGTTAAAAGTTCATTTTCCTTTCTATCTTGGAAATGTTTGCAAACTTTTTTTTTAATCTAAGAGTTTTATCACTCTATTGTGCCTATAAACAAGATGCAAAAGAACCTCCCTTTCATTTGCCATAGTCTGCTGTCACAGACTGAGTTGATTTGACATGGTGAAAATACATTCTTATTACATTAAAATTTACTTTAAATAAGACAAACATATCTGCGTTTTAAATTCACTAAGTAATTTAGAGAAAATATTGGACTTATGCTATTTGGAAAACAAAAATATTCAGTAAGAACAGAGTAGCCTTTGATTATATTTGATTGGGGTTAACAAAAAGAAAACTTGATCTTGGGTATAGAAATGTCACCAAGGGGACATTTTTGTCAGACTGACACTGTCATCTGTCTCTTAATTTTGTTTCATGAAACTCAGCAAGGTTTTTATTTAAACCTGCTTATGTTGAAAGGCAAATAGTTAAATTTGAAAAATAGTTATTTTACTGTGGATTTTGACATCCTTGATTTTTGGCTCCTTTATACCCCTCTCTTGTTCATATTCTGTAAAAAAGTATTCCATCTGTTCATAACTGCAAACAGATTCTAATTTAGTCCTATTTCTTCAAACTTGAGTATATCACATTCTTTTTCAGTGTACCATTTACTTCTCCCAGCTACTGGGGGTGTCAGGACCTTTATACTCTGCATTTTTACCCTGCTCTCAGAATAAATCTGAAAATTTTGTTATGACTTATAGCAGTCCTTCCACTTGAGGGCATTTAACCTAAATTAATAATTTTCAAGTATAGGGGATGAAGGTCAGTTTTTGATTGTAGAACCTTCCTAACATCCGTAAAACCACTCCATATATAGAGTTACTTACCTTACATAAGGCCAATCCAGCAAGAGATTCAGAATGAATTTAGCTTTTTATTGAACAAATGTAAATATTATATCACACAGCTCCTGATTAAACACTAGTATAGAACTAAGGCAAAGCGTAGACACAAAAATTCATTCTAAACTTAAATATGAATATACTTATTGAGGTGACAACCAAATGTTAACTATAAGTATCCATGAGAAATAAAATATTTTATTGAAAGTCTCTACAGAATAATTTTAGGATGCAATTCTAAGCAACAACTAGTATCAATGAGGCCGTGTTTCCTTAGATATAGAAACTATTCTGACAGCATCCTAAATTCCTAAATATCATTAATTTTCTTGGAAAACACAAAAAAGCTCACAGAAACAAAAACACAACTCTGTGGCTGTATATTTGGGCAAGGCAGATAAAAAAGACTAAAATGATGCAGAATCAGTAAACGTAGTAGTGAAATATCCAATAAGATATGACAGTGACTACCTATAACTGCATAATATTCTATGAACATATTTAAAATTTATTACATATTTTTCACACATCATTCCCTGCAAAATTCTTCATTTGAGTTAAATAGTAAAAATACTATCCTTCTTATTTTACTATAAATTTAGAGCATTTCAGGGCATTAACAAGAAGATGTGAGAGAGGCAGTATCAAATTGAATGAGATTTAGTCTTCATGATACCAATTTAACATACTATTTTAACTTGGAAAAAAATTAAAAGTGGCCTAATCCAAAACCTTGCCTGATATCTGTGCTGTGCTGTGCACAATTGGCTATTCATTCTCACAATAGTCTTTCTATGAAACTTGTGTGGTCCCTCTTAGGAAGTCAAACAGTGAGATAATGACAATAGCACTTACTATAAAAATCACATTTTTGATCCCTCTGTTTGCTGCCTCCAATTTGTGGTGTAGATTTCCCTTTATTAAGAAAAACAGGCTGATGTAAAATCACATCCTAGACAGTACAATCTGAGCTCCTCCTATTTTCCACGGAACCATTGGTCACCACACACATTGCTGTCAAACTGTTCTGCTTCTCATCAGCTGCACACTGCGTAGGAGAACAGGAGGCAGGTCATGCGTTAATTAGGAGGACAGACTTTTTAAAGTCCGTTCTGAGAAATATAGGTGCCAAGTATTAGCTCATGTAATAAAGTTATTTAAGGAGAAAGGGCAGGGGTAGAAGAATGACAAATAGAATTTTTAATGTCTTTGGACTAGGATATTGAGAGAAATTTGTTTTCAGGATGGCACCAAGGTTAAAGTAAAATTCTTCCCTGAAGGAGAGAAAGGCTGAACTATGGGTCCATTTAGAATTGACGGCTTTAGAAAAAAATCCAGATATATAAAATTCCTCATGTGGATTTGACTAAATAGCTCTGTTTTTCTGAAATAATTACAGGCTAATAAAGGTACTAAATTTATAGAAAAGACATTAATCTGGTATGACAGAAATAATAAACAGTGTAAACCTGCAGTACATTGAAAGTTCCCATAGCAAATTGATCTTTTAATATTGTTAGTTACGTATGAAAAGTGCAATAAGTAGAAATTTTCCCTATTTGAATAAATTGGCTTGTGCTGTATATTGCTTAATGCAAAGTCCAGACATTATGCAAAAAAGTTATTTTAAAATATCTTATTTATGATTATAGAATAGTATGAAAGTGAAAATGGATTAAAAGACTATACAAATGATTAAAAGAACATGTAAATTTACTGATTTTGTGTTTATATCACAAGTATATTTGAATATATACAAGATACAACAGGAAGATTATTTGTAAACACCTTTAAAAGCAGTTATCTCTTGATGATAAAATTGCTAACTTTTAGTTTATCTCTATTTTGTATGACTACTGAGAATGATTTATTAATAATTACAATATAATTTTTTAAATCTTTTATTTTTGAAATTTTGGAAAATATTTGAAACACTGAGTAAAATAAACTGATTACTAAAGAATTTATAAATTAAATAATATCCACAGTGAGAAGAAAAGAGGCTTATGAGTTCCTGTTTCAGCACTAGTTTTAAAATATTTAAAATTAAGTAAGATCATGACAGAAAAAAATGAAAAGCAATCCTTCCCTACCCAGCAGTATATTGGGAGTGCTGAGAGAATTTAGAGTGTCAAGGAATTTCTAATGTTTAGAAGCATATTTAGTAGCTAAGATGCTAATGTCAAAACAAACTTCAGAAAAAAACCTAAATTTTCAAAGACATTTGTTACAATGAGCCACTCATAACATATTTGATGACAACTTTTAGAAATAATTTAACTGATTACTTTTACTAAAAATACAAATTATTCTTCACACAATTGTTCCTTATATTAACCTTAGATAAAAGCTGAGGATGTAAAATAATTTAGTGAAGTAGGTATATACATTCTTGTTATTCAACTCAGCACTCAAAGAATTCTGAATAGATGACTAATTAAATTATATTGCTTTAATTAAACTATCTAAGAATCAAAAATCATTATAGATTAAGAAAACTATGAAAATGATCAGTTCCATCCTTGATAGTGTATTAAATGAAATGAAAGAAAATATGGCAATAATTAATAATGAAGTAATTGAGACCACAACCTACTACTGACTTATCATTAGTACCCATGGTACTATCATTAAACCCATGGTACATTAGTAAAGGAGTTACTACAGTGATTTTTTTAAAATAGCTGTAATTGAAAAATAATTTCATGCATGCACACAATAAGATTAAAATATAAGCTGAATTCATGCAAATGTTGATGCATTTAAAAATCAGATTAAATGTATAGTTCCAAAAATTATGGGACATAGCATTCTGTGCATGATTTTATGCTTTCTTAATTTCAATCTACAAACAAAAATATTCAATTTAAAACAATAAAAAAGTAGAGAAATACGGGAAAAGTCTCATGATCACACCACACAAACTCTATTCATATTTTAATGTTTTTAACACAAATGTAAATTTTAAATATAAATGTAAAGTTACATTCAGAGTCTAATAAGCATTTCCTTATTGTTGCTTTGTAGGTTGTGGTGACACATATACAACTGAAAAATCATACAAGTAAATCTTACACTAGCTTAAGAGAAAAAGGAGACCAGTTGGAATGTATAACTTGGCTGGAATTGCAGGAAACTGATTCTAGGGTCTCATCTGTCTCTGTCTCCTTCTCTCTATAGTTTGGCTGCGCTTTCTCCGTGCATGTTGGTTTCATTTGGCTGTCAGTAAAATTCCATGTTGGCTATGGACATGCTGAGCATTACAACTTCCCATCTAAGCCACCCCAATGGAAAGAGGACTTCTCTATTCAAAACCCATACAACAGATCAGGAAAGAACTTATTGCTCCAGTAAGCCATGACTTCCTGTGTTTGCTTGTTTATTTCTCCCCTCTCTTACAGATTCCCAAAAGAGTTGTTGATTTTTCAGCCTGTTTAGCTTTTTACTATTTTTTTGGGTGGTGTGGTGACTTCCAAACTCCTTTCATTGAATCAGAAACCAGAAGTCTGTGAGAAGATCTTTAAATGAAATATTAAAGTTTTTACACATAGTTACAGGGTCGTTCATGTTATTTCTTTATGAGTGAACTTTGGCCATTTGTCTTTCAAGGAATTTGTCCATTTCACTTAAATGGGTTTAAAAGCATAAAGTTGTTTATAATATTCTCTTATCATAGTTTTAATATCCCTAGGTTTTACAGTGATGTCCCTAGGTTTTATAGTGATGTCCTCTCTTTCATTACAGTTGTTAGTAATTTTCTTCTTCTCTCTTTTTTTCTTGGATAGTGAGGCCAGAGATTTATCAATTTTATCGATCTTTTCAAGAACCATCTTTTGGTTTCATTAATATTTTTTGGTTTATTTTAAAATTTATTTTTGCTTGTATGATAATTATCTCATTTCTTCTGCTTCCTTTGGGTTAATTTACTCTTTTTATATTTTTTCTTAAAAGGGGATTTTAAATCATTGACTTGAGATAATCCCTCTTTTCTAATGTTAGATATTGCTATAAATTTGCCTTTAAGTATTTCTTTGGTAGGACATTACAACTTACATAGATATTTTTCACTCAATACAAGCTGTTAGAAAATTTTTCTCTTTAATTCTTCATTAACCCATGGGATACATGTGTGCTGTTTTATTTACAAATATTTGAGAATGTTTTAGATATCTCAGTAATTGATTTCTAATTTAATTCCACTTTAGTCAATGAACTTGTTTGATTTAAATATTTTAATTTGTCTGGGTTTAGTATTTTAGGCCCAGAATATGACTTACCATAGTGAAAGTTCCATATCCAGAATACATATTATTTTTAAGCACATACAGAACATTCACTGTGGTAAATCATATTCTGGGCCTAATCTTCTTGGCTCTTCATTTTAGGGTTGGGCCAATCTTAATCAGAGCTGAGCTGGGTTTCAGGTTTTTTGTTGTGGTGGTTACTTTCAGTTCATAGTTGACTTCAAAATCCTCTAGAATTTTTTATACTTGTGTGCTTGGCCATAAAGTTTTCTTCAAAGTCTACTTCACTCTCAGCTTTAGGTCTTCCCTTTGTGTATGTGCCTCATAGAAGGTCTGCCTGTTTCTTGTCTTTCCCTTAGCAACAGACTGCTGTTGCTAGATACTTGGGGCTTGCTACCCTCTGGTGGAGTCAGGGAGTTTCCTGTTGTCCTCCTCCAGCCTCAGTGTTAGGCAGGCCCTGTGTTCCTGGGTCTCAGAGGTTGAAACCATTCTCACTCAATGGTTGAGGATAATTTTTCAATGATTCTATTGCTCCCCAAATTTTTCAAAGTCTGTAAAGTGGTTGCCCTAAAATTTCATTGATTGGTTGGATTCAGAAAAGTAATGACTTTATAGATTATCATGAGTTTTCCTTTTGTTAGAATGGGAGTTACATTATTTCCAGGTTCCTACATCCTAATCTAAAGTCAGGAGTATATCCCTTTTCTTTTAAATTAAAAATAATACTTCTATATTTTCTTTTCTGAGTATGCATTTGACTACATATCAATTTTTATGTAAAATATAATTGCAATTACTTAAAATTTTTTTTTGATTTATTTTCTGGCTGTTGGGTCTTCATTGTCACGTACGGGCTTTCTCTAGTTGGTTGCAGTGAGTGGGGGCTACTCTTTATTGTGGTGCGTGAGCTTCTCACTGAGGTGGCTTCTCTTGTTGTGGAGCATGGGCTCTAGGCGCACGGGCTTCAGTAATTGCAGCATGTGGGCTCAGTTGTTGTGGCTCACGGGCTCTAGAGTGAAGGCGCAGTAGCTGTGGTGCATGGGCTTAGTTGCTCCATGATATGTAAATCTTCCAGGACCAGGAATCGAACCCATGTCGCCTGCACTGGCAGGCAGATTCTTAACCACTGCACCACCAGGGAAGTCCCTAATTGCAATTATTTTTAAGTGGATGAGTCATTGTATCTTTTAAAATTCAATCCCTATTAATAGTACAAAACTTAGGTATCATTTTTTCTTATTTTCATTACTGATAGTATGTATAAGCTTCCCTATTAAGTTTCTAAGTTTATTACATTATAATAAGAGAGTGATACTTATAATATCTGCTATTTGACTCAGAATATTACCACTTTTTAATGCTCTTTTACTAATTAATGAGAATTTGGATGCCCAAAATAATTGATTTGCAAATGCTATTAAGTTGACTGAAATTCAATATCAAAAATAGTGCTAAAACTAATTATCACTATTATATTCAACAGTTTAGTTGTAAGTCGCAGTGAGCATTGAGATTTGGGTTAAAAAAGTTATTTCTTATCCTAGAATATACACTGTTCATATACTAATGTAATCTATATTACATTATATTGTATGTAATATTGTATTACATAATCTATATTAATCTATATGACATGAATCTGGAAGGAATAGATAGTGTTCTGGATGACAGAATTAGTATCCAAAAAGACCTTGACAGGATGAAATAAGGAATTAAATTAAATGTGGCAAATTTTAATGTAAATAAATTTAAGGCACTTGCAATAAAATCAAAATCTCAAAAGGTCCAGTTATAGACTGGCTTACCTGGATAAGCCTCTTAAGGATGTTTTTTGGTTTTTTTTTTTTAGGTACGCGGGCCTCTCACTGTTGCGGCCTCTCCCGTTGCGGAGCGCAGGCTCAGCGGCCATGG
Organism: Neophocaena asiaeorientalis asiaeorientalis; assembly: GCF_003031525.2. Classification (NCBI taxonomy): domain Eukaryota; kingdom Metazoa; phylum Chordata; class Mammalia; order Artiodactyla; family Phocoenidae; genus Neophocaena; species Neophocaena asiaeorientalis. Next base: position 60,902 of record NW_020174929.1, on the reverse strand, counting down.
CTCACGGGCCCAGCCACTCCGCGGCATGTGGGATCTTCCCGGACCGGGGCACGAACCCATGTCCCCTGCATCGGCAGGTGGACTCTCAACCACTGTGCCACCAGGGAAGCCCAGTATGAACATTTTAACAATTACTAATTCTTTCAATCGAAGAACACAGGATATCTTTCTACCTCTTTGCATTATTTCCAAATTCCTTCATCAATGTTTCGTAGTTTTCAGAGTATAGGTCTTTCACCTCCTTGGTTAATTCTATTACTAGGTATTTTATCCTTTTTGACATGATTGTAAATAGGGTTGTTTCTTTAATTTCTCTTTCTAATAATTCATCATTAGTATATAGTTTATCAGGTCCCAATGTGACCACTTCTCTTCCCTTCTTACCCAATTCCATGTGTATCTTTCTTTCAGCCTTGGTTGTCCAGGAGTCTTCTTTCTGCTAGTCTCCAGTTATTTTTCAGTGAGAATTGTTCCACATGCAGATGTATTTCTGATGTGTTTGTGGAAGGAGGTGAGTTATGCATCCTCTTACTCAGCCATCTTGATCAAGTCTCCAAGAATAAGCTTCTTGATGTTGGTCTGGACAATGAATTTTTGGATATGCTCTCAAAAGCACAGGCAACAAAAGCAAAAATACAAGTGGGACTGCATCAAACTAAAAACTTCTGCACAGCAAAGGAAACAATCAGCAGAGTGAAGAGAAAACCTACAAAATGGGAGAAAATATTTGCGAGCCACACATCTGATAAGAGGTTGATATCCGAGATATATGAGGAACACAAACAACTTAATAGCAAGAAAACAAATAACCCATTTAAAAAATGGGCAAAGGACCTGAATAGACATTTCTCAAAAGAAGACATATAAATGGCCAATGGGTATATGAAAAGGTGTTCAACATCACTAATCATCAGGGCAATGCAAATCAAAACTGTGATATCACCTAACACTTGTTAGAATGGCTATCGTCAAAAAGATTAAAGGTAAGTGTTGGCAAGGATGTACAAAAAGGGAACTCTTGTACGTACACTGTTGATGGGAATGTAAATTAGTATAGCCATTGTAGAAAACAGTATCAGATTCCTCAAAAAATTAAAAAACAAAAATATTATGTGATCCAGCAATTCCACTTCTGGTTAGATATCCAAAGGAAATGAAATCATTATCTTGAAGAATATCTGGCCTTCCATGTTCATTGCAGCATTATTTACAATAGTCAAGGTATAAAATCAACTTTTAAGTGTCCATCAATAGATGAATAGATAAAGAAAATGTGATATATACATACAATGAAATAGTGTTCAGCCTTAAAAAAGAAGGAAATTCTGTCATTTGAGACAAGATGGATGAACCTGGAGTACATTATGCTAAATGTAATAAGCCAGACACACCATGACAAATACTGCATGATCTTGCTTACATGTGAATCTAAAAGAATCAAACTCATAGAAGAAGAGAGTAGAATGATGGTTGCCAGGGGCTGGATGGTGAGGGATATGGAGAGATGTTGGTCAAAAAATACAAAATTTTAGTTATTCAGAATGAATAAGTTCTGGAGACCTAATATAGAGCATAGTGACAGTAGTTAATATTACTATATTGTATACTTGAAATTTGCTGAAGGAGTAGATCTTAAATGTTCTCTCCACACCCACACATAAGAGATAATTATGTGAGTTGATGCATATGTTAATTAGTTTGATGTCATAATCGTTTCTCAATGTCTACATGTATCAAAACATCAGTTTGTATAATGTAAATATATACAATTTTTACTTGCTAATTATCAATAAATCAGGAAAAATATAATAAATATTTTTGTATTATGCCACTAAGTTGTGGTATTTTTGTATCGCCAATAGAGAACTGATACATTACCCATTTTACCTTTTATGAAAATTGGAATAATGATTTCCTGTGAATATTTGTCAACATCTCTTCCAATCTCAAGATTATTCAGAAATCATCTATAAGTTTATATTTGATCTAGTTAATACATTTATTACGCTAGGCTTGGAATGGCAAATAACTTTTATTTAATTTTGTAGTTCTGATTTATCAGTAGTGACTGTATCAGGAAAGTTCATGGGGTGCTTTAATTGTTTATAAATGTCTGTTGTGGACATAGGATAAAGTAGGAACAGCGTAAATGCAGTATACAGTTGACCCTTGAACAACATGGCTTTGAACTGCATGGCTCCACTTATACACAAAATTTTTTCAATAATAAATACTATAGTACTATATGATCCAGGGTTGACTGAATCTGTGAACTGCTTATATGGAGGGTTGATCATGAGTTATACACAAGTTTTCAAATGTGAGGTGGGTTGGTACCCCTAACCCCTCCATTGTTCAATCACGAACCCATGTCTCCTGCATCGTCAGGCAGACTCCCAACCACTGCGCCACCAGGGAAGCCCTGTATTTGTTATTCTTGCTTTAGAGAGTCTAATGTATTTTTGTACCATGAATTTTCACACCTGTAATCACTTCCAAGTTAGATTTCAAGGGTAGGGACACTGACTACATTGTCTTTTGGTGATTACTATTAGAATAAATTTGTATTAGTTGAGGAGGAAATTTGTTTATCATTTGTTCATTAATATGTATTAATTTTCTAGATTGTCTAGCTTTTATCTTAAAGAGAATGCAAACTTTGGATTGGAGAGATAGAAAGGATGAGTTACCATGAGAAAGAAGGGGACAGAATGAAGTTTCATAAGGAACACAGCTTCAGGAGACATCCATTCTTCCATACCCTAGAAAGTGGGGTGAGATGATTGGCTGTCTTAGGAGGTAATTCTGTGTAGATGACAGTGAGTCATGCTAATAGAGGAGATTGTTTATTTCTTTGTTTTTTGTTTTTTTTTTTTCCCTATATAGTTAGTGCATGGAGCTAGAATTTGTATTTTGACCATTTTTCCTGTTGGGGTAATCCATTAAGACAGGTGTGGGTATTTTTTAAAATCATGGCTAACAATAGAAGTGTTTTCCAAAATAATGGTTAAAATTTAGAATGCTTTAGATGACTGCATTTTTGTTTGTGTGTTTGGGTATAGAGCTATCACTTCTACTTATGCTTTGTATATAATTAACTTATTAAGTTTAAAGAACTCTTAGGAAGTTTTCTCTAAACATTTTAGTACTGTTTACACAATGAGTAAATTAAAAATCCCAGAGGAAATAAACCAACTCTCTAAATTGACTACAAATATAAATAACCCAAATTTCTAAAATCACCTAAAATTGACACTAAATATGAAATGCTCCTATATATTTTGATGAAATAATGGCTTTATGTCACCTTTCCTATAGTACTTCAAATACTATTAAAAATAATGCATTCATAATTATCGAATGACTCAACACTTCTTGTTCTATCTACATAACTCATCAAACAGTACCCAGAGATTCTGAACCTAGTAATTTGTTCCATATGTACTCCAGGTGATTCTGATCATGCTCATATGTGAAAATCAGTGGTCTATGGCATATTTCTTTACCAGTAGCACATCTGTTTTCTCCTCCTTTTGTCCTCACCCAAGCTCTACCATATTGAGCAGAAAAATGGAGTAGAAAGTACAGAAAGTTCCCATATTCCCCCTCAACCCTGCATGATTAGCCTTTTGAAGTTGCCAAATTAATTGGTAAAGTACTTTTTTGTCTGGAACAAATGCATAATGACTTCTGTATTATCACAAGAATTAGAGATTTCTAATATTTTTTCCTCCATTATTTTGCCTTGTTGATTTTATCAAAGGCTATGAGTAGAGTTCAACAGACAGATTTTCCTATTTCTGTCATCTAGAAGGGGATATTTTTTGAATACATGTTTGTTAAACATTTTCACACAATTCCCCTTTTTCTATTTATTAGAGTGTACAATCTATATTGTCCATCGAAAAGAAAGTTTTCCTAGGACATATTATCACTTACAGCACCTAATACTTGAATTGCTTAAGGTAAAAAAGGTAGCACTACTGACGAAATTTAATTGAAACATAATGAAACATAATGTACTCCTATTTTCTTCATTGTGGCTATTTTTTAAATGTATAATAAGATTTAATCATGTGCCTATATAACGGGATGAAAACTGAGGAAAATAATGTCTCAAAAATTATCTTCTAATCGAGTGCATCCTTGTGCACCAAACAGAGTCAAGTAAATAATTCAAAGTTATTGCCAAACTGCAAATCTGAGTTGCATAGTAAATGCAGATGGAGATCACACAGGTAAACGTAACTGGAGTTCAAGAAATGTATACATTTGGAGGAGGTTTCTTATTTAGAATTAAGACTTAAAATGTTTCCTTCATGTTCATGTAAGTTTGATTTTAAGCACTTTCAAATTTTTGAAAAAATTTGTATTGGAGTATAGTTGATTTACAATGTTGTGTTAGTTTGGGTATCCACTCGTTTTTAGACCCTTTTCCCATATAGGCCATTACAGAGAATTGAGTAGAGTTCTGTGTGCTATAAGGTAGGTCCTTATTAGTTATCTATTTTATGTATAGTAGTGTGTATATGTCAATCCCAATCTCCCAATTTATCCTTCCCCTCTCAGCCTTACCCCCTGGTAACCATAAGTTTGTTTTCTACCTCTAGCTCTATTTCTGTTTTGTTGATAAGGTCTTTTGTACCCTCTTTTGAGACTCCACATATAAGCTATATCATATGATATTTGTCTTTCTCTGCCTGTCTTACTTCACTCAGTATGACAATTTCTATGTCCATCAATGTTGCTGCAAATGACATTATTTCATTGTTTTTTATGGCTGAGTAATATTCCATTGTATATATGTACCACATCTTCTTTATCCATTCCTCTGTTGATGGACATTTAGGTTGCTTCCATGTCCTGGTTATTGTAAATAGTGCTGCAATAAACATTGGGGTACATGTATCTTTTCGAACTACGGTTTTCTCCAGATATATGCCCAGGAGTGGGATTGCTGGATCATATAGTAGCTCTATTTTTAGCTTTCTTAAGGAACTTCCATACTGTTCTCCATAGTGACTGTACCAGTTTTCATTCCCACCAACAGTGTTGGAGGGTTTCCTTTTCTCCACACCCTCTCCAGCACTTATTTTTTGTACTTTTTCATGATGGCCACTCTGACTGGTGTGAGGGGTGATACCTCATTGTAGTTTTGATTTGCATTTCTCTAATAATTAGTGATGTTGAGCATTTTTCATGTGCTTTTTAGCCAACTGTATGTCTTCTTTGGAGAAATGTCTCTTTAGATCTTCCACCCATTTTTTGATTGGGTTGTTTGGTTTTTTTGATATTGAGCCGCATGGGCTATTTTTATTATTATTATTTTTGGCTGCATTGGGTCTTTGTTGCTGCACATGGGCTTTCTCTAGTTGTGGCAAGCAGGGGCTACTCTTTGTTGTGGTACACAGGCTTTTCATGGCAGTGGCTTCTTTTGTGTGGAGCATGGGCCCTAGAGCACACGGGCTTCAGTAGTTGTGACACATGGGCTCAGTAATTGTGGCACACAGGCTCTAGGGCATGCGGGCTTCAGTAGTTGTTGCATGTGAGCTCAGTAGTTGTGGTGCACGGGCTTAGCTGCCCCTCGGCGTGTGGGATCCTCCTGGGCCAGAGATTAAACCCACATCCCCTGCATTGGCAGGTGGATTCCCAGCCACTGCGCCACCAGGGATGTCCCTGCATGGGCTGTTTTTTATATTTTGGAGATTAATCCTTTGTCGGTTGCTTCATTTGCAAATATTTTCTCCCATTCTGAGGGTTGTCTTTTCATTTCGTTTATGGTTTCCTTTGCTGTGCAAAAGCTTTTAACTTTAATTAGGTTCTGTTTGTTTATTTTTGTTTTTATTTTCATTACTCTAGGAGGTGGATCAAAGCAGATCTTGTTGCAATTTATGTCAAAGAGTGTTCTGCCTATGTTTTCCTCTAAGAGTTTTATAGTATTCAGCCTTACATTAAGATTTTTAATCCATTTTGAGTTTATTTTTGTGTATATTGTTAGGGAGTGTTCTAATTTCATTTGTTTACATGTAGCTGTCCAGTTTTCCCAGTGCCACCTATTAAAGAGACTGTCTTTTCTCCATTGTATATTTTTGCCTCCTTTGTCATAGATTAGGTGGCCATAGGTGCATGGGTTTATCTCTGGACTTTCTATCCTGCTCCATTGATCTATATTTCTGTTTTTGTGACAGTATCACATTGTTTTGATTACTGTAGCTTTGTAGTATGGTCTGAGGTCAGGGAGTCTGATCCCTCTGGCTCCCTTTTTCTTTCCCAAGATTGTTTTGGCTATCCGTGGTCTTTTGTGTTTCCATACAAATTGTAAAAATTTTTGTTCTAATTCTGTGAAAAATGTCAAATTTTATACACTGTACAAATCAATTTATAAATGAATACCCAGAATCCTATACTTCTATGCCTTGAAAATGTGTCTCCCTCTAGGCCAATAAAAGTAAAATGTTCAGCTGAAACAGAAATTCCAAATTATTTCTAAATTCAAATCTCTTTCTGGCGATATATATATCTATATACATAGATATATATATAGATAGATAGATAGATACTGATATACACTCAGAAACATGCCTAAATTTAGTTATAATAATATATATGCACAAAAAATAAAGATTTAAATTTATAGCTTTTTAATTTTACATTCCTATTTCTCCTAATGCTATATATTATATTACATCTCCAGTCTTCTCATCATATGGTGTGTAAGGTTATTTTAAACTTTTTGGTGGTTTTGATGAACCAAATTCTGCCATCAACTTTCTGTTGAGACTAATCTTCATACCTGCCTTTCTGTGCTCTTCTCTCCATCACAAGAGACTAGAAGCTGGAAAATGTATTTCCCAGACTCTCTTGTCAGGTGGTTTACATTTAGGTTCTGCCAAAGGATTAAATTGGCTAGAGATTAGAAGGCAAGATGGAGACAGAGGGTAGTTTCTGGTTCTTGCAGTGGATGCAAGGAAACTAGGGTACTAGGGACTCCAGGAACATTGGTGGTCCCAATGGTGACAGCTGGGTCCCTCCTGACCAAAGGTTGTCAAGGTGCCTTCAGCAGTGTAAGTAAGTGACAGTGATCCAACAGCAGGTGTAAGCTCTTGCATGTTGTCAGCTATGGACCTCTAGAAGGTCTGAACTTTTATTTTCTTTAGTTAAAACTCATTTCTCACATGTGCTCCTCCAGCCCTTCCAACACCTTTAAAACCATCCCTTTTTATGAGCTCTTTCTCTGCTTGAAATATGTAGAACGGTTTCTCTTTTCTGGACTGAAAAATGACCTACCTATTCATGAGGAAAGCTTGGCTTATTCATTGGGACAATTAGAAGGTAAGACTGATAGGTGTATACAAACCTCACACTGTGTCCCATACGACTTGGCAGAGAGAAGAGCCTTTTCAATGTCAGTGTTGAGAAGATAATTTAGGGCAAGTCTCAGTAGTGGAGAGAGTCAGCTGAGATTTGCCAGAACCTCATCTATTCTTCATAGATAACTGGGGAGACTGCTGTATTGGGAATGAATAAGAAAGAGCCTTTTACTGCAAAATAGCTACCTATAGTGTGTGTGTGTGTGTGTGTGTGTGTGTGTGTGTGTGTGTCTTTTATCTACTCTAAGGAGTCACTTTTTAACCAGTTATCCTTTTAGTATGTTAAATATGCATAAACACTTAAGCTGTAGAACTGAAGTCAGAATATTTTGATTTAAGCCTGGGCTTCTTTTCTGATCAACTAGAGTCATGTCAGAATTTCCTATTTTTGTCTGGCAAGTGAATACCATAATCTATGCCTACTTTGCAGAGCCTTTCATAGGATCAAATGGGATAATGTGGCGGACTCTCAACCACTGCGCCACCAGGGAAGCCCGAAGGTGCTTAAAAATCTAAATTCTACATTCATGTCAGGTGTTATGAGAGAAGATTAGTTAACAGCTAGAAATGAAAGGACTGTGACTTCAGAAATTACAGGAAGAAAAGTAATTCCTGAATCAAGCAGTGACTCTGTTCAGAGACTCTGTGAACACTTTATGTTTCTATTTATGTCGAGCTATGAAGTCAGGAACAGCTCCAGAACAAGGTGAGAGATGCATGAAACATAAAGGGAGAAAAAGCAGAAAACGGAGTCAAGAGGCATGAGTTGGCAGTTGCTACACGTTCACATCATCTTTGTCCTCCCCGAACTCAGTCGTGCCGACTTAGAAACACTGCTCCTTGCTTCTCTGCCCACACGTTCAAGTGCATCACCCTCAGATTTATATTCTTGAGATCAGGATATCACCCAATATTTTGAATTTTCCAAGTGTCCCAGAGGGTTCTGCTGTATGGCTCTGCACCAAAGCAGCATTTCACAGAATAGTTTCTGGATCAATTTAACTGAAATTACATTTTTCATTTCTTTAAATTCCCAATTTCTGAGCCTGAGCCCAGATCACTGAATCAGTGTCTCTAAATGGTGGAACCTGAGATCTGCAATGCAATAAGTAACCCAAGTGCTTTTATTCATACTTAATTTAGGCACCCAGGACTAGTGGGCAAGTTTGGATCAATGACAATTTCTGCACCTGCTGTCTCACTCTCCTTATATACACTCATCCACTTTACATCTAACTCTACTGCATCCCTAAATTAAGTTGTAACTCTGTTTTAAACTAAAAGACAATAAAGTTTAAAATGCAAATACCTGGTAAAATTCACTGAAAAGGAAATCATGACTTTGATTTTTCTAAGTTTTACTAAACTCAATCCTGCTGCTTTTTGGCTTCCTCTGCAGCCACTTCTTAAGTTGGTGTTATTCTTCCATGTTTCATGGGGCAATTTTCAGTATTCATTCCACTTGACAGCATTTGTCACTTTTGGCTTTGGGGCTTGCACAGTTTCCTCAATTCAGAATACTCTCACTGACTCATTTATCTGGTTAACCTATTCATCCTTCTAAGTTCATCTTAAACATCACCATCTCTGGGTAATATTTTCTGGTCTCTGAAGTCCAGGTCATTCCTTGCCTTCTATACAGCATCCAGAATCCTTCCTAATATATATAACACACACTAGGCTAAGTCTCTACTTATTTGCCTTCATCTCCTGCTAGATCAGAGTGGTCATTTTTTTTTCTCTGTAAAGTACCAGGTAGTAATTATTTTAGGTTTTGTGGGTCATGAGGTCTCTGTCACAATTACTCGACTCTGTCATTGTATCATGAAAGCAGCGATAGAAAATAAGAATGACTGTGTTCCAATAAGATTTTATTTACCAAAACTGTCAGTGGGGAGATTTGGCCGTGGGTGGTAGCTTGCTGACCCCTGCACTAAACTGTTAGCAAAACAGGGCCATTCTTGTTCACCATTGTAGCCTCCTGTAGTAGAATAGCCCCTGGCCGTGCAGATTGGTTGAATTTAATCTGTATTCTGTATAGAGTTTGGTTCAACTACCAATAAACAAACAAATAATCAGTGGTTTAAGTAAGGTGTAAGGTATTTCTATCACATAAGAGAATTCTGGAGGGAGGCAATTCAAAGTTGGTAGGGTAGCTTCACTGTTCTCAAGTGTTTAAGTCACTCGTTCCCATCGATATACTCTACCATCCTCAACATGTGGCTTCCGTTCTCCAAGGGACTTCATTTATGCATGAATGAAGGAAGGAGGAAGTTCATTTAAGGAGACCTCCTGCAAGTCTGACATATGTTGGCTTACATGAAATTGTCCAGAACTTATTCACATTAGCTACAGGAGAGGATTGGAAATGCGGTTGTTTAGTGAGGAGCATTATGATCAGCTAAACACTGGAGTCCAATTACAAAGGTAAAAAGGAAAAATGGATGTTGGACTTTAACATGCACATTAATGCTTCTTTTGGGGGTTGCTTAGTATTTTGTTCTGATGTTATATTTATATGTCAGAAAATGAAGCCCAAATATCATCTACCTGAAATGGCTGAAATGTGATGTGGGAAGAAGCAAATGCCCTCCATCGTGTTCCTTCCCACCTTATGATTATATTAGTTCATAAACATAGGAAAATGACTCAAGTAGTTTCAAAACTTTCATTTTTGAGTAACACCAGACGTTCACAAGTAAGTTACCTTCCCCAAATTTCATTTCGTGATGCATGTGCTTGCATTTATTCTAATCTCTTATTCTACACTTCAGAAAGACAAATAATGTTTGTGTTGGGCCAGCCCCACCCAGAATTTCTAAAGCAACTGTTTTTGTGCATGAAAGGCAGGCTGAAACATGCATAATTACAAATGTTTGCATCTGTTTCCAATCTCTAAACCAGAGCACAGAATTACCCTGTGCTGGAACTTACACAGTGGTCCCATTTGTTTATTTATGTTTTGGTTCTTGAATTATATGCAAACATGCACAATGACAACAATGTTATATAATATCTGACATCTATCAGATGCTGGGGTTAGTGCACAGGAAGGGGTTTTGGTCCTTAAGAAGAATGGATATTTGATCTTCCCGAGAAAAGTTCTGGGTTGAAGACTTAAAAAATAGAAACTTGTTAAACCTAATTGCTTTACATAAATGGGTCTCTTTTTTTTTCCTATAAAATTTTTTGGTTTTTTTTCTCCTCCATTCTTATTGTATTTGGGAAATAAATGGAACTATATTCTTTCCTCTCTCTCTTTCTCACTACTTAGCTACCTATGTGTGTAGACATAGACTCAATAATCATGAATCTGCTTTAATTTGACATTATGTCAATACTCAATTTTTATATATTATAATTCTTTTATATGAAAATAGAAACATTTAAATCTTCCATTTCTTAGCTCACCATTTTTACCATGGCGACCTTGTCTATTTTAAGAAGCTATTACCTTAGAATGTTGGTCTTATTGTTAGTTCATTGATGCTTTTTTTTTTTTTTGACTGCATTGGGTCTTTGTTGCTGCACGCAGCCTTTCTCTATTTGCGGTGAGAGGGGGATATTCTTAGTTGCAGTTTGCAGGCTTCTCATTGCAGTGGCTTCTCTTGTTGCAGAGCATGGGCTCTAGGGCACGAGCTCAGTAGTTGTGGCTCGTGGGCTCTAGAGCACAGGCTCAGTAGTTGTGGCGCACGGGCTTAGTTGCTCCACGGCATGTGGGATCTTCCCGGACCAGGGATCGAACCCATGTCCCCTGCATCGGCAGGCGGATTCTTAACCACTGCGCCACCAGGGAAGTCCCATTGATGCTCTTTTGATATTAGTATTTCAGAAGGAAAACACCTATTCTCTAATACTTATCATTGGATTTATTTTTATTCCTTTCCCATTTTCTAACACTTGACATTTATAAATAAAGCACTGACTTTATCTTGGGAATATATTACATAAATAGCAGTGGTCCTCTAACTTTAGTGTACAGAATAGTCACACATGGAACTTGTAAAAATACAGATGCCCAGTCTTTGTTTCTAGAGATTCTGATTCAGTAGATATGAGATTTGTCTAAGAAATCTGTGTTTTTAAATTGACAGTGGTATGTGGTTCATGCTTTTAGAATAATGGATCAAGTATGTTTTAGGTATGTCTGCCTACCCTTGTTTATATCATTTTCTTCATGTGCAGCATGATTTGTGTGTGTGTGTGTGTGTGATGCTTTGTTTCCATTTTTGCATGTTCATTATTTCATTTATCACCTGGTGGTGTCTTCAACAGTTTGACAAAACTTCTTTTAAAAATACCAATGTCACTAAATTTCTAAATTCAGTAACCTGTTCTGAGTCCTTATAGCTCCCTCGATTTTTGTGTCATCCAAATATTGATGCCATTCCACTCTCCTTAATGATTTATCTTCTTTGGCTTCCCAGGGTACAGTCCTCCCCTAGTTATCTCTATGTATCTGATTTCTCAGGTTCAAATTTATTTTTTAATTCTTCAAATATAGTTGATCTTGATTTTACCTGACTCTTATATCTTCTTTCCAAATTCATAATGATAACACCTCTTTGTGATGAAACCACAAATCTGTATATGCAGTTTCAATCTAAGCAAGCCATATTCTAATTTTTTTTTTTTTTTCTGTGTGTTAGACATCATTCCTCAGAGTCTGTATCGGATAGCAAATTCAAAGTGTCCAAAACTGAACACATACTTCTTGTAAATTTAATATATAGTTTTTGTAAATTCACCACATACATTACCGTAGTAAAGACTCTGAAAAGTTCTATATGTTAAAAAAAAAGCCTCACTTAAAGTTTACCCAATTATATATGAAATTGTATTGCCTATTTTTTCATACACAGAATACACATTATAAATATTAGGGTTCTAATAGTTCCTCTGTTGCAATTCAAATTTAACAATTTTCTACATTATGATAGTTATCTATTATTATCATGGTCCCTATATTTACATATATGTCTTATTTTCCTTATGAAATCGAAACCTCACAGAGAAAAAGTCAATTTCTGTTTCTTGTAACTCTCCTAGCCCAGAGCCTGACATACTTGGATATTTACCACTATTTAGGTAGTAAATAAATAATTATTTTAAAAGAAAATAGATACTTATAATTTATATTTGGAATAAAAAATATAAACCACCTCCTTTCCTTCTCTTTGCAGCTTAAAACTGAGAAAAAATCTTCATCAAGATTCTAATTACTCATTACAATGGCTACAATCATATCAAAGCTCCTCTTTATGTAACCAGAATACTGGACTTGAAGAAATCTATGGCTACCTTCTTTTTTTTTTTTTTTTTTTTTTGCGACACGTGGGCCTCTCACTGTTGTGGTCTCTCCCGTTGCAGAGCACAGGCTCCGGACGCGCCACTCCGCGGCATGTGGGATCTTCCCGGACTGAGGCACGGACCTGTGTCCCCTGCATCAGCAGGCGGACTCCCAACCACTGCGACACCAGGAAAGCCCCTAGGACTACCTTCTTATTGCTGACTGTGTCAGTGGAGCGCCATGAAAGAGTGCAGAGGCACCACAAAGTGTGTCAAATAATCAGACAGTTAGAAACAAATATGTCATTAGCATTATGGGTTTATACTGTTCTGTTTTGGGAAAACTACATCTCCAATCCATTTGAAAGGAAGTAAATAGGCATGCTTTAGAACTCTCCCTAGTGGGTATAGAGCAGTAGAGTCGTGATTCGGAGAGCCTGCACTCCCCCTTAAATTGCTCTCCTTGAACTATTCTGAGGCAATTAGACCGGCAACCAGTACTAGTTATCCTGCTGGAGACTTTCTGGGTGTTACTTGAGACCAAATGACTTAGACTTGGGGAGATGTTCCCATGACATAAATGCAAGCAGAAAAGAATCACATTAGAATTCAGGGTGTGTCCACGAGGAGACTCTTTTCTAAAGATTTAATTTCATATGTGCTTTCTTCGTCTTGGAATGAGAAATGCAAGTAACTGGCATGAATATTTTCTTTTACACTACTTTATTTTCCTTATACTCAAATTTCACTTATTTCCTACATCAATTTCAACCTAAGGAGAAGCAACTACATTATGTCCCTCAAAAATGTGCTTGATTCACATTCCTGGAGTCTAAATTCTCACCTGCTAAGTACCCCCTGGAGCAAATTCCCTGGTTTAACAATTGACAGCTAGACTAGTCATAATAGCAGACAAGTGTTATTAGCCTTCTCTGGATATTTGGATATTGTGCTGAACTACTTTTCACTTTGAAAACATAAATGGCATTTAATGAATATGGTCAGCCATGGGCGCATTCTGACCTCTGATAGCTATCATTGTGATAAAACTTGAGAAGTTTTCAATAGTCAATATGCAAACTGTTTCCCTAGTACAGACATTTCTTCCCTGGTAAACACTTTCAATTTCTTATAAATCACCCTCTTCATTATAGGTAGAGTGTCTCACATGATTTTTCTCTACTTTGAAGCCCATTTCCCAGACTTGGTGTCCTAGGGATATTCTGATGAACTGGGAAATTGGAGGGTCATACCATCACGTCTTCCCTCCCCTGGAAGAATTTCAATATTTTTAGATAATGAGATTTGAGATAAAGTTCTTAAAGGCCATTAATATCCTATTTTACTCATCTAAATACTATAGAAAATTAATGTTTGTCTATTTATTGACCATGCTGTATGTTCCAGGATTTTATGAAAGTATAATGAAAACTTGAAGGCTTATTTTCATCCTAGTATAATGATATTTACAAATCAGGGTTGACTATTGAAAGTCTATGTTTCTTTGTGTATATCAGATTACTGAGAGGGTCATGGCCATTGTCTCAGAATCACTTGATTCCACCATTGAAAATTGTTAAGTCATTTGGTATTCATATGTACTATGTGAGTTCTTAGCCATCACCTCATGAGAATTCTCATTTGTTTTGAATGGTTCCAAATATAACCAGTATGGCTTGTTTCATGACACTAGGATATTAAAAAACACGAATCAAGATAAGGAGAGAGTTTTAAAATCAGAGTAAATATCCTTAATCCCCCACTTCCGTAAGAACGTAAAATGCAAATTATTTATGGGAATGCTCTCCTGTTATTAATGTCTAAGAAAAGTCTTGGGGACTCAGAGGTGCTCCCTGAATTGTAAAGCTTATGCTGCTGTTCCTTTCCTTAGACTAAGGCAGAAAGTGATAGCCTACTGAGCTGTGCTCAGGATTTCAAGGTGGTACCTGCCTGCTAGCAAAGGCAACTACGGCTCAAGGCAGAGTTAGAGTGAAGAAGTGTACATGATGTTGGGAAGATAGACTGCAACTTCGGGAAGCAGAACACAAAAAGAACAGAGGTGATGTCTATGCCTATAAGCGTAAAAAAGGAGTTGAGTCCTGGGGTCTTGCTAAGGCATTTCGGTAATAGAATCAGCAAAATATCACCTAAAATTGCTAAAACTGGTAGCATAAAAATGTTTTACCTTGAAGAATATCACCCTTCATCAGAGCTGGTACCCAGAGACCTAGAAAAATCTCTCCTCGAAACCTGCTGATATCAATATCAAAATTGTCAGGACTTTATCTATGATGCTCCAAACAAAGAGTAAACATTAAAAATCAATAAACATTTACCCTCAGGTAAGCAAACACTTGAAAAGGGTAAGTGGTGTTACAATCTCCATTGAGAAATGAGTGTTTTATATTCCCTTTCAGGCTGGTATGAACTCTTCAGTAAGACTTCCAACTCCCGCTTATTGGGATTCTAACGGGTAGGTAGAGCTGCCTAGAGATGCCTGAAGTAACACCCTCTGGTTTTACAAACTTCGTATGTGCGTTCCATGCATTCAAGCTTTATAGGTATCCCAGAACTCTCTGTCTCAAGTGTACTTTTTATCTTTGCATCAGATGTCTCCAGGCTGAATTTGAGGAGTCCAGCTCCAGGCCAGAATCCTCTGTGTGATCTTTCACATCTGACCATCGGCAATTACAAGGCTTTACCTGGCAGCCCTCAGGGTGGGGGGAGTCTGTTCTCTTCATACCAGGCTTGATGCATGGTCAGTGCACTGCAGTTTCCTGGAGGGAGTTACAGTCAAAGACGCATGTTCACATGACAACCTGCATTCCTAGCCCTGGTGCCTCTCTTTGGAGTCCTCTTTTGTCCGCTCAGTACTTCCCTACTCCTAAATCCTAGCGCCTCCCCTCTCACTCCCTCTATCCCTGTGGGTCCATAAAACAACAGGAGCCTTTTGTCCAGCACAGTCAGCAGTGAGAAGATGCCCCTGTGTGCTGATTCACCTGACCCTTGTCTGGTGCTGTTCTGTGGAAAAAAACTGGAGAATTAGCCAGCTGGTGCCTATTTTTGCCTCTTACACTATCTCAGTAAGTGAATAAAGTCACTTCAGTTTGGCTTGTTGTCCTAATTAACCACTTAGAAACCTGACAGCTTGACAGCAGTGTGAATGAAGCACACAGGTCTCTACCCCAGACACTGCTGGGGATTAACAAGAGAGCTGGGGAAAATGTGTTAAGAGGAAATGTTCCTCCTTTTATCCAGCTAGTGATTAACATATCCAATCAAGTTTTTATCTATACTGAAGCTGGCCAACTGCCCACAATATAATTATTTCAGAATGTGAGATTTATACTTAAAAAATACATGAGTAACACGTGTCTGTACAAACACAAACTGCATATTCCATTGATACATATTCTACTTTCTTGAGAATTATCAGGCTACTCTCACTGAATGCCTTTGATGAAACTAAACCAACACTTCATATTGAGGCTTATAGAGTACAAATAGCTAGAGGGAGAGAATGCATATAATATTCTCCAACTGGCACGAACTACAGCAATTTTTCCTCCAGTGAAGTGGCTGACATCTTTAAGTTCATGCTGGCAGATGGAACCCAAAGGAGAGTATTGGGGAAAAGAGAAAGAAAAGAAACAAAACAGAAGAGTAGATTCTTTGGGTTTCTGTATATGAGCTTTAAAAACATATGGCTGTCTAGCCAGAGGCCTCAACCCAGTTCTGAAGGCCACCTTGCTCATCAAAGAAGACCCTTTAACAACCCGGGTTCTCTCAGACAGATGCATCGTGCCGGGTAAGTTGTACAAGTCTCAACTCCAGGGCACTGTTCTCACAGACACTTCTCAAATTTAATGAGCATGAAAGTTACCTGGAATCTTATTAAAATGCAGATTCTGAGTCAGTAGGTCTGGGGTGGGATCTGAAATTCTGTATTTCTTACAGCTCCCAGAAATGATGTCACTGCTCCAGGTTAAAGCCTATAGACCATGATGGGGAAGGAGCCCCAGACTGTGCACTGAACAACCTGCACAAACATTCACAGGGATCTGGTCCTTCTTTAACTTCTTGAACAAATGCTGTGTATTTATAGTAGCTACATTAATATCCTTGTCTAGTAGTTCTATCATCTATATCATTCCAAGTTCATTTCTAGTGAATGAACTAGTACTAGTTCATTTCTAGTACTAGAACTAGTTTATTTCTAGTGCTCGGATACTGCAAACCATGTCACCTACTATATACTTCATAAACTTCTTTTAAACATCAAAGGAAAAAACAAAACAAAAATTCTCCCCTTTCACCTACCGCTCTTCCAAAAATCAGCTCCTTGCTAACCTAATATACCACTCTTACCCAATGGAGAAATCCAGAGAATTTTGTTTCCCCTTTTTTTTTAATTATATGCAATAGCAAAGCCATTTTCTCTTTGCACTAGAGTCAAAATCTACCACTTATTTAACTACTGTTTGTCTTCAAAAGGCCTGGATAGCTATTCACCATCACTGCAATAGTGTTTGATGTCTTTACTCTGAATAATCTGTTATTTTGAAGATTATCCAGTGTTTTACACTCTGATTTCTATGGGCAATAGGAATCAGATATATTTCCTGAATTAACAAGATCCCAGAGTCCAACTGTAACTGCCTCATATAAAGTGAAATTTTATTTAAAGCTTCTCCCCAGTATACATGTCCTGAGGATTCTCACTTTTCACTCAGGTCTCACTCCTCACAGAGACCAAGTGACTTACACTTTATGAAATGAGGTTACACATATAACATTACGTTGAGCTATTGGCTTAGCTCTTCATTCTTGCCTGGCATAAAATACAGTTTTTAGTACCCAGCCCTAATATTCTATAATTGGTAAACATGGAATATTTAAGACATTAAAAAAAATAGCTTCACTCACTTTAATTGACCACAGAACAGAGTTATGCTTCCAGCCATGATGAAGTAAGAGACATCACATTTATTCTCCAGTCTCACACAAATAAAAACATGAACAATTTGTATGAAACCATGGTTTTCAGATATTACACAACAGGCAGCAGAAGGCAGTTATCTTGGAAGGAAGAAAAATAAGCAATATAAGCCAAGTAGCAGAGATAGGGTTGAGTATTTGAGGAGGTGAAATATCAAGAATTCAAAGGGTAGAGTACAGGAGAGGAGAGAGTTGCACAGACAGAACTCTAGAGTGTGGAACAGATTCTCCCGGAATTATCAGCTGATTTCTGATCAAGTAATGCATGTGAGAAAACTACATGAGGTGGGAAAAAGGAAGAAACAGAGCCACAACCAATGTTCACAGAGGGCTGGTAATAATAGGTCATGTTTTCAAGACAGAGAGAGAAGAAAAAGGATGTCAGGTAAAGTACTCAGAAAATTGTTGCCTCTGTAACGGGGCAAAACTAGGCTAGACTAAGGGCTACGTCTGATCCTGCCAAAAACAGCTTTAAAAACCAGCTTCAGAAGAATCAAACTGTATTCAGATAACTTGACTATGTCTTTAAACAAAGATAAAAAATATTTAAAGTAATACCCACCCCCCCAAAAAGCCCTAGAATGTACAAATAAAATTTCACAATTTCTGGCATCTAGGAAAAAAAAAATTGCCAGTCATGAACATGGGAGTGGACAACCCATACAAAAATCATTCACTATGAGCTTCCCTGGTGGCGCAGTGGTTGAGAGTCCGCCTGCCGATGCAGGGGACACGGGTTCGTGCCCCAGTCTGGGAGGATCCCACATGCCGCGGAGCGGCTGGGCCCGTGAGCCGTGGCCGCTGAGCCTGCGCGTCCGGAGCCTGTGCTCCACAGCAGGAGAGGCCACAACAGTGAGAGGCCCGCGTACCACACACACACACAAAAATAATAATAATTCACTAGAAATGAACTTGGAATGGTATAGATGATAGAACTACTAGACAAGGATATTAATGTAGCTACTATAAATACACAGCATTTGTTCAAGAAGTTAAAGAAAAATATGATCATGTTAAGAGATATGGGAGATATTTTTTAAAAGTCATATCAAACTTCTACAGTTAAAAATACAATGTCTCAGATAAAAAATACACTGAATGATATCAAGAGCAGATAAGATGTTAAAGAGCAAAATATTAGTGAACTTGAAGACAGTGATAAAAGCTGCCCAATAGAGCATAGAAAAAGACTGAAAAATAATGTAAAGAATATCAGTAAGTGATGGGGACAAATTCAAGAAGGCTAATTTATTGGATTTAAAGTCCTATAAGGAAAGGAGTGAAAAAATATTTGGAAAACATAGCTGAAAAATTTCCAAATTTGATAAAACTTTACAGCTACAATTCCAAGAATTTCATAAAACGCAAGCAAGAAGACACATACAAAACCACACAAAGACATATCATAATCAAATTTATTAAACCAGTTGAGACGTTGACCTAACGTGTATTCATTCGTAAAATAGAACAGTATAAGATGACCTCACTCATATTTATTTTCCATAGATTGCGTGAAAGGGAAGGATGTTATAATTCTATTACAATATATAAATTGTGGAGAACCTTTTATTTCATTAAATTCTTATGTTAGAATAAAAGCCCAAGCTTAATATTGAGAAGAATCTTTGTTCACAGTTCTACTAACAGACCCTGGGATTACATTTGTATTTTCAAATTAGCCAGTTTAGCATAATGGTTCTTTAAAAATTTGAAGAAAGAAAACAAAAACAAATAGAAAAAAAATCTCCCTTGCAAAATTAGATAATAATAAAAAAAAGTCTTAGTCTCACCCTTTCTGGAGTGCACTCTGTTATGATACTTGACATCATTTAAAATCAATTTTTATGTTGGTAGGAAGGAATAAGATTTCTGTCTTTTTAAATTTTTTTTTAAATTTGTGCATTGTCCCTCCTGTTAGATTTGGTTACATCCTTTGTTTCCATTTTATGTTCTGCTATCTCTATATGGAGCCGACAATGTAGCACTGTTACATTCTCTTGAGGACACTAATACATAAAACAAAAACATTCTTCCCCAATGTGCATTCTAGAATTTTACACATTTTTTTCTTGAATATTTTTAACAAGCAGATCTAACATTAACTATTGTGATAACATTATTATAAGGGAAAACTAAAATAAACTAGCTTTAATTTTAATTGAAAGAACTCTTTTTCTGTTGCATGTCTGTTAAACTACAATTTTCAGACAGGTAAAGTGGTGACTCTCATTTCTAATATGAAATGAACACTTGTCAAAGATTTTGATTTAACCCACTAATAAGTGAGAGAAACAGTAACCTGTTCAAATCAGTTCAAATGAGAATTGTAGAGATTTATATTCTGTACAAAATCCATTTGCATTGCCTAAGCAGGAATCATTCACACAGATCTGAAACACAATTCCAGGAAACAGTTGATTACTTCAGTTTTCTCAAAGATAACTTCTGTCTATCACAGGTGAACACTCCTACAGAATCAAATAATCCCAGAGGGTCAGTTACACAATGTCCAATATTCCATCAAAGGACAATCAGCCACCTCCTCGCACATCTCAAAGTCTTGCACGAAGACCTAACTTAGCATGTTTGCCATCATAGTAGTGCTGTTAAGATTTTGCTAAAACTCATTAAAGCTTTATCTTGATAAATTAGAAAAAAAATCATATTTTATTTTGATTTTACAATTGATTCCTTATGAAACTGAATCTAAGTGAAAAATAAAATAAGTGAATTCTAGAAACAAAAGCTTAAACATTTGCTTACTTTACAGTGTAATTAACATGTAAAATTTTCAAAGTAAGGATTCTCAAACAGTAAGTGCACTGGTGACTCCATTTGAAATAAGTATTGATGTCTGGAAGTTAAGAATATTAACTGCTCCCCCAAATTGGAATAATATTAACTAATTTAAAAGAAGGCAAGGAAAAAAAATTCTTCCATAAATTTTAATCACTTTATGTTTCAAAGTAACATATCAAAAATTAATCATAACCACTTATCTCTTATTTTGCCTCAATGATTTTTCCATATTTTCTTTTACAGGTCAGAAACTAGAGCATGAAAGGTGATTCTTCAACTTCCTGAAGGTTTTTTAAAAAATAAAAACCAAGTGATTTAAGTATTATAAAAGTAGTTTTATTTTGAAATTTACATTTACTGTTTAAAATTATAGCGGTAAATACTTAAGATGAAAAAAAAACTGATTTCTTTCTAACAGTTGCTTTTTATTTTTTGGTAGCTCTTGGATACATATTGCCAATCTTATGTCAACATCTAAATGAAAGAAAACTCATAGGTCTGTTTCTTTATTGCTCTTAATTTATTTCTGACTATTTTAAACCTAACCGTAACCCGCAGAGTTGCAAAATTTCATGATTATTTACCTTCATATTTTTTCTGTACCATCAATGAATATGACAGAGTGCAGATATAAACTTTCACCCTGTAATGTGTTGCTTTAACATATACACAGAGAATCTAGGTATCACCTTATTCATATCTCCTCCACATCAAGCTCAGTGCAGACCCAGTAATTTCTTTTGCCCTACAACAAGATAGAGTTAATCCATCTTGTCTCCTAGAACAAAGTACATGAACTCTTTCACAGGCAATGAAAGCGACAGAAAAATATTTAACTCCTTAACCCCTTTGGGAGGCACCTTGTGAGCTGCTTTCTCTGGCACCTCTGTGCCAACTTTGTTTTTTGGCTCCGAGACTGCAGGGTGGTTTCATTTCAAGTCACGGATTCTGGATGCCAACTAAACTGGCAAGTGAAAAATAACTCAGTCAGAGCCATTTCACCCACCAGTGATCTCTGTCTGTGAGATAATCCCTCCCTGAGGTTTCTTTCTCTCCTCTACTGTGTTCTTAAAGGCCTAACACAGGGCAGCAGGCTGGTACCACTGTCTAAGGTTTCAGTTAAGACATGAGCAGATAACAGAGAAGTAACAAGCAGGCCTCCGTAACAACGCCTCATGTTTCACTCTCAGTGCTAGTCCAGAGATGGCAAGATGCTTAAAAAATGTAGTTCATTAATCCCCACAACAACCCCCAGAGGTTGAGAGGACAGAGAGGGAGCCAGCAACCGGATCAGGCTTGAATAGTCTCTCTGTTGGTTGTGTACATTTGGAGCTGACTGTGAAATCTATGTGGATGTACTGAACCCTCTGGTTAACCTCATGGTGCAAATGCGTTGATCAAAGGCACTCTGTCAGTATCTGATTAAGGGCCATGTAAGAGCACTGAAGACATTTCCTTCTGGTTAACAACTCTGATTGCAGGGGCTCCTGGAGTGAGTTTTCCTGTAAGCATTCAAGTAGGTCCCTGGGCTCCAGCTGGAGCTCTAGGGTTTCCCAATGGCACGGCTTCCTGTTGCTGAAGGCTTCAATTCATTCACAGCTTGTAAATCAGTAGCCTGTAAATCAACAGATTGAGCTACTACTGTTTAAAACACAGTTTCCTCAACAAGCTTCCTTCTGGTTTTGTTTTCATATATCAAAGGGATAAAAAAAGAAAAAGAGTCCAATTTTTAACACCTGGACTGATGGGGACTCAGCAGGAGAAGTATGTTACACCAGCTCTGCGGTTCTGTTTTTGTTTCAGTGAAGCAAGGATGTAGTGGCTAAAGTCAGGATAGTGTTTACTTAGAGAAATGATAGAGGCCTATTTGGGGGAAATTAAAAATTACAATTGTTGCATTCATCTCAGCAATTTTTAATGTCTGTTAAGAAATATAAGGCTAAAACTAGAATGAGAATCAAGACATGTTCTTATTTCCTTCCTCTCCTGTATTAAACACGTGTAGATAATGTTTTGAAATTGAAGTGAGGTGCTTAAGCCAACTATTTTGAATATTTTATATGACTTAATGCCTATTGAAACAGATCAACAGCATGAGGACTAGTTAATTACAGAAAATCTTCTGTTGTTAATAATCAGTTACACAGGGTAAGGCATCAGGACAGCCATGACTAAAAATGTATCAGGCCTCTAAATTCATGGCTTCACTTATTGTCACAGAGTGTTCTAGATGGCAACAACAGATATCATATACTCTATAAAATATTATAATACACTTTTACTTATTATTGTCATGTCTATTTGAGAGGGACAGAATTCTGTGAGAGATCATTTGTAAAGTTTAAGGTTATGTTCAAGGTCAATATTAAGCATTGATATTTAGTATCCAAGAAGATTAATAATTCCATATTTTGCTAGTCCCTCTACTAAATGCAGCAAAATTCGCATAGAAACTTAATCTAAGTCCATTGCCAGGAATATGGAATTACCTACATACTGATTCTATGGTTGTCTCTAGGATCTCTGATGAAGGATATTTTGGAACTGATCCTTTGAATAACGTTATTTCTATTATCCCTACAACAGACTTGGATTTAGAGACTGATCCAGGATCTTGGAAAGGAGTCATCATAAGCCAGAAATCTCCCTCTTGGGTAGAATAGATGTGAAGAAATCTTGCTCCATTTTGGTAAGGAATGCCAAGACAGTTGCACAGATGGTCACACTACTAGCTCACATCTTTGCCCTTGGGGACTTGGTCTAGACTCATAGACAGGGAAGTATAGTTCCCTGGGAGGAGACTACATAGAGAAGGTCAAAATAGGTAAAGTCACCTAGGGGCCATATCTTACTTGCAGGTAAAATGTTTCCTTTTAGCACAAAAGAGCTGACACTCAAAGAGAGCCAAATGAGCTCAGTGGCAATGGTGGGGCAGAGTGTCAAATAAACCATCCAGGCTACTGAGGAAAGCGAAGTACAGATCATGGGAAATGCCCCTCCCTAATTAGAAAGGAATGAGAGTTACAACTAGCATCCAGAGATTACCATGCTGGAGAAGGGGGAGTGGAATCAAAATTCCAGGTATAAATTGAGATGGGAATATTGCTCAATGCATCTGTGATGGATGCTGAACCCTGGCTATGTCTTATGGCTGATGTTGCCTGGCAAACAGCTGTATGCACTCATACACTTAAGTTCATAAATGATAATAGTAATAAAGTTTTTACTCATTAGTCCTCCCATGCTAATCTTTATCTAATTGTTCCCTCCTCCTCAATCCCTGTTTACATCTCTGTCACTTCAGCCACTTAACAGTATTTTTCAGGACTCCCACTCTTTCGAGAACACAAAAGTTGTCTCCAAGCATTAAGTTTTTATTCATTATTCAGTCCACATGCAAGCCTTAAAAGAAATAGATTTCTTCATAATTTATCTCATCCATGAAAGCAATAGTAATCACTACCTTTTCATGTTCATTCCCCAAATACACAAGATAGAGGGTCACTCCCTATTTATTCTTGCTCTCTACAGATGGTTCAAAGCTATTGTCATGCTATTGTCACATAATAAACTTTCTTTATGGCATTCTTTACATTTGCTTAGAGCATGGCATCTCTGACTTATAGTCAGCAGCAAGAATACTCTTCCTAATTGATTAGAGCCCTTCCAGTCTTCCTCATCATAACTGTTTTGAATTCCTATTTTTCCCAAATCATTAAACTCAAAAATCAATCATTAAAAACATTTCTATCTCCTAAATATTACATATATCCTAGAGTAGCTCACATTTCTCCCACAATAATCTACCTGGTTAACCCATCTGGCTATGTATGTGCTAAGTAAGTCCCACTTCCACTCTTCTCATGTCAATTCATCAGAGGCTTCCTAGAATAAATAAAGGAGGAAGAAAGAAATCAGCGACTAGAGTCATTACAATTCATTTCATGTATTCTACAAAATATGCCTTCGTAACCCAATCCATATTCATTTTGAGTGAGTCACGACATTATAATAATTTAATTAAAACTGTAGCATAGGAGCTGGTTTCAGTCTCTTAGGATCACAAAGAAAACAACTAAGGGAAAACATTGACAACCTATCTGGATTTTCTTGTAATGCAGTCAGGTTCAATAAATAATAATTCATACCAGACTAATGTTTAGGACAATGTTTCCAAATGATGCAAGCCTAAATATTTTTTTTAAATAATGTATCTTTTCTGCCCACATCCACCATTGGAAACCTGAACAAAAGAAAATGTGTATGTCTTGTATTAGAGTTTGAGACATTGTTCAAGTTTGAAGGAGTATAGTGAGTCATAGGGAATGTTACTTTCCTTTTGAGAGAGGGAGATTGTTTTACAAATGCAGAGCTGAAAAGGGGGCTATTTGTGAGCAAGAGAGGGCTCCAAGTGAGATAAATTTTCCATGAGGAGAAAGAGCAGTGGTAGAGTACACAGTCCCTATGAATGATTAAGTCTTGAAGGATACTCTCTAACTGTTGTAAGGGAATGGCTGATTTAACTACCATTCAGTCTTTATTTAATCTACAATAAAAAGTCTTTCTTAAAATTGCATGATTTTTTTTTTCTTTTTTTTTTCTTTTTTTTTTGGCCATGCCACATGGCTTGCTGAATCTCAGTTCTCCAACCAGGGACTGAACCCAGGCCATGGCAGTGAAAGCCTGGAATCCTAACTACTAAGCCACCAGGGAACTCCCAAGAATTGCATGATTTTTTTAAAAAGTAATATATATATATAAGTATTTACATGGTAATTGGCATGACTATATTGGTAGAGACTGATAAGGTAAGGATGGCTCAAGGAAGATAAGAATCTGATTTATCTAGTAATTTCCTGGACAACTCAGCTAAAACAGATGGACAAGGAATTCAGCACATCCTGAGTAGACTCCAACATGGAGTCATCTTGGTTTTTAAATAGCGACAAAGAGATCCAAAACTCTAGGAAATGCCTAAGAGGATCCATGATCTTAGAGGAATAAGATCAAACTTTTCAATTGCCACTTTATAGGAGAGGCAGTTTAACCTGTGAAAGTAAAAAAGATGGATATGATCACTACAACACCTGGATTACATTATTGATCTCTATATTCATCTTTTTTGACTCTTTATTGAAATTCCTGCATTTGCCATTTCTAACGAAATAGTTAGTATTACAACTTCCTTCAGACTCTTCAAGACTCGAACACTTAGCTCCAGTTGACACTTTGCTCATCCCCATAAATTTCAGAGGAGTATTCATCTGGCTGTACAGCAAATATTAAGGCAATTTAATGGTGATCCTTCAAATTTCCTTCTTTCTACCACAAAAAATCTCAATATTATCACTTGTACTGTTTCAGATACAAAAGAGTCTTTACATCAAAGACAAAACATCAAACTATATGCTTGATTCCATCACCTCCTACCCTTTTCACCACCTTACTGAAACCACTATCAACTTTTCGATTGCATTTTCAACCTTATAAATTTTGCTGACTCCTACCTACCTGTTTGGGAATACATTTATGTCTTTCCTTCCAGAAAGGGAACACATAGTCAAATTAATTGGAAGCATTAAATTTCTTTGTTACTTTTTCCTATTACAGAATTTATTGATCCCTTTTTTCCCTCAATCTTCATACAATGAACATAAACACTCTCTTCATGTTGTCAAATTTTCTGCAGGTCTCAGATTTTAAAGATTTTTACTTCAAAAACATCTTTGTTAGTTTCATGTCACTATCTCACAGGCCTTATTTCCTAATCTCATGTCACAACCTTGTATCAAGATCACAGAGGATATTTTATTGAATTATTACAAATAAAATCCATATGAAGTAGACACTATTATCTTCTAATTTTATAATTTAATATGTCAAAGATTAGTAAATTGTCCAACACAACCCTCCTGGTAGTTGAGCAAAGATTTAATCCCAATTTGTCTTGCTCAAGATCCTAAACACATCATTAGTCCTTAAACTCCACCAAAAAATAAACAACCTACTAATTGTAATTCACTGCAAAATAAATCTGAGCTAACAATATATTACAATGAAAAAATATTTATTTAATCTTAAATTACAATAATCAAAGTGCAATGTCACTCTCAAGGGATTAAAAATATATTAAGCTCTGTACTTTTAATTGGTCAAAAAATTATGGCAGATTATTAAGATGACGCTAGTAAACAGGAGCTAAATTAGTGATAGTGAGAATGATGTAAGAGACTTAAAAATCATATCATATGAAGACTGTCTTGAGGGACTGAGAACATAGACCTAAGAAATATAGATTTATGGAGATAGAAAGGTATTTTACAAATGCCCAAAGGAAAGAAGTTAAATTTGATTTAGATAGTTTTAGGAAGGAGAAGAGGACAAAGGATTAACAGATATAAGAAATCAAATTTTTCTCAAAAAATATTAAAATTATAAATTTGGAAAGATCTAAATCATCATTAGTTAATTCTTATCACTGGAAGCATGTAAAAGTTGGGTGTAAAATTATAGCACGTTGTAGAAAAACTCCTTTCCTAAAATAAAAGCTTGCAATATAATTTAAAATAATTTACTTCTCACTGATAAAGCATGGCTACAGTAACAAACCATATTAGTTACAAAAAGATACATAATCTATAGAACTCTACTTTCCACTCTGTCCCTCCCCAGGCCCTAGACCTGTTCCCTACAGAGTTACCTCTGTTACCAGTTTCTTGCATATTGCTCCAGAGATATTCTACTTCTATGCAAACTTTTTACATAATTGGTAGAACGCTTCGCAGACTTTTCTGAACTTTCTCTTTTCCTTTACAGACAATTCCATACCAGTACTTAAGACACTTATTCTTCTAGTAGGTTCATAGAGGTCCCTTTAATACATGCAGAATAATGTCTAGGAGTGGTATTCTATCGTAATCATGTAGGTGTTTTCAGTCTTGCTCTGTAATAAACACAAAGCATCTCTTGCTTATATCTGAGTTTCTATCAGAATATCTATAGGATAAATTCCTAAACATGAAATTCTCTAGTTAAAGGGAATGTACGTTTTAAATTTTGATAGCTATTTGTCCCACATAGAAATTTACGTTGTTCCACACAAAAAAACGTGCAGTTTAAACTTTCATAAACCTGTAGTTTTTATTTCATTTATCTTAACATGAAGTTGAGCATCTTTTCATGTTTTGAAAATCCATTCTTATTTTATTTTATGGTAACTTCTGTTTTCATGCCCCATACCATCTTGTTAATGTGTTGTTGATGTTTTTCTTATCTCTTTGCAAGAACATTTTATACACTAAGTAAATAATAATTGAACTGTCATAATTTTTGCAAGTATATTTCCAAAATTTTTCTTTGTCTTTTGATTTTGTTCATGCAATTTATAGGAGATTTTAAATTAATTTACATTCATCAATTGTCTCTCATGATTTCTGGGTTTGATATTATATGAAATAATTCTACCTCTATATCTTAATTGTATAAAATACTTTCTCATGTTTTCTTCTAGTGCATTTGGGTTGGTTTTTATATTAGTACATGAGAAAAATTTTTGAGGAGTCAGATATAGATCTAAATATTTCTCAGATAGCTGCTTAGTTGTTAAAATATTATCAATTAATCTATATTTTCCTCTTTGATACGTAGTGACACCTTTACTATGTAATATATTCTCTTATACATGTTGGTCTATCCATTCATGTGTCATTTCAAATACATTTTCATAATTGTTCAGGCTAGTTTTGCACAATTACTTTTATTTTTTAGATTTCTTGTAACTATGATTACGCATTTTCCCCATATGACCTACAGAACCAACTTAAGCTAGTTGTGAATTTGTCGGAATCATACTAAAGTTTCAGATCAAGCATCAGCAAATTCCACCCCATAGACCAAACCTGGCCTTTCACCTGTCTTTGTAAATGAAATTTTATTAGAACACAGCCACATTTATTCACTTAGGTACTCTCCAAAAATATTTAATATCTGGACCTACACAGAAAAAGTTTGTTGATCTCTGTTGTAGATTAATGTTTCAGTTTAATATATATCCAAATTTCCAATATAATCACCAATTCTCACTGGCTCAACATACTAAAATTGTATTTCTTGTGCTTACTTTTAATTCATAGCAATTTAGTGAATGTGAAAGGGGCTGTCAGTTCTTATAATATCTACTCAGGGACCGCGGCTAACAGAAGCTACATCTTGAAACTTTCTACCATAAATCCTGTAGAAAAATATCATAATGGAAACATGTTAACTCATGTACTGGCATTTAAAACTCCTTCCTGGAAGTGACATATGTAACTTCTCGTATTTTATTGGCCAAAGAAAATCACATGGCCATATTTCACTTCAAGGTAACATGAACATCAACTCTACATGCCCAGAAGAAAAAAAATGACAAACAATTTTTGGTGTACAGTGTTAATGTCTACCATAATTAATATAAGAAGAACTGTCATTTCTTGAATATTGAGGCATCCTATTCAAAAATATTATATGATTGGAAAATATATTAAAATGCTATATCAGATCTTTTCATAGTGTATTAATTTCCTTCAAACAGATCTTGAACAATTTTTGATATGTTGACTGCTCAGTCCCATCATTTTTGTTACTAATATAAATGGGATTTCTAATTGCTTATTGTTTACACATTAAAAGCTATTGACTTTATGTATTGCTTTTTTATTCCTAGCCATATTATTAAAGACTATAACTGTTCTTAGTGAGTTTTTAGGTGTTTCCCTTGGGTTTTCTCAGTACACAATAATTTCTTGAGAAAATAATTTTGCTTTTGACTTAGCTTACATTTCATTTGCTTTCAAAGGCCAAATTTCCATACTGTGCTTGACCTGAACTGATATCCTATAGTTCATTGATTCGTTCATTTATTCAATCACTCATTTAACATTCAATTAATACTTAACATAAAAATAGTGTCTTATTATGCACTACAGATGGGGTTGTGTAAGTTCTTTTTAAATTTTTTGCTGCAGCACCTATTATTGCACCTTCAATAAACTCTTGATGAATTGTGACTAAATTCATTATTAGCAGCCTGGTTTGTACTCGATTGAGCTCAAGATATTTGTAAGACAAAGGAGAGGCTTTTGAGAGCTAACAAACATAAAAAGAAAAATATTAAAGAAATATCTTCACGGATATGAATAGGTTTTCAAATGATCAGTATCATGGTTAGAGACAATAATCATGATAATAACCATGGGAGAGATCATTTTATTGTGATCCAGTTGCCTAAGCTTCCTATGTTATGAACTTTATTTTTTAGGTTCATGACTGAAGTAGTTGACATGACAAAATTCAAGGACATTTCGAAATATGTACTTTGCCAGGACCAGTTTTGAAATATCTTCACTTGGGAGGAAGTGGCCTTTGCCAGTTACAGGGGACTCACAATTCTCCTGCTTCTGTTTCAGAGGCCTGAGGGTGATTTGATGACTGATTTCTTTTCAGTTCCCTAGAGAATCTAGTTAAATTGAGAATTAAACAATCATCATAAATCATACACAATGTCTCGAGACAACATTTCTTGTAGAACTCAGAGACTACTCTGATCATGACACTTCAATGGCATACAATAATAAGGTATTTGGACCTCCAATTATCAAATCAGGGTGGTCTCAGAAGAGGGTAGGGATTTTATAAATTGCAATATATTGCTAACAAATTGTGATTAAACACTGGATCAGGTTAGCAGGGAAACTATCTCATCTTGGTCATTTTCCATTTCATTAAGTTGAGATTCCAGCAAAATGTAACAGAATTACAGAAGAAATCACACAAACTGATTAATTAATGGAAAACACATACTGCATCAGATCTCTGCTCGAAGATTTTTTTTCTTTTTTCTCCATTATTTGTAACTTTATTATGGAGACACACATTATTGCAGAGGACCTGGTGGTACATTCAAAAGTAATAGCTCAAAATACACACAATTTTCTTTAGTTATTTAGGCCTCAGAGACCAAATATTTTCTTCAACTGTGAAGAATTTATACATGTTGAAGCTGTATACATACATGCATTCTAAAAAATCCATTCTTGGATTTTGGTTACACTCCTACAATTAGATTTGTAGTAATAATATCATTAAAAATAAAAATATTCCTTCAATTCTTTGTTCCAAGTTAAAACTAGGGGAAGTAGCATCAATTGATAAATGTGATTTTATGGCCATTATCTGATAATTTGTGAAGGAAATGTAACTCAAAATTCAACCAGAGATTGAATCTCCAATGCCTTCTCTTTATATACTCTCACCTGTCATTCATGGATCTCCCAAAGTTTTCCTAAACTTACTCTCCAAACTTATCTCCACTGTTCTTTTATATTAACATTTTTGCTAAAGTCAAACTGATTTACTGTATACGCCTTAAGCTTTCTCACCTCTTTTCTCCAACAGTTTGCACAAATACAATAAAAACTATATAAAAACTATGCTCATATTTTATGATCCCTTTTAAGTATCTTTTTGTTTATGTAGTTTCACAAATTCATTCCAATCCATAGTGATCTCTCCTTAAACTCATAGAACTTAGTACACAATTCTTCTCATGGAATGGCTGTTCATGCCATGATAGCACAGAGAATCAATAAAATCATACAACACACTGTAGTAAACCAGCATGCCTTTTCACAGTATTGGGAGCAAACTTAACAGAGTGTCCAAAAGCCCCAGATCCAACAAGGTCAGTCAAGATTAAGAGTGTGGCACAGCTGAAATCTGGTGCACCTATAGGAAAGAGCTGAGTTGAGTTATAAATCAATTTGTTAACAATATGTCAGATGCTGTCTTATATCATGACTTGCATCATTCTTCATTATTGGACTCCTGTTGCCTTGTTTCAAAAATACCACACACTTTTCGAAAGTAGGAATGATGTCTTCTAGTTGGTATTTATTCATTGGTAGGTTGATAGATTGATTGGCTTAATATACATTTTGGTAAAATATATATAACATAAAATTTACTGTTTTGAATATTTTTAAGTGCAATTGACACTTTGGGCAATCATCACCACTCTCCATTTTCAGAACTTTATTCATCTTTCAAAACTGAAATTCTGTATGCCTCCCTCCACTAGTCTCTGGCACACATGACTCTACTTTCTCTTTCTATGAATTTGACTACTATTTATTTGTACCTCATATAAGTGGAATCATACAGTATTTCCCTCTTGTGACTAGCTTATTTCATTAGCTTAATATCTTCAAGGTTCATTTATAATTGCTTTTAAACATGATAGTGATTAGCATCTTCACCCAGAAAAATATATATTATTTGTTTATTACTCATGTTTCTCTCTAAGCAGCTTACATTTAGTAGCACAGTTATGTGTTAGAATAGTTAGTTTCTGATTACATTAGAAATTGTAAATCATCTCTAAGCTTTATGACATCTGATATCTTTGATTTCCTATTAAACTCTTTTAATGAGAATCAATATAGTCATTTGTTTGAAGGGAGTTATGACTGACTTAGTTACTAACTGACTTTGATGTATGGATTACAGTTTATCATACAAAATCACAGTCTTCACTTGACCCTAATAATTCAATTATTTTAAATTAGAGTATAATGTCATGGTCATTAATAAGACCATGTCTGTTGATATTTCTTGTTCTTTGAAGGATTTCTAATAAACTTGTTAAAATGCTTGTTTCTAAAATCTATCACTTTCCTCTAAATAATTGTTAGTGATTTACTGGTTTATATAATCAAGTTTAGTACAATAAATTTCTTTGTTATTGGTTATGATCTTTAGTCAAACTAATGGTCTCATGCCCTGAACAGGATTCTGCCTGTAACCTATGACATACTGACAAAAACCAACCAACAAAAAATGTATTAATATTAAAATAACATAATTTTTATAACAAAGTAGACTTTTAAAACTCATATGAGACAATTCCAAATTCCTACTTTTCACCTATGGCTTACATTGTTCTATATTTTATGATTTTTGTTGCTCTATTTTATTTTATAGCACAAGTCCTAAAAAATATTGTAAATGAGTTTGCTCATGAGTCCTGTGAACAATCTGGTTGAAGTATGTTAATTCAGAATGCTTTTTCATCCTGAGGTTTTTACTCCCTTCTTTTATATTTATTTTGAATATTTGTTGGCTATTGTACCTAAGCATCATAACTTTCAAAGCCATGATCTGATTTCGTTTTAAAAAGAAAAAGAAAATCTAACAATGATTGTGCTAATTCATTGCAAAATATAGAAAGCTTCAGATTTATAAACAAGAATAACTTCTCTAACAATTATGTGGATGAAAGCATTCTCTTCTTGGTAAACTTCAGGGATTTTCTTTCATAAGTAATAATACAAAAAATAGCTGCATATGTAATTTAAACATTGTAAGTGCACTTCTCAAATGGAAAATATAGTAAAGTATGATTAACTTGTAATTCATCAGATACTATAAATATTCTAATCCATTAATGAAACAAACTATACAGTTTACATAAAGTGAAAATCCGTATTCTTTTATACCATTTCCCTGGTTCAGGCCCTAATCACTGTACCATTCCGAACATGGTCAGGAAAACAGAAACCATTCTATGCAATCAAAATATAAATGGCTTAATATGGATTTAGATGATTGATGTAAGAACTGGTACAATGGAAGTTAGTGAAAAGCCAATTAAAGATCAGGTAAGCTGCTGCCAAATGTTAGGAAAGCATGTATTGGAAAGTTCAGTTTAAAGCATCAAAGTATGTTCTTCTCAAAGGCTTGAAAGCAAGCTACTGTAATTTTCAAGAAGCTCTATGAAGTATGCATGTCTTGTCTCAGTCATCAGCAACAAAACACAGGGTCCTCAATGGGAAGTTGGAAGCCACTGAGAATTTCACATGTCCCATGCATTTGGCTACCTTTGATTTTTCCTTTTTTCTTTTCATATCTTGGACTGGGGCCTTCCAATTAGTAAACTAGCCTTGACTCAAACAAAGAAAACATTCCTAGAAAATGTTGTTCCCAGCAACTCCAAATCAATGTCCTAACTTTAACAGTAGACAATGAATGAAACTATAAATTGATTTCTTTTTAAAATAACTCAGGTATCCACAGGAAGGTCAGTCTTGACATTTGATTTTCACAAATGTTGGCCCTGAGACTATAATAAATAAGAAATTATTTCAGAGCCCTGACCTTAAACTGGATATTTAAAGTGGTGAACATATTTTCTTTCTTCAAGTTTTCCAGTACATTTAGAAGATGCCAGTCCACTCCACAGTCCTTGCACTCTTTGTTTTCTCCATATATCGTATTGTTATTGCTACTTATCTTCCAAAGTCTGCCTTATTTAGGCATTTGATTACCTGTGATTATTTAATAAATTTTTCACAACTGTATACTAAAGACTATTAGTGTTTCATTTTCCATTTTCCGCTGGCAATAAGGTTTATCACCAAATTCAAATCTGATAAGATTAGAGAACAGATTCCAGATACCCATCTTTTAGATACTGTTACCTGAGACTTAGTGCACCAAAACTGCATCAATCATCATTAAGTCAAGAAAACAGGAGCAACTAAATGTACTCTGAGTACAAAGCCTTAGTGCATTACTAGGGCCTTTCATGATTATTTGGAGATGTTTGTGGAATGAAGATGCAGGAAGCCAATGCCAAAGGTAAGGTTGCTGCTACCAAAGGTTAGGGAAGAACATTGTTGATCTTAGCCTAAAGCATGAAAGTGATTCTCAAAAGCTTGGAAGGAAGCTGCCACACTGTCAAGAATCTCTGAAAAGCTCACATCAACTGTCTCATTCTGTAACAGAGAAGTGAGTTGTCATCAAGAGCTTCCTTTTGTGAATTTCACATCTTCCCATTCCTCTGGCTGCAACTCTTTCTTGAGAAAAATAGCTTTCTCTGCCTTTCAGGGTCCTCTCATCCACAATAATCTGGAACCATATATAAAAGATGTTCTGGTAAATGCAGAGTATACTTCAAGTAGTGGTAATTATGTTGGGTTGAAAACAGATAATACATTACAATCATTATTTTTTTTTCAAACCCTTACATATATGAGCTTCTAATCTCCTTCAATATATCACTTTACCTCAAGAATTATTATCCCAAAATATAATTCAAACAATATCACTCTCCCTATAGCCCCTTAAAAATTAAATAAATAGAAAAGACTTTGCATTGTCTACCTCCAACCTCCTCAGGCTAACCTTCAAGGTTTTCAGTAAACTTGATTCTCCAGCTTCTATTATAACCATTACTTTTTCTCCCTCTAATTACAACAGTGTGTATACATCAAAGCTCTGTACCTTTATAGTGCTGCTTTGTTCCAATCGAATTTAGTCAACTCAATCCTCTAAACTAATTCAAATGCTAAGGCTTCCTTGAAGCCTTTCCCCTTACCTCACATCAGATGTAGTTATTTCTTTTTTTTTGCGGTACGCGGGCCACTCACCGTTGTGGCCTCTCCCGCTGTGGAGCACAGGCTCTGGACGTGCAGGCTCAGAGGCCATGGCTCACGGGCCCAGCCACTCCAATTAAGGAGAATTACCAATTAAGTCCATCTGATCTAATGTGTCATTTAAGCTTGTATTTCCTTAATTATTTTCTCTTTGGATGATATGTCCATTGGTGTAAGTGAGGTGTTAAAATCACCTACTATTATTGTGTTACTCTTGACTTCCCATTTTATGGCTGTTAGCATTTGCCTTATGTATTTAAGTGCTCCTATGTTGGGTGCATAGATATTTACAATTGTTATATCTTCTTCTTGGATTGATCCCTTGATCATTATATAGTGTCCTTTCTTGTCTCTTTCAATAGTCTTTATTCTAAAGTCTATTTTGTCTTATATGAGTATTGCTACTCCAGCTTTCTTTTGATTTCCATTTTCATGGAATAGCTTTTTCCATTCCCTCACTTTCAGTCTGTATGTGTCCCTAGGTCTCAAGTGAGTCTCTTGTAGACAGCATGTATACAGGTCTTGTTTTTGTATCCATTCATCCCATCTGTGTTTTGGTTGGGGCATTTAATCCATTTACATTTAAGGTAATTGTAGATATGTTTGTTCCTATTATCATTTTCTTAATTGTTTTGGGTGTGTTTTTGTCCTTTCCTTCTCTTGTGTTTCCTACCTAGAGAAGTTCCTTTAGCTATTTTCTTGTAGACAGCATGTATACAGGTCTTGTTTTTGTATCCATTCATCCCATCTGTGTTTTGGTTGGGGCATTTAATCCATTTACATTTAAGGTAATTGTAGATATGTTTGTTCCTATTATCATTTTCTTAATTGTTTTGGGTGTGTTTTTGTCCTTTCCTTCTCTTGTGTTTCCTACCTAGAGAAGTTCCTTTAGCTATTTCTGTAAAGCTGGTTTGGTGGTGCTGAATTCTCTTAACTTTTGCTTGTCTGTAAAGCTTTTGTTTTCTCCATCGAATCTGAATGAGATCCTTGCTGGATAGAGTAATCTTCATTGTAGGTTTTTCCTTTTCATCACTTTAAATATGTCCTGTCAATCCCTTCTGGCCTGTGGAGTTTCTGCTGAAAGATCAGCTGTTAACCTTGTGGGGATTCCCTTGTATGTTATTTGTTGCTTTTCCCTTGCTACTTTTAATATTTTTTCTTTGTGTTTAATTTTTGCTTGTTTGATTAACACATGTCTCAGTGTGTTTCACCTTGGTTTTATCCTGTGTACACTTTTATCCTCTCTACACTTCCTGGACTTGATTGATTTTTTCCTTTCTGATGTTGTGGAAGTTTTCAACTATAATCTCTTCAAATATTTTCTCAGATCCTTTCTTTTTTTCTTCTTCTGGGAACCCTATAATTCGAATGTTGGTGCACTTTATGTTGTCCCAGTGGTCTCTGAGATTGTCCTCCACTCTCTTCATTCCTTTTCCTTTATGCTGCTCCATGGCAGTTATTTCCACCATTCTATTGTCCAGCTCACTTATCCGTTCTTGTGGCTCCATTATTCTACTCTTGATTCCTTCTAGAGCATTTTTAATTTCAGTTATTGTGTTGTTAATTACTGTTGGTTTGCTCTTTAATTCTTCTAGGTCCTTGTTAAATATTTCTTGTATTTTCTCTCTTCTATTTGCAAGATTTTTAATCATCTTTACTATCATTATTCTGAATTCTTTTTCAGGTAGTTTGCCTATTTCTTCTTTATTTATTTGGTTTTGTGGGGTTTTGTCTTACAGGATCCTTTGCCTATATTTCTCTGTCTCCTTATTTTGTCTAATTTACAGTATTTGAGGTCTCCTTTCCCTAGGCTGCAGCATCGTAGTTCCTCTTGCTTCTGTTCTCTGTCCCCAGTGGTGGGGTTGGTCCAGTGTCTTGTGTAGGCTTCCTGATGGGAGGGACTGGTACCTGCGTTCTGGTGGGTGGAGCTGAGTGTTTTCCCTCTGATGAGCATGGCCGTTTTAGGTGGTGTGTTTTGGGGTGTACGTGAGCTTAGTATGACTTTAGGTAGTATGTGTGCACATGGGTAGGTTTGTGTTCCTGTCTTGTTTATTGTTTGGTGTGAGGCATCCAGTGCTGGGAGCTTCTGGCACTTCGGTAAAGCCAGATCTTGGATTCAGATAGAGGTCTCCAACAGAGCTCTTGGTGATTAATCTTCCCTGGGGCTGGGAATTTTCTAGGGGTCCAGAATCCTAGACTTGGTCTTCCCAATCCAGAGATTCAGACCCAACTTCTGGTTGAAGGAAAAAGACCCTGCAAGTCACTCATTCTAGCAATAAAGGGGATTAAAAAAAAAAAGTCTAATGAAACCCCAGACAACTGTTAAAAATTAAAATCTAACAAACAGAAACAGAAACAAGGAAATAGGCATACACCCAAAAGAAACAAAACAGAACCAAATAAATCAAATAGTAAGGGAACAACCAGACAAACAAAAGAACCCAAGAATGAAATCAAACAATTAAGAAGAAAGCTGACAAAAATCCAAAAACAAAACTAAAGCAGTGTGCCAACTGAAGAATGAAGCAAAGAAACAAAGCCAACCGACAAAAATGATATAAGAAAAAGAAAGAAAAAGAGAAAGGGTAAAGACAGAACAACAGAAAAGCAATGTAGAAACAGAAAAAAAAAAAAAAAAAAAAAAC
>NW_020174929.1:0-23232 GCF_003031525.2 Neophocaena asiaeorientalis asiaeorientalis | reverse complement strand
AAAAAAAAAAAAAAAAAAAAAAAAAAAAAACCCAGAAAATATATTAGAAAAAAAAAACAACCCGAGATAAATGGTAAAAACAAATCAAATGAACAAAAACAGAGACAAGGAAACACACAGACATGTAAAAGAAACAAAAACAGAGCCAAATAAAACAAAATACAAGAGAATGCCCAGACAAATAAAAGAACTCAAAAATGAAATCAAACAAGTAGGATTAAAACTAACAAAAACACATAACTGAAAAACAAAACCAAAGCAGTGTGCCAACTGAAGAATAAACCAAGGAAAGAAAACTAACTGATAAAAATGATTAAAAGTAATAATAATAAAATAAAATGAAGTAAAATAAAAAGGGAAAAATCATAGGACAACAGAAAAGCAAAGTAAAAATAGAAATGTATAAAAAAATAAAAATTGTTATCAATGATGGAGATCCCAAAACACTAAAAAAAACCCTAAAACAACAACAAACAAAAAAGAAAGAAAAAGAAACCTTCCCCCACCAAAAAAAGCTAGAACCAACAACACAATGAATCAAAACATAATAAAATTAATAATAATAATTACGATTCCCTGGGGTCTCTGCTGTAAGTGTCCTTGCACATGCAGTGACCCACAGCTCATCTCCTTCTCCCCAAGAGGCTCTCCTCTGTCTCTGGGCTGGTCTCTGGACCTGCTGTGGGCCCTGTGGGGACAATTCAGACTCTGATCTGCCCCAGTTCCTGCATGTGCTGCCCCCAAAGTCCACAGGTGCCAGAGCTAGACTGTTTTCATTTGTGGGAACACTCATTGTCTACTCAGATATTCCATAGACACAGGGTCTACCTAGATGATTGTAGGGATTTACTCTGCAGCTTGTACAGCTGATGGAAAGATTTTCAATCTTCTTCCTTAGTCACCCCATCCCTGGGGTTCAGCTTTGGTTTTATTCCCACTTCTGAGTGTGGTACACACACAGGAGTCTGGTCCTGAGGCTGCCTTGGAGCTCTTGGGTCTGCCCCTGTAAGGACCAGGCAGAGACGGGGTATGACTGCTTGGATGGCAGGAGCCCTGGCAGCACCAAATGCACAGGGAAGCAGGTGGCCATGGGTGCAAGAGATATGGCCCTAGTGAGGGCTTTTCCTGATGCCTGGCATACGGCATATGAGGGCCAGCCCTGGCTGGGGTTTTTCTGGCACCCGGCAGCAGGCATACAAAGGACAGCCCTGAGGGGACATTTTTTTTATTGCCCTGCAGCCCATGGCACATGAGGGCCAGCTCTGAGGGGTCTATTTTTATTGCTCAGTAGCTGGCGCACAAGAGCCAGCCCTGAGCAGGCTTCTTTTATTGTCCTCGGCCGGCACCAGCATGTGGGGAGAGAGAGGTTACAATAGTGGCTCCTCCCACTGCATGTGACTCAGCAGTAGCGCCCTGCTTTCATGGCAGTCCAGTCTTCCTCCATAGGCATTCCCTGCTGCAGATTTCCTCCCTCCGATCCCATCAGTCCGTCTCCCCACAGCCAATAGCAGTTCTCTCTCTGGGCCTGTTCTCCAATCCCCACGCACCAGCTCCCAGCCCCGTTGCACACCTGTGAACACACGTTGCAGTCTGGGGCGTGTAGGACAAAAGTATGGACCATCTGTGTATTTCTCACTGTGTCCCGTCTGCCACAGATCTGCAGCTTCATCCTCTTCCAACAGCCTCAAATGCTTCCCTTCTGTCCTAGCCAATTTCCCTGTCAGAGAGGGGTTTTCCTTATTGGAGAGGGGTTTCCCCGAATTCGGGAATCTCTCCTCTGCTTCAGCTCCCATGCCCTGGGGTGCAGGTCCCATCCCGCTTCCTCTCCTCCTCCATCTTCCTTCTTTTTTTCCATCCTACCCAGTTATGCAGGGATCTTTATAGTCCTTTCCGGTGTCCAAGGTCTTCTGCTAGTTTTCAGCTGGTGTTCTGTGAGAATTGTTGCATCTATAGACATATTCCTGATGCATCCATAGAGAGAGATGAACTCCATGTCCACCTACTCCTCTGCCATCTTGAATCTCAGAGATTGTTTCTTGAAGAGAGAAGGCAAATTTATGCATTTACATAAAACAAGTTAAGTCTTGCAGTTTAAGGTTACCAGCTGCAGGATGCCTCTGAGGCTGGGCACTAACACTTGAATTTTACTCTTACCAACAGCCACATACAGCAGTCTATAAGCTTAAAAAAGACATATTCCAAGTTCGACATTTTACATTCTGACTCACATGATAGCAAGGCCACCTTCAAATTTCTGACATAAGGAAATCTTGTTAAGAATGGGAAAAGCCTTGATTGTTAGTCAAAAGAGATAAAAGAAAATTGTTTTAATGACAGATAAAAGGCAGATACCCTGTTCTTCTGAAGACAGGGCTATGCCCATTCTCTGTTTCCAAAGGTGCTTACCCCGCAGACAAGGCCACAATGAGAGCACCTACCTGAGACTTTCAACTAAGTGTTTTTAAAGTAATCTAATCTTTGTTAGCCATTGACTGAAAGAACATCACATATCTGGACTTAGTTATGGCTATTTGAATGCCAGGATTCCAGTTTTATACATACCTAAAAAATGACCCAAATAGTCACTTATGTTAGTATGTCATCTAACCAATAGAGGATGAGCTCTGAATTCTCTCTCTTGACTGAAATTTTTAGGTTAGAATTTAGACTCTCAAGGACTTGGAAAACAGTAGAGGTGGAAGTACTTGTGGAGGCCCTTCATATGTATTCAGGAACTGGTAGGAATTTTGTCTTTGGTTGAGTGGTGTACATTCCTGTTTTAACAGTTTTTCCGCCTGGTTAAAAGTAATAAATCTTATATTTATATGAGTTGGTTGGGATCATTATCTTTGCTTTCTACGAACCCGTACTGAATAAAAGTGAAATTACATTGAGAAAGAAAGAAGGAGTCAAATATTTAGACTGAGACCTAGTCTCTCAGTAGCCTGACAAATGTTAAGAAATGAGCACTTAAAGCCAGAAATTAGGGAGGCCTGGCTGGTTCATACAGGCTAGCCTCTAAGTACTTCTGTTGGTTCATAAACTCACCCTGGAAGTGACTGGAAGAGGCAAGTCCCTCCAGATTGGTAGGTGGCAGGTTTAATAAGCAAGGAACTTACCTATGAGGCTTGTCTTATGCAGCTACAGGATGAGTAGATTCCCGCACCCGCCCACCAGAATCTCAAGCGTGTACACAGAGACCTAACCGGGTTCAGTTATATATACCATGCAGATGGTCTCAATGACACCTTACTTACTCAAAGTTATGTCCTTGGAACAGCTCCCACTGTGGGAATGGAGAACAGAATGCACATTCCAAGAACAGGGGAGGTGTGAGGAGCCTCTGATTATCTAGGTCTGGCTCACTGGTGAACCAGAGGTCATGTCCTCTTGCTGACCTGCTCCAACAGCACACAGCAGGTAGCAAAGCATGGAGAGTGGACCTGGAGATGGAGTGGAGCACATGGAGATTATTAAGTATATTCTACCCCTTTGCCAATCTTAATCCATTCCAGAGATTTGCTCAGAGGAAAAAATTCTCAGTCCAGGGGAGACACACCATCACTGACGAATAATCTCAATTCAATTATACTCCCCCATGAAAGCACAATTATAGCATAGCCATCACCTTTACTTTTCAGATAAGGTAGCAGAGAATGATCAATTAAGTTAGAACTGCCACGATGTTCAGGTGTATACCTGGTCACTAGGCCTAAAAACTGATAATTATAGATTTTATCTTAAGCCAATCATTCCATGTGCTATTCTCTGACAACATCTCTTACCCTTTGACAGCATCTCTACTTGGTAGAGTGATTCAAATATTTATTATTATCAGACCCAAGCCCTCACTGGACCAGTCTTTATTGGATGGTTGCAGTTTCCCACTGATGATTATGACTGGACATGGGAATAAGAGACACCGCAGTGAATCTTCTGTATTCACTGAATCTGCTCCTGTGGTAGAGTAGCAGACCAATTCTCCCTTCATAATTGGGAATAAACACTGTGACCAGTGGGCTGATCTTAATCACTATCCTGTTTCAGCAGCATGACGAGCCCCATATGGTCAGCGAGTAGTGTCAGCTATCTAACTAACAGCACCATGGCTATATATACACAACTCCTTCAGCTACTAGTACCTCCACATCCACCAAGGTCAAGGCTGTAGAGACAAGCAACAAATGTTCAACAAATGGGTTCTTAAATATATCAGTGAAGGGGGCCTATCTTCACCTTGGTTCCTAAACTTACACATTCTAGTGGAAGAGAAATTGGAAGCATACATTGGACTACATTGTAACTGGAGGACATAAGTGGATCTTCAATAGACCATAAAACTATCCCCTCAAACCCCTTTTTTCTGGGTGAGTAGGTCATGGTAAGACCAATGATACCCTTGTACGTGAGCTCATCGTTACATTTCTTTCACCATAAAATGAGTTCTTTGTTTGGAGACAATTATGTGTGAGATAGCAAGGCCATAAATAAGGCATTCTGTAAATCCACTAATGGATGTTCTGGCAGAAGTATTTCAGACAGGGAAAGCAAGTTCTTATTTGGAATATGTACTTATTCTCATAAAAACAAATCACTGCCTCATGCCTGAGGGAAAGAGTCAAAGCAGTTTAACTGTAACATCTATTGATAGGTTGGGCAGGTGGTAACCAGATCATCCTTGATGAGAAAAATTCAGTGACTTTTCAGTCCATATCTCTAGGTGACTATGTTCTTTGTACACAGCCACTGAAGTGACAGAGAGGTGTTTGGAGAATGAGGTTGAACTGACATAAACAGGATGGCTCATCTTGTCCATCTGATTATAGAACGTCTCTTCTGCAGTGATGTCTCTGGAAGGTATCTATTTGAAACATGAATTCATTCTCTTTTTGCTCATTCTGTGATGCTCATCCATATCTTCCCAATCCTCCTTGTCATAAATATTCCAATTTTATTTTTATTTTTCCAGTCTTTCCACAAGACTTAGCCACTACCCATGAATAAATATAGATCTATACCACACATGATCTTTTTTTAAAATATATATATAATATTATTTATATATATTTATTAATAAGATATAATTTTACATATATAAATATTATATTATTTATATATAAATAGATACATTATAACATAATAATAATATATATATCAATATAATTATTATAATAACATATATACACAGTTGGTCAAGAAAACATTTATCTTTACCATTGTCTTCTACAACCTCCCCAAGTTGAAGTATAATGTAGCAACTATGCATTTCCAAATGGAACATGCTACTTTGTAAACCCATCTGAAAACCAGGCAGGCCCATGCTTTTCCCCTTCCATTAATTGGTCTTAATAAGCTCTCCATGAATCCTAGTGTGTGGACTGAGTAAGAAATGGTGAAATTGTTAAGAGCAGGTATTTGTGAGTTGCCATCTGCTTATGCTTATTACTCTAGAGCATTTAGAGCTTGGCCTCACATATACCATTTCCACTTACAATGAAATGCTTTTGTTAATATCCAACATTATGATTTTATGAATAAGATAGGCCTAGTATGTGATGGAAGGAAGAGGTATGGCCTCTGCTCTTGATGTCAGCAGCCCCATCTAGCATCCCTATCGGCCACACAGATTTTCTTCATTATTAACTGTGCTGTGTCATTGGGTAGAAGCTTGCATCTCAGACTGAGTCTGTGGAAAAGTTTTCTTTTGCTCTAGATTCTACTCAAAACTGATGATGTCATCATGGATTTCTCAGTATATGAGACAGAGCAGAACAATCTAAAATTCAACAAACCCCTAAAGCTTTTTTTTTAAATAAAAGTTTTAGTGGAGAAAAGTTGAACCACCACATGCACAGGGAAAAGAGCACAAAAATTCAACTGATACAGAACTGAAAGTCACAATTATCCAATGTTGTTTGCGATTACTTTTCAATTTCTTAAACAGCTCCCCTCAATTTGTTTAATAGTCTCACCAATTTTTTCAGCTGAAATAGAATCAAGTTTTCAAAAAATTAAGAGCCTCAGGGAAGGCACCAGCTTTCAAGATAACAAAGGTGACACCAAGAGTCTCCTAATAGTACCAATTCTACCTAAAAATTCCTTAAGAGTAATTATCGAGTCCGTTGGAACAGTCCACATATCTCACAGACCATCAGGGATGAGTTAGAACACTGACTTAGATGGTCCAGTATGGAGAGAGGGCAAAAAAAACAGCTGCATTTCCTTGTCAGATAAGCTCATGTAAGGAAACCCGGGAGGCGCTAAGAAAATACAGGCAAAGGCTGCTCAAAAATAGTTAGGCAGGCATTCTAAATACCACATACTGTTGGACAACAGTCAAACCCCCAAAGCTTTAAAATGTGGCTTATTTCTTCCTGAATGGCAATATGTGTATTAAGTTGTCTTCCACCTTAAAGGAATAGCCCCACCATTCCCCACACACTAGAGAAAACCACTAATGTGGCAGCCTCTGAGGCTTCTCAGGGCTTCCTGTCTACACTCTGGTGTACATATATCCCATTAAAGCAGGGGTCCCCAACCCATGGGCAGCTGATCGGTCTGTGGCCTGTTAGGAACCTGGCCGCACAGCAGGAGGTGAGCGGCGAGCCAGTGAAGTTCCATCTGCCGCACCCCATCTCTCCCCATCGTTCATATTACTGCCTGAACCACCACCCCCCCACCCCTGTCCATGGAAAAATGGTCTTCTACAAAAACCAGTCCCTGGTGCCAAAAAGGTTGGGGACAGCTGCATTAAAGCATATGGAGAGCTTGCTAATTCCTCTTCACCAGCTCAGTTAGTAAAATGTTCATATGGTTAGAGACGGCTGATCAAGGTGAACATAATACATTTTCTCCAACATTCCCATTTCTTAACCCTTTGGATCCCTTTCTCTATATATCAATAGTATACAAGGAAAGTTATGGTATCTTAACCTTATTAACTCTAGGCCATTAATGAGTCCAAGATTTCCTTCATCAGCACATCAAACTGTTAAGGTTCCTCCTAGGGGCTGGAGCTAACATGTTAAATGCTGAACTCCAAGTAATTGCACACAAATCAATACATTTAGCCTAAAACAGCTTTATATTCCATCACCCTTTTTCTCACACAATTAAGATACTTCTTCATAAAGGATGGGAGGAGATACCTCAATGATAAGAAATTTAAAGGTTTTTTTTAAAAATTAAAATGTAGTTTCCTCAGATTGGGGGGAAGGTCTGATTTTGTTGCTAAGGGAAGTTCAGGGCAAATTTAGGGTGCAAGTTTCTCAGCGCTGCTGAAATCTTCATCTAACATTTTTCAATTTACTATAATTTGGCTTCAGTCTTAACAAGGTCACTCACATTTTCAATGAATATTTACTGACACCTCATGTCTATAACTA
This sequence comes from Neophocaena asiaeorientalis asiaeorientalis, assembly GCF_003031525.2. Lineage (NCBI taxonomy): Eukaryota > Metazoa > Chordata > Mammalia > Artiodactyla > Phocoenidae > Neophocaena > Neophocaena asiaeorientalis. Next base: position 15,847 of record NW_020174929.1, on the reverse strand, counting down.
CATCATTGAATAAAACAAACAGAAAGCTCTATATTCACAGTTACATTATTCTAGGAGATACAAATAACGTGGTAAATAAAATGTAAGTCTGTTAGTGATTAGTTCTAAGAAGAAAAATAATGCAGGAAAGGGACTTGACAGAACATGTCAGTGACAGAGGAGTTGTAAGTTAGATAGGTGTCCAGGTTGGGTGCTCACTAAGAAGATGACATGAAACGTATGACCTTTCATGTAACTGAAATAACCTTATTTACAAATAAGGTCACTTTCTAAGGTACTGGAGGTTAAGACTTCAACATATCTTTACGCGGGAGGCACAATTCAACCCAAGATATGGTTTTATTGAAATGCATTTATGGGCATGATGTATACCTAAAGATTGTTCTAAGAAACCAAATTAGACTGGAACTCATTCTTTTCTCACAGAGCAGCTGATATTGTCTCTCTATGATTTTTAACTATTCTGCTTTTACCATCAGAGATCAACAAGGAGCCAAAGGCTTAAGCAAATATTTCAGTTACAGGATTAGGGACATATTCTTTGAGACTAAAGATATTGCAATTAATGTAGCCCAGGCTTCCTCCACAGGCACTCTTTTATCATAGGTAAATAAAGTTAATTCAATGATCTTAATAAAGATATATCAAGTTTGTCCTTGCTTATAACATGGAAATCTTAACGGTGTACCAAGTTTTTACTCACCTCACCATCACTAGATTTCCCACCAGAGGTCCACTTTAAATCCAACTCCTCAGTGTTCAATAGTTTAAAACAGGTGGGCTTCTTATGTGTCTTGTGGGATAGATAGAAGGAGGCTGGCTTCCTATGTGTCTTGTGGGATAGATAGAAGGAGGCTACAGGATTCCATATGCATTAACATTACTGTCTTATGAAGCAGCATGTTCTAACGGTAAAAGTGTGGGCTCTGAAATCAACCCAGAATTTCTCCAGTTCTTAATTTTGTCATCATGTGTAAGATGGAGAGAAGCTCCCATACCTTAAAGAATTCTGGAAAAACCAACATAATGCCATTGTATGGTTGGCACTGATACATATTGATTTCTATTTCCTTGCTTTCAGACTACGTGTAGTTGCTATTTCATTGAATTGCACATCAGGAAACCAACCTTCTCCTCTGATCTCCTTAACACTGTGGAAAGTGCCACAATATACCTTGTCAATAGACTCAAACAATAGTGTTTAAGAGTCTCATGAAAAAATACTGCTACGAACATCTAGGAAATGGCCAGGATAAATGTACATTATGTGGTGCTGACAGAACTGAGGGGGATTATGGAGCTCGGAAATGTGGATTCCATTACTCAAGTGTAGAGCTTCAAAAATTTACTTAAGAGATCCCAAGTGACCCCAAGTAATCCCTATTTCACTGTGATCCCTGAGACAAGTTTTGAGAATACCTCTCACTCTCATTTTGAACACAGGTGTGTGATCAAACTAGAGATGTTCTCCTGGTCTTGCCCACTTATAAAGCTGTGCTCCAGGAAGGATAGGGGATATTTAAATAGAGGGACTATTATTGTTATGTATTCAAAAGTTTCAAAACAAATATTCCTTGGGGATCAGTAAGGGCTTCCTGGAGGATGTGGGATCTCAGATAAATACTAAGGGAGGAAGAGTATTTAACTATTAAAATGAGATTGAGATTGAAGAGAAGATAAGCTTTATAAGCTGAGGGAATAACAAAAGCTAATCTAGAGAGTAATGGATTCAAGGCACAGGCACAGGATGTATTTAATTAGAACTGGATCATGGGGTGCAAGAAGGCCACACTTACAAAATAAAGCTAGAGAGGCAAGAAGGGACCTATATTGTAGGGTCCTATAAAATGAAAGGATGTAGATTTTATTCTGAATAAAATTAAGGAGACAGGGAGAGAACAGACATGCTCAGTTTTGTGCTTTAGAGCAATTTGAGAATGGCTTACATATGGTCCAAACTGGAAGCTGGAATACCCATTAGGATGCTGATTCAGTGAACAGAGTGCAGATCATAATGGATTTAACTATGGCAGTGATAGTGTAAGCAAAGTGAAAAAATAAAGATCCTCTAACACTACATAGGAAGTTAAAAAACATAGGACCCAGGGATCAATTTGATATGAGAGCAAAGAAAGAGTGGTATTTAAGATGATCCAAGGATTTCTGGATAGAGTGAAAGAGCAGGTGGTGTTGCTATCTTCAGCTCAGAAAGCACAGGAAGGGGAAATGGTGTGTTGGTGAGTGAGATGATTATGACTGATTCTGTGCCACTTTTGTGCATGAAGGTGATTATGATATTTCAGTACAAATGCTTAGAACTATACCCATTTCTGTATAACTATGAGTGGGTCAAAGGCAGTGACTTTGCATACCAATGTATCACTAATGCTATTATAGAGCTCACATTTAAAGGGCATTCAATAAATACCTTATTTATATGTTTGTTCATGTATTCACAAATATTTACTGAACATCAACTATGTACTAGACATTAGTCTAGGTCCAGCAATCTCAATCATTGCTGCAACTGGAAATGTTTAAAAACCTCTGAGGCCTGAGCCCCTATGTAGACCCCTTATATCAAACTACCTGGGCCCAGCAAGCAGGTGATTATAAATGGAAGCCAAGTGGCCTCTAGAAAATTCCATCGAGTAACCAGGGTTAAAAATTATTATTTTAAGAGCTGGAGATACTACACACACACACACACACACACACACACACACACACACACACACACACGAGAACCAGAGTCTCATTATTTGCAGCTTATGTGCAAAGATTTATTGAAGGCAGAAAGAAATAAAGGCAAGAAGTCAGAAATAGCTGCTATGCTAATTGAAACATTCCAGTATTTAAGTAAATACTAGTTAATAACAAATTATGAAATAATTTAAAACAATACAACCAAATCATGTAATGAAAAAAATCACTTCTTTTATGTGGAGGTCACTACTAGAGACATCATCTTAGAATAGTCTTAAGCTTATAAGTAAATAACTAGATCATAAGCTTACTTCTTCCAAATTAAAATTCTTAACCCTCAGCCCTGTGTATCATCTGTGACACAGAATATATTTAATTCACTTTAAAACAGCCTCGGTTTCTGGGTATTCTCTGGTTAGAGAGTATACACTAGAACCTACAGAGGACAGTGATGGGTGTATGGGTACATATTAACTGCTGCAAAAAGGGACCTCAGGACTACCTGAAGGACTGTAGTAAAACTGCAAAAATAAGACAAAAAGAATCTGGGCTTGGGCTTCCCTGGTGGCGCAGTGGTTGAGAGTCTGCCTGCCAATGCGGGGGACACGGGTACGAGCCCTGGTCTGGGAGGATCCAACATGCCGCGGAGCAACTAGGCCCGTGAGCCACAATTACTGAGCCTGCGCGTCTGGAGCCTGTGCTCCCCAACAAGAGAGGCCGCAATAGTGAGAGGCCCGCGCACTGTGATGAAGAGTGGCCCCCACTTGCCACAATTAGAGAAAGCCCTCACACAGAAACGAAGGCCCAACACAGCCATAATTAATTAATTAATTAATTAATTAAAACTATGAATACCAAAAAAAAAACCAACAGAATCTGGGCTTATTTTGAGTTAAACCAGCTATTTCTCTTATTCCAGATTTCACTCTGTTATTGGATAAGGAGGTAGAATAACAAAATAAACTATGGGAAAATGAATAAAGGGAGTGTTAAGTCCAATTTGCCTTAAAGGCCCCTACATGTTTCATGATGTTAGAGTATAGTACAATACCATTGTGCCTAATGTGACTTCTGAATAATCATTTTGAAAAATTGGAATAAAAAACTTAAAAGGTAAGAAATTATATATCTCAGAGCATTTACAAAACAATGATAAAGAGTAAATATTTTATTTCAGGGTTTAAGCATTAATTATCTGGAAATTTTACTTACCATGAACATCTAATTTCCCAGAGGGTGCAGTATAAATGAAACATTACTAGCCTATTACAAAAGGTGATCCATTATTGCCTATTACACAGAGCAAACTACTATTAATTTCATTTACCATTTGCCTTCAAGTAAAGCATGAGAGTCATTTCTCAAGAGATAATTAAAACATGGCTTCAGAATATTCATACAGAGTCAATAAGCACAAAATATCATAGAGCTCTTATGTATATATTTGCTGCCATAGGTAAAAATTATATACACAAATAATTTAATTCAAGATTAGTAGATAAAAATGTACATTTATTATTACATTAGAATATTACATATTATAGCTTTTTATACATTTCCATTGGCTTTTCATTATTTACAGTTCAATTAATTTAATTGATTACTCAAAACATATTAGAATAAAAACAAGTACTGTGTATTCACATTTATCAAGTACAAGGCAATGTACTAGGGATTTTCTCATGAAATTTCACAATAATATCTACAAAGTTATTCAAGGTAAACACAAACATCCTCATTCCAAAAAAAGATGAATTAATTAATAATTGATGAATTTTAATATCTGAATAGATAAATCTCTGAACATCAGAGGAATTGGGAGAATTATTCATGGTTCAAGGCTAGTTCAAGCAAAGTCAGGATTCTAAATCTAGTTATTCTGGTTCTGTAGTTCACTGGTTCTCAAATTTTGTTCCTCAGTAGCATCAACGACATCTGGGAATTTGTTAGAAATGCACTTTGTAACAGGGAGAGGTCCCACTCCAGACCAACTGGCCAGAAACTCTGGAAGGGGGTCCAGTTATCTGTTTTTAGTCTTCTAGCTGATTCTTATTCCAGCTAACAATTATCAACTAAAAAAATGTACAATGTGAGAGTTTTGAGTTAAGTTTCATTTGGGGCAAAATGAGGACTATAGCCCAGGAGACAAAATCTCAGATAGTTTTGAGAAACTGCTCCAAAGAGGTGGGGGGGTGGGGAGAGGTCAGCATTATATATGACTTTAGTGAAGGGGGGGTACATGCAGTCAAGCACGCGTTTTGGCAGAGGCTTGCTGCTAGTGACGAGGAGCAGATGTCACTGTTAATGATTTTAGTGCTTTTCTAGATATGAGGAGATGGAAGAATTGGGCTTATAAAATCTTTTCCTGAAAATAACTATCTGAAGACCTCTTCTGCCAGTTTTTCCCAGAGCACAGAGTGCTTCATTCCTGATCTCTATCCTGAACTCCTTTCAGAGTGTGTTGAAGGTCAGTGACTGCAGCAGCTTATGACTTAATTCTTGTAGAGGCAGAGGGCAAGTACCAATTTTTAGTTGGCACAATTGAGAATCACTATAATAGTGAATGCTTCCTTCAACTCCCATACATACAAAGGAGTGCCATACGACTCCCCTGATCTTATGAAATTTTGGTCACAAAAACTTTGTAGGCTGTAGTATTTTCATGTACTTTTCCAGGTCCATGCTCACTCTTCTGCACCCAACTCTGGACCCAGAGAGGATGATCCATATAGATGACTGCAAAAATATCCCTTGACCTTGGACTTCTAGTTGGATTCTGTCAATAGATGGCACTGGTGGGAGATTTGATGAAGGGGAGAGAGGGCTTTCAGTGTGCTTATTACCCAAGTATTTTTCACGTCAGGGTGCTGTGGCCTGGCTTCACCTCTTGATTAATTTTAACAATTCCATTTGGGCAACACTCTCCAGACAATTTCTCTCTGTTCTATAAATGTCTCATCCTCTTGTGCCTTCATTAATAGAGGTAGAAATGCACCCCCCCCTTCACTAATCCAGGGTACTGTTTTCCGGTTTATTGTTGAATAATAACACATTGTATGGATGTACCACATTTTGTTCATCAATTGATAGACATTTGGGTTGTTTCCACTTTTGAGCTCTTAATAATGTTGCTATGAACATATACAAGTTTTCGTGAGAACATATATTTTCATTATACACACACACACACACACACACACACACACATATGACTGTGAGTCATGTGATAACCCTATGCTTATCCTTTTGAGAAACTGCCACAGTGTTTTCCAAAGTGGCTACATCATTTTACATCCCCACCAGCATTATATGAGGATTCTGATTTCTTCACATGCCAACACTTTGTATTATAGCCATCCAAGTGGATGTGAAGTGATATCTTACTGTGGTTTTGATTTGCATTTCCCTAATGACTAATGATACTGAGCAACTCTTCATATACTTATTGGCTATTTGTATATCTGCCCTTGAGAAATGTCTACTTATACTCCTTTTTTTTTTTTTTTTTTTGCGGTACGCAGGCCTCTCACTGTCGTGGCCTCTCTCGTTGCGGAGCAAAGGCTCCGGACACGCAGGCTCAGCAGCCATGGCTCACAGGCCCAGCTGCTCCACGGCATGTGGGATCTTCCCGGACCGGGGCAAGAACCCGTGTCCCCTGCATCGGCAGGCGGACTCAACCACTGCGCCACCAGGGAAGCCCCCTACTTATACCCTTTATCCAATTTTTAATTGTGTTGTTTGTCTTTTAGTATTGAATTGTAGGATCCTGTGTGTATCCTGAGTACAGCTCTCTTATCAGAGACATGAGTTGTGAATATTTTCTCCCATTCTGTAATTATTTTCTCCCATTCTGTGGGTTGTCTTTTTACTTTCTTTATGGTATCTTTAGAAACACAAAAGTTTTTCATTTTAAATTTAACTTATCTATTTTTACTTTTGTCACTTGTGTTTTTGTGTCATATATGAGAAGGTTATTCCTAATCCAAGGTCATAATGATTTACTCCTATATTTGCTTCAAAGAGTTTTTATAACTTTTGCTCTTACATTTAGGTCTATGAACTATTTTGAGTTAGTTTGTACTTATGGTACAAGGAAGGGACTCAACTTCATTCTTTTGTATGTGGATATCAAGTTGTCCTTAGCACCATTTGTTGAAAAGACTATTCTTTCCTTGTTGAATTTTCTTGACACTTTTGTTGAAAATCAATTGATCATAAGTGTGACAGTCTTTTCCTGGAATTTAAATTCTATTCTATTGAAAATACATGTTGATCCTGTGCCAGTACCACATTGTTCTGATTCTGTAGTTTTGCAATAAACTTTGTTATAGTAAGGTGTGAGTCTTCCAAACTTTTTATTCTGTTTCAAAATGTTTGGGGCTTGCCTGCTTCACTTGAATTTCCATATGAATTTTAGGATCAGCTTGTCAATTTCTGCAAAGACAACAGCTGGTATTTATACAAGAATTTTATTAATCTGTAGATCAGTTTAGGGAGTATTGCTATCATAATAATATTGTCTTCCAATACATGGATATGGGACGTCTTTCCATTTGTCTGGGTATTCCTTAATTACTTTCAATAATATTTTCTAATTTTCACAGTATATTTTTTAACTTATTCTGTTAAATGTATTCCTAAGTATTTGATTATTTCTGCTGCTATTGTAAATGGAATTGTTTCCTTAAGTTTATTTTTAGATTTTTTATTGCAGTTATATGAAAATAAAATTGGTTTTTGTATATTGACCTTGTCCTTTGCAAACTTGAACTTTTTTTTTTAGTTTCCATAGCTTTTTAAAGGATTTCAAAGGATTTTCTATATACAAGATTATGTCATATGCAAATAGATGCCTTTTATTTCTTTTTTTGCCTAATTGTACTGGCTGAAGTGTCCAGGAAAAATGTTAATAGAAGTGACAAGAGTGGACATCCTTGCTTGCGCCAGAGTGGAAATCCTTGCCTGGTGCCTGATTTTAGATGAAAATAATTCAGTCTTTCACAGTTAAGTATAATGTTAGATGTGGGGTTTTTTATAGATGTTCTTTATCAGATTGATGAAGTCCCCTTCTATTTCTAGGTTTTGTTTCATCTATTTTGGAGCTCTGTTTTAACGCATATACACTTATAACTATTGTATCTTCCTGATGAACTAACCCTTTGAGAGTTTTGAGCTCCTTGATTATGTAGATTAATATTTTGCATCAAATTTAGGAAGTTTTCAACCATTATTTCAGCAAATATTTTTTTCTGCTCCTTTCTCTCTCTCTTCTCATTCTGGTACTCCTATTATGCATCTTTTCATGTGTTTAATGATGTCCCACATTTCTCTAGCTTTGTTCATTCTTCTCACTTTTTTTACCTCTCTATTCTTTGGACTGCATGATGTCTTTAAATCTATCTTCACATTTGCTGATTTTTTCATACATTAGTTTAAATAGACTAGTACATTTTTTATATTGTTTATTGTGCTTTTCAACCTATGTTTCTGTGGCCTGCCTCACCTCCTTGACAAATCTCTGACCCGCTGCTCTGGAGAGGGGTAAGGACAGTGGCCTTCTTCTCTCAGAATGATACCATTGGTTTACAAGATGGGCATTCAGCAGGAATGGCAACCTCTGGTCTTCTTGGCTTGCTTTTTCTGGCATGGAACCTTCACTCTATGAGGAAACTAGAGTGAAAGTAATGAGAGCCCCAGTATTCTTGGCTTGCCATGCCTGAGGTATAGCCTCTATATTATAAGTTATGGCTAGGTGGATGAAGGGAGACTGAACCTCTTGGCTGCACTCTCCTGGAGTTACATTCTGCAACACAGAGCTGAAGGAGGGTGAGAAAACCCGGCAGCCTACCCCTCCCATGGAGATACCTTAGCCCTTGACTGGGAGCTGGGGAGAGAGGGGTCCCCAGCTTCTTGGTAACACCCATCAGGAATGGAGCTTCTGTCATGCTGAGCTGAGGAATGGGAGGGAAGGAGCAGGTCCTTTCTGAAATGCCACAGGGTCTCATTCTCACCTAATTTGGTAGTTTTCTTGAATAAAGTGTCTTCATGTACAGTTTGTTCTTACAAAAAAATTCCAAAGACTTAACTGGTTGTGTTTTATAATTTTTATCCATTTATTATTGTTTTCCCAGGGAGTGGGTCCATGAAATTCCCCATGTAGCCATACTAGAAGTGTCTAAGGGTTGTTCTCACTGTTTAGAACTCCAATTAATTTCTCAAGAACTCACATTTCTGATTAGTCAGAAAATCAAAATCTCTCTGGTACCCCATTATTCCATGAAACCCAGGTGTTTACTCAGTACAGGGGGCCATTCTTATTGCCAAGTTCAGATGGAGAAACAGGCAAAATCTGGAAAGTTCCTAGTAGCTATGGACTGAATTGTGTCCCTTTCAAAATCCATATGTTGAAGCATTAACTTCCAATATGATAGGATTTGGACATGGACCCTTTGGGAGACAACTAGGTTTAGATGAGGTCATGAATGTGGGGCCCTCCCATGATGGAATTAGTGCCCTTGTCAGAAGAGATACCAGAGAGCTTGTGGTCTCTCTCTCTGCCATGTGAGGATGCAAGCAGAAGGCAGCCATCTATAAGCAGTTGGCCATCTATAAGCAGGAGACCATCTGCAAGCCAGGAAGAGAGCTCTCACCAAACCCAACCCTGCAGGCACTCTGATCTCTGACTTCCAGCCACCAGAAATGTGAGAAAATAAGTTTCTATTGTTCAAGCCATCCCATCTATGGTATTTTGTTATGGTAGCCCAAGCTGACAAGACACTGGTGCTTTTGGTCTTAGAATATGATATTGCTATTGGACACTATTCCCACGTATTCCAATAAATATCAGTTCACAGCAAGGGTTCTATCTATGGTGACCCAGATCCCTCCACCAATCCTGGCATTGGATTTCAATGTTATAGCTCATCCTGTTCACTCTCATATGTCTAACTCATACTCCCATACCAGTGAGATTGACTCTAGAAAAGACCACTGCAAGTTGTAGCCATATATTTTCTGGAACCAGACCTTGCATTTAAAACATCCAGTGTTGATGGTGAGCCTGGATTAGCAATATAGATTTTTTCTCCTTCATGGTGAGTTTTTTGGACGTCCTTAATAAATTTCCTTCCAGTCAATATCAGTTGGTCAGGGACATTCCAACAGACAAATTATTAAACTTCAAAAGAAAATGGTTATGGTCTCAATCTCTTTCCTTTCAGAAGGTTTATTTGCCCCAATTCAAATATGTCCACCTTCTAACTACTGATCAGCTCTGCATTCCAAGTAGCTTTGGGAGACATTCAAGGCCACAGATGTCTTATTTCACAATTCTCCAGCCATAGTGACTTCCTCTATGTAAATATGTAGGGATCATTCCAATGATTCTTCTCTGAATAAACAAGTTCTCTTCTAAGATGATATGCTTTGTTCAGTGTCATTTTATAATATTTTAAAGGCTTTTTTAAAAATTTGCTTAGAAATCCCATGACACATTTAAGAACATTTTAGTTGAAAGGTTAGCAAACTTAAAAACATTGACAAATCATTGAATTCATTCTTAAACTATAATACATTCATATTTCCACTACATTTTATTTATTATCTCTATCAGTTCTGCAAAATGAGCAATACATTTAGCTCTTGCCCTCATGTGTACACATGTATTTTACAAGGACACTGGTGATATATTTGCTATACAAGTCACATGATATAGTTTACACACAGAGCTCAGGTTTTTATACATTTCTCCCCAAAGGGTATTCATATTTGATAAATCACTGATTGAAATCTGAGGTAATTAAGTTGTGATGACCTTGGCATACTAGTGGATGTATTTGCCATTAAGACAATGTCAGTCCTTTATCACAGTCTGCCTGAGTTTAAAAAAAAAAAGCCACATCACATTTAATTCCTTATCCCTCAAATACATACAATATTTTAATTCACACTGATCAAAGCTACCTGGCAGCTCTTGCTTTACTAGGCCAAGTTGAATGCCTTGCTTAGAATTTCCACTTTTTATTTGAAATAAAAGCCATTAATCTTCATAAGGCAAAACAAATGTCTGACACTGCATTGATTTTTATCTCTTGTATTCTTATGTTGAAATCATGAATAGAAAATTCTACTATAGTCTACATTGTTATAAAACAGTATTTTAAAATATTTTTGTTATAAAATATTCTAGCAATATCCAAGTTTATAGGCCAAGTTTATGGCTATTCACTTTCATGTTTTATTCCCACTCTCTCTTCTCCTCAGAGTTAACTTTTTCATTAGCTCTTATGTTTTTATATAGGCCTTTCCATTCATTTCTATACACAACTTATAGAATATTGAATGAGACTTTTTCTGTTATCTTTTATCTAGGGTAATCTTAGACATAGTGCATAGTATTTAATCCTAACAATCTGGGCTTCCTGGAAATTCTGTGACCCATCTAATGCCCTTTATTAAATTCTTTTCCTGCTTATGAATTCAGAATATATTGTTATTGTTAATAAGAAATCTGAATGAAACAGGCTTTTCTTGACTCTTTTCCTCTGAAGATGGACTGGATAATAAGTCCTTGAATTTCTGATTATCATTAAACAAATTTGCCAAATGATAACTTAACTGAGTACATTGCTTAGATGCTATTCTACTTTCTTCTATATTCAGGGTTACAGATAAGGCTGATAATAACACAGTTTCTTTCCCTTGTAGGCACTTAATTCTTTCTGCCTTGAATCTTACATGAAGGTCTTTTCTTGATTGTTAGAGTTCACAAGAAATCCCTAGTTCTGTGTGCCTTTTCTCATCAGCATAGTCTTTTTTGTTTGTTTGTTTGTTTTTGTTTTTTTGCAGTACGCGGGCCTCTCACTGCTGTGGTCTCTCCCGTTGCAGAGCACAGGCTCCGGACGCGCAGGCTCAGCAGCCATGGCTCACGGGCCCAGCCGCTCCGTGGCATGTGGGATCTTCCTGGACCGGGACACAAACTCGTGTCCCCTGCATCGGCAGGTGGACTCTTGCACCACCAGGGAAGCCCATCATCAGCATAGTCTTTAAATCAGTGATCTTTTTCTAGGTAACTTTTTAGTTTTTCAGTTCAGTAAAACTTCTTCTAATTGCTAAACTCCTGTCTTTCCATCATCAGTTTATATTTCATTTTATAAAACTTCTATTTTTCACACAATTCCACATGACCATATTCCCCAGTTTCTGACTTTGCCTTCATGATCTTGTACTTTTGCCCTTTGTTCTGAGGTATTTCTTGCATTTCTCCTTCCAACCACTAATTTGCATTGGAGTATTTATTATTTTTTCCTTTAATAGGGCTACTGGGTTGTTGTTGTTAGGAGGATAATTTTTTGCTGTTGTTTTGAGCTCTAGAAACCTTTTTTGGGGGCTTCACCTCAATTTCCTTAAGAACTCATCTATATTTTCTTGTTCAGATTGTTATCTGTCTCCTCCTCCACCTCTATTTGGCTGAACATGTGTTTGTTCTAACTGAACTTTTTTCTTTGGCTGCTGGACCCTTCAGATGGAATGTCAACTTTCCTTGTTATCTAACACAGCTAGTTGTTGGTACTGGAACAACTGTCCGCCATGTTAGTGGATGTGTGTGGTTATGTAGAAACAGGCAAGTTGCCACACCATTAATAAAGGAACTAGAGAAAGTCTCATTGCTTGTACTTGTATAGTTTCAGCGTGAGGGAAGATTTGCTTTACCCCTTCAGTTCCCACTTGACCATTTGGGGGACAAAGAAACCCAGCACGCTTACAAGGAATGGGTGTTGACTTTGCTTCCAAGAGTCCCTAGGTGGCTACAGAGATCTCTGGAGCTCCCTGGGACTCCCATTCAGGCTGCCCAACTCTCAGGGGAGAAAAGTCTTAGTCTCACTCACTTCCTGCTGTCTAGAGAGCAAAACTCATTATGTTTGGAGGTGAAGTGAAGCGAGCTTCCCTCAGGTCACTAAGTTTCCCAGGATTCTCCATAAATAACCTTAATAATCAATGTTGTGTATTTATTTTCTTTTTGGTATTTTAATTCTGCTTTTCTTCTTTGCCGGCTGAACTTAATCAAAATGTAAAAGAAATAAATGTGAAATAATCCAAAGAATGGATTCAGCACTGGTTTTAACCCTGATCTCTTAGCCATTCACACCATTTGTCTCGACATTTCTATACCTCCCGCAACTCCAGCTTTCATACCTCTAACATTTTTTCCTCAACTGACAGAAATGGCAATGGGGAATCAATGCTGAGCAAGGAGAGCTGCGTAGTACCTGTCAAATGAAACCACAGGGGATCCCCTGTCCACACTGGCCTTGTTTCCAACATCTAGCCTTTGAGCAGTTTGTTTCTAGATTGCCAAGCCTTGATTTCCACTTTCACCATTCACCACTTGAGATTACATCATTTTAACATCTTCTATTATGATAAAACAGATACTCTCAAAATAACTTGAAAGAATACCCTTTTGACTTGCTGGTCAACAGTTACTTGGAATCATTTCTCTCAGCCCTGAACATGACAATAAAGAAAGAATCAGTTTGAAGTGTGTCTTTTTTGCCTTATTTTCCTTGTCCATACCTGATAATACACTCTTTTAATGATAACAGATAATTTAAAAGCAGACTACGTCTTGCTCTGCACTGACTGCCCCTCTCCGATTTTATGGGTCTCTCTAAATTGGATTTTTTAAAATGTAATGTTGTTAAAGATTTTACTAAATTTAATCAGAATCAATCAGAATTAATCAAATCATACCACATGGATCATGGGCTTGCCAGACTAATGGTATTTTAGCAGCATTTTAAAATATCTATAAATATATTAAATATTTCATTCTAATATTTTTGGTTTTTACATTGAAGCCTTTAATCAATCTGGAATTTATTTTTGTAGTTTTATGACTAGTGTGAGGAAGAGATCCAATTTCATGTTTTTTATACAGTGAGACAATTAATCCCTCATGATTTATTTTTTAAAAATCTATCCCTTTTGTACTGATTCTTATAACATTTTGAAAGCATGACTTTATATTTAGAACTATTTATTTTCATGTCAATTCTTGTTAACTGTTTCTAACATATTGGCTTTATAAGGTAAATGTTAGACTCAAGGAATTTAAAATCTAATGGTGACTTCTAGATATTAAAACAAATGAGGAATATCGTCCAAATCAAAAAGAGATCATCATTTTTTGGACTAAGTTATTTTTGTTAAAATAATCATTTCACTCACTTTATATCACATGGAAAATTTTCTTCCAGATAGATTTAAGAACTTGACAATGATTTTATACTTTGACTAGCCTCATGGAATTTCTGTCTGGTATGACTGAGTTCCACTAGGTAAAAATACCATGTATAGTACCAGCAAAATCTGAGAGATGAAAAGAAGGGATAATAACATGATATACACAAATATTTTTAAAATAGAAGAAATTGAAATTTGGAAAGTGATATTTGCATTTGGAGAAAAAGATTTATTTTTTACTCAGAACCAAAAAGCTGTCAATCACAAATCTGAATTTATTGTCTTGCTCAGATGCTGTGTTTTATTTTTAATTTTAGTACTGTTCTAGAAGCACTTTTTAGACTGGACATATTACTTTTAGACAGTTTACTGTCTGGTGCTAATTACAGCAAGGTATTGGAAAAAGCAGTCACATCTAATTATACAGACTGAAAGTGAAAAAATAACCTCTATTTGGAGGTCTACCTTTTTACATTAATTAATAAATAATTTAAGTTCTATAGACACTGGTAATTAGAGAAAGCTTTTAATGTCTCTGACAAATTAAACATATATTTCAGAGAAGTAAGAAATTCTATATGAAATCAAGAATTTGCAAACTTCCCTCCGTTAAGAATCTTCACTTACAGACTAATGGAGGAAAAATAAGCAGATCTTACTTAGAAACTGATGAAATGATGTAATTTTCCTTAGAGTAGAAATGAGAATGTCCTTGATATTTTGCCTCAGGTAGTATAGTATATTAACCCTTACATATGCAAGTATAACTTGAATTTGAACTTCTTATATTTTATTTCCCTTTAGTGAGATCCTAAACATAAATGGAGACAGAACAGCTGCTTCATCCCTGTTGTAGCAAGTAATATTGTCTACTAGGAATTTGCCTCTCTATGATTACACTGGCAAATATATATTTCTCCAAGGAACCAGTCAATTGAGACCATATTTCAGACACATATCTCAGGTTTAAACTTAATTAACCAACTAGGTGAAGACAGGTCTGGCCATTAACTACAATTGTCGAGAGTTCCCATCTGCCAGGTGGTGTAGACCAGATCTCCAATAAAGGAAGAAATACATATCAGAAAGTTCCATTTGAAATCTAACTGTTCCCTTATCACATTTGTGAATACAAACGTATTATTTTTTAATGCATTGTGTTATAAATCTCAAAGCCCTAAGCTTTCACTTGCATGATTAACAAAAAAAAATTCAATATTTTTCTGGTGTTTCCATCAATTACCCAGGTATCTGGAGAAGCATGTATTTGTGGGTAGGTAAGGGTTGTTTGGTTACCATTTGATATTTTGTAATGCTTCCAACATTCTAAGTCCTTGGCCCTAGTTTCATTTATTCATTTATTTAACAATTATTGATTGAGCATCTACTATGAGCAAGATATGATTCTAGATACTGGACATAATTAATTAACGAGATTGTGAAGGTCCCTGATCTCCTGGAGGTAGCTTTCTAGTATCACAGCCTTCACTGTTTTTCTGGGCCATTGATACTGTTGATCTTCTGTCCCATTTCTACCCAAGTCCTTAGGCCCCACCTCCATGCTGCCCATCAGCTGCTTCTCTGTAGCTGCAGACCTCTTCTGGACTGTTCACTTAGGTGCTCTTTCTCTACTCAGGTCAGTGTAAAACTTCTTATGCTTCCTGGAACAAGCTCTTTCAAAGGAATTTATCACAGCAGAGCTTTTGCATCCTTTAGAACATAGTTCTTTCATTTATGCCAGTGGTTCTTAACCTTGGCTGTGGATCAGAATCATTTAGTGAGATGTTTAAAAGATAAAGATTTTCTGGTTCACTTCACATTTACTGAATTAGAATAACTGAGAGCAAAACTCAACAATCTATATTCATTTTTGATTTTTTTTTTTTTTTTTTTTTTT
>NW_020174928.1:1230865-1347647 GCF_003031525.2 Neophocaena asiaeorientalis asiaeorientalis | reverse complement strand
CCGAAAAAAAAAAAAAAAAAAACACCATACTCTTCAGTTGCTTCTTGGTATTACTGTCAAACTCAGAATCCTGGACTGGACTGAATATCAGTGTGAGCCTATTTTTAAATTTTTCTCTTTTTTTTAAAAGAAGTAAATTAGTAAATTTCTTGTGAGTTTTGTATTGATCAAAATTTCAAAATAACTGAAAAATATCAAGAAGAGTGGATGACACATAGAGTAAACAAGTGACATAAAAAGAGAAGGTGAGCAATTTTCTCAAGCTTTGAGGTATTTCATGAATATTATTGCACAATATAAGAATAGTATGGAACTAAAAACATTTGGACTGTAATTGTGGGTTTGCCCCTAATTTACTGTTTCTTTGGAAAAGTCATTTAGCTCCTTTGAGCTTTAATTATCTTAAAAACGAAGCTGTACCTCTCAGAGAAATCTAATCTCTAAAATGGGGTAGAATTTCTCAAATAAATCATCTTGGAACACGGGTAATAATCCTATGGAAAATAAAATGAGATAACATGTGAAATTTCACTTGAAACAATGAAATTCTGTGTTAGCATACACTAATTTAATTTAAAATAAGAAACACATTAACATAGTTAATATATATGTATACTTACATGTATACAATTTATATATCAATATATAAAAAATGATACCCTGGAAGGCAAATTCTCCTTTAGACTCCACAGACAAAATACTGGTGCTAATGTAGAACTGAATCCCTAATTTCCTGATTTCAATGAATTTATTCCAAAGCTATAAAAAGATAAGCTATTTATCAACTCTGTTAGATCCCATATGTTTGGCCTTCAGTGGATACTGGTCAAATTGTGTTTGATATAGCAACACAAGTCTTAGAAGGAGAGCATATTAACACAGATAGGAAATATAAATTAAAACACATCCAACCATTGAAATTTTCCATATATTGGAAACGTAGCTCAATATGTCCAATGCAAGTCTACTGAAAAGTGGCCTGTTTTCTTAGTACCCTGGGAAGAAAGAAAGATTTTTCCTAATCCAAATCCAGTTAATGTATATTTAAACTTTTCTAATTCTTTTTAATTCTTATTGAACACCACCACCAAACACATAAACTAAAATACATCAATCATAGAAGGAATTTTTATAAAATTCCAAGAAAACATTATTTTTCTAATCTGTGTTTACTATTAGAATACATATTACACTTACACATAATTTTACCTCTCACATCCCTCCAAAGGCAATGATGATAATAATAATACTTAGCCTCATCTACAGACCATTTACCATGTTCTAGGCTGAGAGTTAAATATTTAATGTGAATTGTCTTATTTAGTTTTCACATAAGCCATATAGAGTTAACTCCCTCGAGGACAGTGAAGTTAAATTGGATTACAGAATCTGAGCAATTTCACAAGGATAATAAATGGTAGGAACAGAATTTGAACCAGGGATTTTAATTCCAGAAAGTTTGCTTTTAACTTCCTTACTCTGCTCTTTCTTCCAGGCAGACAATTACGTTGTATGGCAGACTTGAGGTCATTTAATACTACTACTAAATCAGCAGTGATTCAGATATTAGGCTAACATTCAGTGTCAGATTTGCAACAACCCTGCATATGTAAATGTTATTTCAGGTCTGAGCTCAAGCTTAAATTTTAAATAATTTCATCTCAACTCTCAAAAAAATTTTTTCATGTTTATTAAAAAATATTGTTTTGGGCTCTGGAAAAGACATTACATTTCAACATGTAGCAATTTTTGAAATAAGTATGTTTTCCATGTATAACATGAACATTTTTATCAATTAATAAATATAAGATGCTATAAAAATACTGATGTAAATATCATTTACAATTCTGGTGGTATATTAAAAACTTGCATACTCTAATTGGATATAAATGTTCCTTTGTATAGAATATCATTACCTATTCATGAATGTAATCCTAGTTCTTTCCTAACACATCCTACCAAAGACAATGTGCATGTTCTTTCCCTCCAGCTTTCAATGTTTTATTCAAGATGACTGAGTTAGACTCAATTTTCCCATCTCTTAACTTTGCCCCTGGAGAATCTGTCTACTGCCACTGGAGATCCATTTGTGTCACCACATTATAGAGAGTTCAATGAATCATATAAAAATGCTACATACTAGTTTTTATTTTTTGTACCTACTAGTTCTGGAGCTCAGTTAAAACTTGAAATCACTCTTATAATGCCACAGTGCATTTCATTACTGTCTTGCTGATATAGGGTTTTTTTTTTTATACTAGAGTTAATCATGGTCTTATTGTTTATAAAAAGTTCATTATGAAAGGGTGTTTAATGGTTAGCTGCTAGCATTTTTAAATGGCATGGTGGTAATCAGCCCTCAAAGGACTGTGTCTACCTAAGGTTAGCTGAAAAACACAGCAGCCTAATTAGCATCCCATATCACCATCTAGCCATCTGTTATCTCTAGGCAAAGCAGAAGAAAATGTGAACGTCTACGAAATAAGGGTTTTGTGTGAGAAGTCCAGAGTTTTTATTTTTTAACTTTTCTTTCCCATAGCATTTACAGAGGTACTGATGCTGCTTACAATGAATAGAAATTTTCTTTTCTGATATCCTTCTTATTGAGAAGTACGTATGAGGAAAGGTGTCAGAGATAGCAGAGCCACAGGATCATACCACGCACGTGTCACTTCAGTCTGTTTTTAAAGATCAAAAATAGGATGCAAAGTAGGTGGACAAACAGTGTTTCACTCCTTAGACTTACCCATCTGACACTATTTGCTGACATAAACTCATTATAGAAATGACACATTTTTCAAAAAGGTGACCTAGTTTGTTACTACATTTGAAAATTACACATCTCTTTTCATAGCAGTAGACACTATATATATTTTTCACACACAATTCAGTCTATATCAAAACAATCTTTGTTTCAATACAAAACAAGTAAATGGTGTTGTAATGTTGTGGCCTTTTGAAAAAAAAGTTTGTGTTTTAAACCCAGTATTACTCTACTTTGTCCTGCAGCGTTTCCTAGACATCAAAAAAAAACCCTAAATCTCTTTTGTGGGGCTAATGGCAGACTCTAGGAGGGCTCACACCACATCCCAGAACTTCTGCTGCCAGTGTCCTTGTCCTCGCAGTGAGCCACAGCCACCCCCCGCCTCTGCAGGAGAGCCTCCAACACTAGCAGATCCCTAATGATTAAAGCAGTTTCCTGCAATGACTACTAACAGCAGTACTTGTACTGAGGAACAACACTGCCTACATGCATAACATATTAAAAATATACTGAGAGGGCAGACAGCAGAAGCAAGAAGAACTACAATCCTGCAGCCTGTGGAACAAAAACCACATTCACAGAATGATAGACAAGATGAAAAGGCAGAGGGCTATGTACCAGATGAAGGAACAAGATAAAACCCCAGAAAAACAACTAAATGAAGTGGAGATAGGCAACCTTCCAGAAAAAGAATTCAGAATACTGATAGTGAATATGATCTAGGACCTCAGAAAAAGAATGGAGGCAAAGATCGAAAAGGTGCAAGAAATGTTTAAAAAAGACCTAGAAGAATTAAACAACAAACACCTAGAAGAATTAAAGAACAAAAAAACAGAGATGAACAATACAATAACTGAAATAAAAAATACACTAGAAGGAATCAATAGCAGAATAACTGAGGCAGAAGAACGGATAAGTGACCTGAAACACAAAATGGTGGAATTCACTACTGTAGAACAGAATAAAGAAAAAAGAATGAAAAGAAATGAAGACAACCTAAGAGACCTCTGGAACAACATTAAACACAATAACATTCACATTATAGGTGTCCCAGAAGGAAAAGAGGGAGAGAAAGGACCTGAGAAAATATTTGGAGAGATTATAGTCAAAAATTTCCTAACATGGGAAAGCAAATGCCACCCAAGTGCAGGAAGCGCAGAGAGCCCCAGGCAGGATGAACACAAAGAGAAACACACTGAGACACAAAGTAATCAAATTGGCAAAATTAAAGACAAAGAAAAATTATGGAAAGCAACAATGGAAAAATGACAAATAACATACAAGGGAACTCCCATAAGGTTAACAGTTGCTTTCTCAGCAGAAGCTCTACAAGCCAGAAGGGAGTGGCATGGCATATTTAAAGTGATGAAATGGAAGAACCTACAATCAAGATTACTCTACACAGCAAGGATATCATTCAGATTCAATGGAAAAATCAAAAGCTTTACAGACAAGCAAAAGCTAAGAGAATTCTAAAGGAACTAGAGAAAGAAGAACAAACAAAACCCAAAGTTAGTAGACGGAAAGAAATCATAAAGATCAGAGCAGAAATAAATGAAATAGAAACAAAGAAAACAATAGGAAACACAATAAAACTAAAAGCTGTTTCTTTAAGAAGAAAAACAAAATTGATAAACCAGTGGCGAGACTCATCAAGAAAAAGAGGGAGAGGACCCAAGTCAATAAAATTAGAAATGAAAAAGGACAAGTTGCAACTAATCTTCCAACAAAAAAAGCCCAGGACCAGATGGCTTCACAGGTGAATTCTATCAAACATTTAGAGAAGAGCTAACACCCATCCTTCTCACACTCTTCCCAAAAACTGCAGAGGAACAAACACTCCCAAACTAATTTTATGAGACCACCAACACCCTGATACCGAAACCAAACAAAGATACTACAAAAAAAGAAAATTAGAGATAAAAGCTTTTGAGAAAATTCAACACCAATTTATGATAAAAACTCTCCAGAAAGTGGGCATAGAGGGAACCTACTTCAACATAATAAAGGCCATATATGGGAAACCCACAACAAACATCATTCTCAATGGTGAAAAACTGAAAGCATTTCCTCTAAGATCAGGAACAAGACAAGGATGTCCATTCTTATCACTATTATTCAACATAGTTTTGGAAGTCCTAGCCATGGCAATCAGAAAAGAAAAAGAAATAAAAGGAGTACAAAATTGGAAAAGAAGTAAAACTGTCACTGTCTGCAGATGACATGATACGTTACATAGAGAATCCTAAAGATGTCACCAGAAAACTACTAGAGCTAATCAATGAATATGGTAAATTTGCAGGATACAAAATTAATGCACAGAAATCTCTTGCATTCCTATACACTAATGATAAAAATTCTGAAAGAGAAATTAAGGAAACACTCCCATTTACCACTGCAACAAAAAGACTAAAATACCTAGGAATAAACCTACCTAAGGAGACAAAAACCTGTATGCAGAAAACTATAAGACACTGTTGAAAGAAATTAAAGTGATACAAATAGATTGAGAGATATACGATGTTCTTGGATTGGAAGAATCAATATTGTGAAAATGATTATACTACCCAAAGCAATCTACAGATTCACTGCAATCTGTATCAAATTACCAATGGCATTTTTTACAGAACCGGAACAAAAATCATAGAATTTGTATGGAGACACCAAAGACCCTGAATAGCCAAAGCAGTCTTGAGGGAAAAAAACGGAGCAGGAGGAATCAGGCTCCCTGACTTCAGACTATACTACAAAGCTACAGTGATCAAGACAGTATGGTACTGGCACAAAAACAGAAACATAGATCAATGGAACAGGATAGAAAGCTCAGAGACAAACCCACACACCTATGGTAAACTAATCTATGACAAAGGAGGCAAGCATATACAATGGAGAAAAGACAGTCTCTTCAATAAGTGGTGCTGGGTAAACTGGACAGCTACATGCAAAAGAATGAAATTAGCACACTCCCTAACACCATACACAAAAATAAACTCAAAATGGATTAGAGACCTAAATGTAAGACTGGACACTATAAAACTCTTAGAGGAAAACATAGGAAGGACACACTTTGACATAAATCACAGCAAGATCTTTTCTGATGCACCTCCTAGAGTAAAGGGAATAAACACAAAAATAAAGAAATGGGACCTAATGAAACTTAAAAGCTTTTCCAAAGCAAGGCAAACTACAAACAAGATGAAAAGACAACCCTCAGAATGGGAGAAAATATTTGCAAATGAATCAACGAATAAAGGATTAGTCTTCAAAATATATAAACAGCTCATGCAGCTCAATATTAAAAAAACAAACAACCCAATCCAGAAGTGGGCAGAAGACCTAAATAGACATTTCTCCAAAGAAGACATACAGATGGCCAAGAAGCACATAAAAAGCTGCTCAATATCACTAATTATTAGAGAAATGCAAATCAAAACTACAATGAGGTATCACCTCATACTGGTCAGAATGGCCATCATCAAAAAATCTACAAACAATAAATGCTGGAGAGGATGTGAAGAAAAGGGAACCCTCCTACACTGTTTGTGGGAATGCAAATTGAAACAGACACAATGGAGAACAGTATGGAGGTTCCTTAAAAAAGTAATAATAGAACTACTGTATGACCTAGCAATCCCACTCCTGGGCATATACCCAGAGAAAACCATAATTCAAAAAGATACATGTACCCTGATGTTCATTGAAGCACTATTTACAATAGCCAGGACATGGAAGCAACCTAAGTGTCCATTAACAGAGGAATGGATAAAGAAGATGTTGTACATGTATACAATGGCATATTACTCAGCCTTAAAAAGGAATGACATTGGGTCATTTTTAGAGATGTGGATGGATCTAGAGACCGTCCTACAGAGTGAAATAAGTCAGAAAGAGAAAAACAAATATTGTATATTAACGCATATATGTGGGACCTAGAAAAATGGTACACATGAACCGGTTTGCAGAGCAGAAATTGAGACACAGATGTAGAGAACAAACGTATGAACACCAAGGGGGGAGAGTGGCGGGTGTGGGGTTGTGTGATGAAGTGGGAGATTGGGATTGACATGTATACACTAATATGTATAAAATGGATAACTAGTAAGAACCTGCTGTATAAAATAATAAATAAAATTCAAAAACAAATCTAAAGCTTCATTATGCCTATGCTAATGAGGCATTGGAAATATAAGTAAGGGAGTGGCATGCAGAATAGTTTATAATGACAAAAAAGCATAGTACAACTTAAACTCCTCTCAACCTTTCTATTTTTCTATCCCACCAAGGTAGCTACTTTGAGCAACAAAACCATTTATGAACAGTCTATGGTGTATCTCATGAATGTACTATGATTTTATCTAGAAAATAAGGTAATTTCAATTGCATTTCTTTTCAAGTACATCACAAATATAAAACAATCAGTTAATAGTTTAAAATGCTTCAGGTACTATAAAGATTCTGTTGTCCAAAAATTGTATTTGAATGTTCCTGGAAATCATGCTATTACATGAACATTGTTATGTAACTTGGAAGGGATCTTGTTTTTATAGATTGTATAGCAGTGATATATGATAACAGATTAAAATAAGACTGTGAAATAATGAAAATGTGATATTTATTCCAAAATTTAATGTGGAATTGATGAAATATTTTATTTTTTAAATTCCCACTTACTCTCATTTTTATTATTCTGAGGCAGTATTCTACAACAGGCAGAGCATAATAATAAGCACTGAAATATACTTTCTTTTCCTGGCTCTGTTATTAATTCAATAATAGATTATTGAGTATATATTATACATTAAACAACATCCTATAGACTATATATAATTAGTAAACATCCCTCTTCCCATAGTTTACTATCTAGCATGTGAGAGAGGTATTAATCAAATAACAGCATAATGAAAGGAAAAAGACAAAACAAATAAATCTATGTAGATATCTAATGGAATCTAAACTTGCCTGGGGAGTGGTTCAGATAAGATGCCTTTGAAAGCAGCCCTAGACATAAAGTCTGAAGGATGAGAAAGAAATAAAGTGAGCAAAGAAAGAGGGAGAAAAAGTCTGTTGAGACTATGAACCTCACATGTAAATACTTTGTTATGAGAATATGACATATTTAAGAAACTAAAAGAAGAATGGGGAATGGGAAAAGTAAGTTATACAACATGAAGTTTAGAAGGCAAAATGCAGTCCATGCAGGGTGTTGGTCTCAGTCCTAAAATATTGGTAAGCCACTAAATGTTTATGCCACAAAGTTACATAGATGCATGTTTTGAAAATGTGCAGGGGATACACCATTATGGTAATGAATGTGGTTTAGAGGTTACCTGCTAGTCTGTAAAGAGATTATAATTATTTGGAGTGAGTTGGGAGCAGCAGATAATGAGCCAAGTAAGTGGAGTTGAGAAGTTACTTGACAGTACTTAATAAATTGCCACTGCTTTGTGATCTTTTCAATTATATAATCTTGTAGAGACTTTATTTATATGTAAGATTATGAATATTAATCATTCATTTAAATATGATGGATTGAGTTGATCAATGAAATATGATAGATGATCTCACGAGTTTATCTCCTTTCCTTCCAAACCCATTTAGTGCGTCATTAGTGACTTTCTCCAATATTTACATTTCTCCATTTTCCAGGCATAGGGCCTGCTTGCCGCTCCCTGTCTTATGGACATTAGGCATGAACATGCTATTTGTATTCATTAACAAGAAGACTAGAGACACAGGTGACAAATTTTTGAATATATAAAACTTAAGGAAGAAAGGGGTCCCATGAAAGTCCCAAACCTAGCAAGTTAAATTCTATTTGATTTTTTTTCTTGAAGAAAATCCTTTTTTCCATGAAAACAGTCTGTTCAGTTTTCTTAGCAATCCGGGAACTGAGTACATTGCATAGTCAGAAAAGAACATTTCCCTTCAAATCTATATGCCCTTCTTATAGCAGAGGGAATCTTCACCTATACCGTTAATCAGATTTCAATCCTTCAATGGATCATTTACTGCTTTTAGGATTAAGGTCCATTAAGATTTATTTGATTAAGATCCATTTGATTTTTATCATCTTTATTGGAGTATATTTGCTTTAAAATGTTGTGTTAGTTCTGCTGTATAACAAAGTGAATCAGCTATACATGTACATATATCCCCATATCCGCTTCCTCTTGCAACTCCCGCCCACACTTCCTATCCCACCCCTCTAGGTCATCACAAAGCACCGAGCTGATCTCCCTGTGCTACGTGGCTGCTTCCCACTAGCTATCTGTTTTACATTTGGTAGTACACTACCAAATGTAGTGTACTACATTTTTCTCTATATGGCAATGCCACTCTCTCACTTCATGCCACCTTACCCTTCCCCCTCCCCGTGTCCTCAAGTCCATTCTCTACATCTGCATCTTAATTCGTGTCCTGCCCCTAGGTTCTTCAGAACCTATTTTTTTGTTTAATTCCATGTATATGTGTTAGCATATGGTTTTTTTTTTTTTTTTCTCTTTCTGACTTACATCACTCTGTATGACAGACTCAAGGTCCATCCACCTCACTACAAATGACTAAATTTCATTTCTTTTAATGGCTGAGCAATATTCCCTTGTATATACGTGCCATATATTCTTTATCCATTCATCTGTCGCTGGACACTTAGGTTGTTTCCATGTCCTGGCTCTTGTAAATAATGCTGCAGTGAACATTGTGGTACATGACTCTTTATGAATTATGGTTTTCTCAGGGTATATGCACAGTAATGGGATTGCTGGGTCATATGAAGTTCTCTTTTTTACTTTTTAAGGAACGTCCATCCTGTTCCCAATAGTGTCTATATCAATTTACATTCCCACCAACAGTGCAAGGTGGTTCCGTTTTCCCCACACCCTCTCCAGCATGGATTGTTTGTAGATTTATTTTATTTTATTTTATTTTTTTGCGGTACGTAGGCCTCTCACTGTTGTGGCCTCTCCTGTTGCAGAGCACAGGCTCCGGACACACAGGCTCAGCAGCCATGGCTCACGGGCCCAGCCGCTCCATGGCATATGGGATCTTCCTAGACCAGGCACGAACCCATGTCCCCTGCATCGGCAGGCAGACTCTCAACCGCTGGGCCACCAGGGGAGCCCTGTAGATTTTTTGATGATGGCCATTCTGATGGGTGTGAGGTGATACCTCATTGTAGTTTTGATTTGCATTTCTCTAAGGATTAGTGATGTTGAGCATCCTTTCATGTGTTTGTTGACAATCTGTATATCTTCTTTGGAGAAATGTCTATTTAGGTCTTCTGCCCATTTTTGGATTGGGTTGTTTTGTTGATATTGAGCTGCTTATATATTCTGGAGATTAATCCTTTGTCAGTTGCTTCATTTTAAAATATTTTCTCCCAATCTGAGGGTTGTCTTTTCATCTTGTTTATGGTTTCCTTTGCTGTGCAAATCTTTTAAATTTCATTAGGTCCCATTTGTTTATTTTTGTTTTTGTTTCCATTTCTCAAGGAGGTGGGTCAAAAAGGATCTTGCTGTGTTTTTTTGTCATACAGTGTTCTGCCTATGTTTTCCTCTAAGAGTTTTATAGTGTCTGGCCTTACCTTTAGGTCTTTAATCCATTTTGCATTTATTTTTGTGTATGGTGTTAGGAAGTGTTCTAATTTCATTCTTTTACATGTAGCTGTCCAGTTATCCCAGCAACACTTATGGAAGAGGATGTCTTTTCTCCATTGTATATTCTTGCCTCCTTTATCAAAGATAATG
The DNA here is from genome assembly GCF_003031525.2 of Neophocaena asiaeorientalis asiaeorientalis. NCBI lineage: Eukaryota > Metazoa > Chordata > Mammalia > Artiodactyla > Phocoenidae > Neophocaena > Neophocaena asiaeorientalis. The sequence continues at coordinate 1,337,138 of NW_020174928.1, read as the reverse complement.
TGGCCATATGTGCATGGGTTTATCTCTCGGATTTCTATCCTGTTCCATAGATCTATATTTCTGTTTTTGTGCCAGTACAATACTACCTTGATTACTGTAGCTTTGTAGAATAGTCTCAAGGCAGGGAGCCTGATTCCTCCAGCTCCGTTTTTCGTTCTCAAGATTGCTTTGGATATTCAGGGTCTTTTGTGTTTCCATACAAATTGTGAAATTTTCTGTTTTAGTTCTGTGAAAAATGCCATTGGTAGTTTAATAGGAATTGCATTTAATGTGTAGATTGCTTTGGGTAGTATAGCCATTTTCACAATGTTGATCCTTCCTATTCAAGAACATGGTATATCTCTCCATCTGTTTGTATCATCTTTAATTTCTTTCATCAGTATCTTATATTTTTCTGCATACAGGTCATTTGTCTCCTTAGGTAGGTTTATTCCTAGGTATTTTATTCATTTTGTTTCAATGGTAAATGGGAATGTTTCCTTAATTTCTCTTTCACATTTTTCATCATTAGTGTATAGGAATGCAATGCAAGAGATTTCTGTACATTAACTTTGTATCCTGCTACTTTACCAAATTCATTGATTAGCTCTAGTATTTTGCTGGGAGCATCTGTAGGATTCTCTATGTATACGATCATGTCATCTGCGAACAGTGACAGTTTTACTTTTTCTTTTCAGATTGGGTTCCTTTTATTTCTTTTTTCTTCTCTGATTGCTGTGGCTAACACTTCCAAAACTATGGTGAATAATACTGGTGAGAGTGGGCAACCTTGTCTTGTTCCTGATCTTAGTGGAAAGGGTTTCATTTTTTCACCATTGAGAATGATGTTGGCTGTGGGTTTGTCATATATGGCCTTTGTATGTTAAGTTCCCTCTATGCCTACTTTCTGGAGGACTTTTATCATAAATGGGTGTTGAATTTTGTCAAAAGCTTTTCCTGCATCTATTGAGATGATCATATGGTTTTTATCCTTTAGTTTGTTAATATTGTGTATCACATTGATTGATTTGCGTATATTGAAGAATCCTTGCATTCCTGGGATAAACCCCACTTGATCATGGTGTATGATCCTTTTAATGTGCTCTTGGACTCTATTTGCGAAGATTTTGTTGAGGATTTTTGCATCTATGTTCATCAGTGACACTAGCCTGTAGTTTTCTTTTTTTGTGACACCTTTGTCTGATTTGGTATCAGTGTGATGGTGGCCTTGTAGAATGAGTTTGGGAGTGTTCCTCCCTCTGCTATATTATGGAAGAGTTTGAGAAGGATAGGTGTCTCTTCTCTAAATGTTTGATAGCAATTGCCTGTGAAGTCATCTGGTCCTGGACTTCTGTTTCTTGGAAGATCTTAAATCACAGTTTCAATTTCAGTGCTTTTGATTGGCCTGTTTATACTTTCTATTTCTTTCTGGTTCAGTCTCAGAAGGTTGTGCTTTCAAAGAATTTGTCCATTTCTTCCAGGTTGTCTATTTTATTGGCATATAGTTGCTTGTAGTAATCTCTCATGATCCTTTGTATTACTGCAGTGTCAGTTGTTACTTCTCCTTTTTCATTTCTAATTCTGTTGATTTGAGTCTTTTCCCTTTTGATCTTGATGAGTCTGGCAAATGGTTTAATTATTTAATCTTCTCAAAGAACCAGCTTTTACTTTAATTGATCTTGCTATTGTTTCCTTCATGTCTTTTACTTTATTTCTGATCTGATTTTTATGATTCTTTCCTTCTGCTAACTTTGGGGTATTTTTTGTTCTTCTTCCTCTAATTGCTTTAGGTGTAAGGTTAGGTTGTTTACTTGAGATATTCCTTGTTTCTTGAGGTAGGATTGTATTGCTATAAACTTCCATTTAGAACTGCTTTTGCTGCATCCCATAGGTTTTGGGTCATTGTGTTTTCATTGTCATTTTTTTCTAGGTATTTAGATTTCCTCTTTGATTTTTTTCAGTGATCTCTTGGTTATTTAGTAGTGTATTGTTTAGCCTCCATGTGTCTGTATTTTTTACAGCTTTTTTTCCTGTAATTGATATCTAGTCTCATAGCCTTGTGGTCAGAAAAGATATTTGATACAATTTCAATTTTCTAAAATTTACCAAGGCTTGATTTGTGACCCAAGCTATGATCTATCCCGGAGACTGTTCCATGAACACTTGAGAAGAAAGTGTATTCTGTTGTTTTTGGATGGAATGTCCTATAAATATCAGTTAAGTCCATCTTGTTTAATGTATCATTTAAAGGTTGTGTTTCCTTATTTATTTCATTTTGGTTGATCGGGCCATTGGGTAAAGTGGGGTGTTAAAGTCCCTGACTATTGTTGTGTTATTGTGGATCTTTTTTTATCCATTCAGCCAATCTATGTCTTTTGGTTGGAGCATTTAATCCATTTAAGGTAGTTATCTATATGTATGTTTCTATTGCCATTCTCTTAATTGTTTTCTGTTTGTTATTGTAGGTCTTCTCCTTCTCTTGTGTTTCCTGCCAGAGAAGTTCCATTAGCATTTGTTGTGAATCTGGTTTGGTGGTGCTGAATTCTCTTAGCTTTTGCTTGTCTGTAAAGGTTTTAATTTCTCTGTGGAATCTGAATAAGATCATTGATGGTAGAGTAATCTTGGTTGTAGGTTTTTTCCTTTCATCACTTTAAATATGTCCTGCCACTCCCTTCTGGCTTGCAGAGTTTCTGCTGAAAGATCAGCTGTTAACCTTATGGGGATTCCCTTGTATACTATTTTTTGGTTTTCACTTGCTGCTTTTAAATATTTTTCTTTGTATTTAATTTTTGATAGTTTGATTAATATGTGTCTTGGTGTGTTTCTCCTTGGATTTATCCTGTATGGGACTCTCTGTGTCTCTTGGACTTGATTGGCTATTTCCTTTCACATACGAGGGAAGTTTCCAACTATAATCTCTTCAAATATTTTCTCAGTCCCTTTCTTTTTCTCATCTTCTTCTGGGACCCCTATAATTCGAATGTTGGTGCGTTTAGTGAGACTGTCCTCAATTCTTTTCATTCTTTTTTCTTTATTCTGCTCTGTGGTAGTTATTTCCAATATTTTATCTTCCAGGTCACTTATCTGTTCTTCTGCCTGTTATTCTGTTATTGATTCCTTCTAGAGAATTTTACATTTCATTTATTGTGTTGTTCATCATTGTTTGTTTGCTCTTTAGTTCTTCTAGGTCCTTGTTTAACATTTCTTGTATTTTCTCCATTCTATTTCCAAGATTTTGGATCATGTTTACCATCATTACTCTGAATTCTTTTTCAGGTAGACTGCCTATTTCCTCTTCATTTGTTTGGTCTGGTGACTTTTTACTTTGCTCCTTCATCTGCTGCATATTTCTCTGTCTTTTCATTTTGCTTAACTTACTGCATTTGAGGTCTCCTTTTCGCAGGCTGCAGGTTCGCAGTTCCCATTGTTTTTGGGTTCTTCCCCCAATGGGTGAGGTTGTTCAGTGTGTTGTGTAGGCTTCCTGATGCAGGGGACTGGTGCCTGTTTTCTGGTAGATGAGGCTGGGTCTTCTCTTTCTGGTGTGCTGGACTGCATCTGGTGGTGTGTTTTGGGATGTCTGTGAACTTATTATGATTTTAGGCAACCTTTCTGCTAATGGGTCTGGTTATGTCCAGCACTGGAGTTTGCTGGTCATTGAGTGGAGCTGGGTCTTAGCATTGAGATGGAGATCTCTGGGAGAGCTCTCACCGATTGATATTATATAGGGCCAGGAGGTGTCTGGTGGTCCAATGTCCTGAACTCGGCTCTCCCACCTCAGAGGCTCCGGCCTGACACCTGGCTGGAGCACCAAGACCCCAGGTACATGGAGAGTTTCTTGCCTTTAGGGAAGTCTGAGGTCTTCTGTCAGTGTTCAGTAGGTGTTCTGTAGGAGTTGTTCCACATGTAGATGTATTCTTGATGTAGTTGTGGCGAGGAAGGTGATCACGTCTTACTCCTCTGCCATCTTGAGGTCCTCCAATCCATTAGATATTAAGGCTGGAGAATAATCTTTTGGTTCCATGCTCTGCCCTCAGGCCCACAGGGGCAGCAGCAGTATCTCTCAGTGCTCTCCAGGGTGGCCCCTCTTTGTAAACTGTCTTCAAGGGCCCTGGTCTTTGAAACTGAGACTGAAGCAACCTTGATTCCTGGGCCTGTAGTGGCAGTGACGGCCCTAAAAGTCTCTAAATCACCTTTGGGGTCATTCTTTCCTTTTTCTGAAGGATAAAGTACGTTAGCAACCATCTTTCATTCTGTCCCATTCTCTCTGTTCTTTTATTCCCAGCTAACAGTTTTTCTGCTGGTATAATCCTATCTCTACTCCTGGCTTCTGCTGACACAGCTGATTAAACTTCCAGTTCATACTCGTACAAATCCCCTTATCAAATGGTTGCTCAGCCACACCACTAATGTTCTCTTTGTAACACACTTTCTCATTTTTTATAACTTAGATAAGTTAAGAAATTATCAAATTTTATATTCTGGGTCTTTTTGACCAATAATTCCTTCAATTTATTTTTCTCTTCTCACTCTTTTCTATAAACTGTAAGGAGAAACCTAGTTGCTCCTATAATACATTGCTTAGAAATAGTTTTAGCTAAATATCCAATCTCCTTTTTTGTAGGTTTTAATACCTTCTATACAATATTAGAACACAATTCAGACAAGTTCACTGCCACTTTATATCAAGGATCAGCTCTCCTCCAGTTTTCAGTAACCTATTCCTCATTTCCATCTGAAACCTCATCAAAATGGCATTTAATTTTCATATTTCTACCAGTATTCTCTTCAGGATGATATATGTATTCTCTAAAATTATAGGGGCTTTCTCTATGGCTCTCCTCTTTTTTTTCCTAAGCCCTCAACAGAATTGCCTTTAGTGTCCATATTTCTATGAACAGTCCCTTCAAGGTAATCTAGGCTTTTTCTAGCAGGTATCTCAAAACGATTCTGTTCTCAACCCATCAGCCTGTTCAAAGCCACCTCCACTTTTTAAGGTATTTGTTAAAGCATCACTCTACTTCCTGGACCCAAAATCTGTACTAGTCTCTTTGGGTTGCCATAAATAAATAGCTTAGACTAGGTGGCTTAAACAACAGAAATTTATTTTTTCACAGTTCTAGAAGATAGAAGTCTGAGATCAAGGTGCTGGCTCTTTCGGTTTCTGAGGAGAGCTCTCTTCCTGGCTTACAGATGGCTACCTTCTTGCTATACCTCACATGGCATTTCCTCAAGTCATGCATAGGGAAACAGGAAGAAAGAGAGACAGAGAAAGACAGAAAGAGCGAGAGAGATGGAGAGAGAGAGAGACAGAGAGAGAGAAGCTCTCTGGTATCTCTCTCTCTCTCTCTCTCTCTCTATATATATATATATATATACACTAATCCTATTGAATTAGGGTCCCACACTTACTGCCTCTATTAACCTTAATTATCTTCCTTAGAATACTCAACTCCAAATACAGCCACACAGGGGGTTAAGACTTCAACTTATGACATTTGGGGAATAGCTAAGCTTTCAGTCCATAAAACCTGGGTTGCTTCCACCTTTTGACTATTGTGAATAATGCTGCTATTATCATGTTTGAATCCTTGCTTTCATTTCCTTTGCATATGTATAGAATTGCTGAATCCTGTGGCAACATTCGTTAATTTTTTTCAACAAATATTTAAGTGCTTTCTATTCCATAGGCATTGTGCTGTGACCTGAGAATAAATGAATTCCTTTAAAGCTCACAAGGTCAAGGCCATCCCCTAAAAAAAAGTAATCATTATTTCAGTTTCCTGGATAGAAAGTGCCAAGGTTCAAAGTAACAACACATTTCACTCTCAATGGTGTCCCTCTTTGAGTGATAGTCTTCATGGTCACATTACCTAAAGCCAATTCCTAAAGCTCAGGTCCTTAAAAACAAAGCCACTAATACATTTGTTCATAACTTTTTTATTCAAGTAAATATTCCTCTACCAGAGTGGTGTTTCATTCTCTTAGGTGATTTTTCTATTTGATACTCTTTAGAATTTCAAGGATTTTTTCTACTAATTAAACATCCTTACTGCTAAAATTTAAGTGAACATTAATTTACAAATTATGAATCTAAGGGGGCAGAGAAAGTCAAAAGCAAGAAAAGGGACAATGACTCCCTTGTGATTAAGGAAACTGCAGCTGTAGCATTTCCCCTTATCTGTCACTTCCTTCACCTTTTGTTTAACTTTACTGTGATAGGGGGAATGGGTCAGAAACATGATTTTGGAAGTGTAACACCATCCTCTCATACTATCAGTCATGAAAAAGAATGAGAACGTCACTTTACTCCTACAGCAAAGCAAATTACAAATGGAATAACAAACTTAAATAGCATACCCCAAAATGAAAGAAATAAAATTAATGTTACAAATTTGGTGGGGAAATACCCCTCTAAATTTAGAAACAATTGAAGAAATACTACTAAAAGATCAATATATATGGCAACATAAAATTAAGAAGGAACAAAAGAATATTCATCAACGGTATGAGAAATTATTGGATGGACTCTGTTCTGCACCAACAATGATAAAAGTCACAGCATGTCTCAGAGCATAAACTAAAGGGTAACAGACATGAAAACAATCATGTCCAATATCATAGAATGAGAGAGAAAGAGAGATTTACCTATATCTGTATTGTTAGTCTCAAAGCAATAAATTGTTGAAAATCATGTTTAACACACAAACTTCATGGCTCACATTCAAACTGCTGTTTTTCAAGCAGAATGGATATCTCTAATCATTTAAAATACATCAACTCTTCCTGTCCACCATTTATGGATTAGGTTCATGGTTCACGCACACTCATCTCTCTATACATAAAGTCTTAGATTTCTACTAGCAAAGATCTCTTTATTACAAAGCTCTTCTTGTGACTTTAGTAATTTAATAAAACATTTTCTTTCTTTTCACTATTTATGTTTATCTTTTAAATTTAAGCCATCTCAATACTTTATTTACACTGTGTCTTTTTTTTTTCTTTTAATAACTATTCTTAAGTATTTTATGTAAGATAGGGCTGATTCACTTTTTAAGGTAAACCCCAAGTAAAGTATAAGTTAGATCTTTTATTATTGAACTACATTCTTTTATTATTGAACTACATATTATTGAACTACATTTTTATTATAAAACTACATTTTATTATTGAACTACATTCTACATTCTTTTATTATTGAACTACATTCTACATTCATTCTTGATATTACATGATATACTAATAAATGGTGGTTCTGTGATTTTGTTGTTGCTATTAATACTCTTTTGGTTTTCATTTTGCTTTGTCATTGGAAGCAATATAATAGTGAAGACAACTTTGTCAGCACACAAAAAGACATTTGAATTTTCACTGTATGATTCAGTTTCCTACGTATTAATGAAGTCGATCATTTTTTCTTAAAATAAAGATAAATAAAACAATATGAATGACTATGTTTCTATATAATGTCCTTAGAGGAATGATGCTATATAAATTAAAATAAGTGATATTTTTATCATTATTATTTACCACTACTTGCCCATTTTATAAAACAATCCATTTCTTTGCTCTTCATGATGTGCTCACCATGATTTCTCTTGCTATTCCTCCAACTAATGGCTATAATTGGCACAGTATTATAATGTGTTTGTGTGTATTACATATCATCCTTGAGGGAAAAAATTTTTGGCATCACTGTTTTCCAAACAATTCCCTCTCATGTAATCTGTTTCATATTATAATGCCCTAGACATATTAACCTGTATTGGTACAAGTTAATCTTATTTTCTCCAGTTTTTTTATAATTTTAGATTCCCAGATTTCTTAGAAAGAATTCCCAATGAAATAGCATTGGCAGCATTTTAAACAACTGATAAAAAATAATTTAAAAATTAATAAGCATCAAACTCAAAGACTTAACCTAGAATATTTCCAAATGCAGTACAGATATATCTATCAATTCATTTAGTTTGTCTCCTTTGATACTTTTATATAACTTGATATATTCAAAACAATATTAAGTATTTGTAATATTGAGATACCTTCTCTTCTGTGGGCCTGCTATTAAATTTATTTTATCTGGTCAATTTATATGAGTAAATATTATTTTGTTCCTTTAATTAATTTTATGTTGCTATATATATTCATCTTTTAATAGTATTTTTTCAATTGTTTCTAAACTTAGAGATATTTTCTCCTCTGTGGGCCTGCTATTATCTCCATTCTGTCTTGAAATGTTCTTTATATAAAGATATATTTATATTTTATATAAAGATTTTCTAGTTGCTCTTTGGTTTTGACAGGACTTTTTTTACTTGAAAGCAACACAAATCCACTTCAATAAAACTTCCAGAAAAAATAAGATTTTATTGGAAGATATTACGTATAACTCAAAAAAAAAATTCAAGAAAAATTTAAACAACAAGACTGCATAAAATTTCAGCTACCATAACATTAGCAACAGGATGTCATTATTCTTAACTTTGAAGTTAGGACTTGCTTCACCATTAATGTCATGCAAGTCCTAACTTCTCTCTCATTGCAAATTCTCAGTAAAGAAACTGTTTAGCCCTGGCTGATCAGATCTCCTTATTTAATCAGGCAGGATCAAGAAGGAAGTGTCATTTGGAAGACAAATATATAGCCAAGAGAATTTATTCTCTTAGTGTATGAGGCTATGGATGGACCAAGGGATTATCATATTAAGTGAGGTAAGTCAGACAGAAAAAGACAAATATCATGTGATATCACTTATATGTGGAATCTAAAGAAAAGTGATACAAATGAATTTATTTACAAAACAGAAATAGACTCACAGCCATAGAAAATTAATTTATGGTTACCAAAGGGGAAAGGGTGGGGGAAGGGATAAATTAGGAGTTTGGGATTAGCAGATACAAACTACTACCTATGAAAAAATAAACAATAAGGATCTACTGTAAAGCACAGGGAACTATATTCAATATCTTGTAATAACCTATAATGGAATAGAATCTGAAAAAGAATATATATATATACATATATATATATATGTGTGTGTGTGTGTGTGTGTGTGTGTGTGTGTATAAAACTGAATCAGTTTCCTGTATACCTGAAACACAACATTGTAAATTAACTATACTTCCATTAAAAAAATGGTTAAAAAAAGAAATAGCTCAATACTGAAAGCAACACAGTGTTCTTCAAGTTTAGAATGAGTAAATAAATCCTGGTGTAGTCATACAGTGGAATAGTATATAGCAAAGGACATAAATAAGCTACAGTTGCATGTATCACTGTGGTTGAAACTCAAAAACATAATGTTAAAGGAAAGGAGTAAGTTTTCATAAAATATTATGGCACTATATGAAATTCATAGAGATTAATATTATTTACAATATCACTATATATTGAAAATATAATAAAGAAAACTAAATAAATATTCAACACAGAACTCAGACAGTGATTTATACTGGGTAGTGAAAGAAGAGGGGAACATAGAATATTTCTAAGATATGGGCAAGGTTCTGCTTCACAATCTGAGTGGTGCACGACTGTGTTTGCTTTCTTTTGATTAAATCAGTAACACTATTGCTATTAATATTATTAAATTAGTAATACTATCATTATAATTAAAATATGCATATGGAGATCAACGGAACATTTTAGGATCCCCACTGACTTTTTGATTTAGTACCAGCAAACTTTAAGCCTCATTTCCTCTCTATGTCCAGGCCCATCGTCTCTCCAACTTTCTGATAAAGTCCCCCTGCATACACACAAACACACACAAGCATTTATGTTCTGTTGCTGTTTCTTTTACATTTGGTGCCAGACAGAAAGTCAGTTCTTCCACCAACAAGATTTTCCTTCAGAAATGATGGTGTACTTTTGCTTGCCTCTTTCCTGACTTCCTCCCAGGAAGCACTTCCTCTGCTCCTGGTTGTGGGACATCCCAGCCATGTGAATCAATATAATATGTTCTTTGATGGTCCCAAAGGCTAATTGTCATCAGTTTTGACAAAGGAACCTCACGTTAGGAGGAACCTTTTCCACATCACAGTGATATTGCTATAACAATACATATATGATTTTTGCACTCTTCTCTGTGATGCAGTTTTGATGTCAAATATAGCTTAAGGTTAAATTTTTCAGTGCTGTTGCCCACTCTCACCACTCTTCTTCAACATGGTTTTGGAAGTTTTAGCCACAGCAATCAGAGAAGAAAAAGAAATAAAAGGAATCCAAATTGGAAAAGAAGAAGTAAAGCTGTCACTGTTTGCAGATGACATGATACTATACATAGAGAATCCTACAGATGCTACCAGAAAACTACTAGAGCTAATTGATGAATTTGGTAAGGTAGCAGGATACAAAATTAATGCACAGAAATCTCTGGCATTCTTATACACTGATGATGAAAAATCTGAAATTGAAATTAAGAAAACACTCCCACTTACCATTGAAACAAAAACAATAAAATATCTAGGAATAAACCTACCTAAGGAGACAAAAGACCTGTATGCAGAAAATTATAAAACACTGATGAAAGAAATTAAAGATGATACAAATAGATGGAGAGATATACCATGTTCTTGGATTGGAAGAATCAACATTGTGAAAATGGCTCTACTACCCAAAGCAATCTACAGATTCAATGCAATCCCTATCAAACTACCATTGGCATTTTTCACAGAACTAGAACAAAAAATTTCACAATTTGTATGGAAACACAAAAGACCCCGAATAGCCAAAGCAATCTTGAGAATGAAAAACGGAGCTGGAGGAATCAGGCTCCCTGACTTCAGACTAGATGCAGTTATCTTGGGGAGGAAGGGAGGGAAGGCAATCAAGGGGAGCTGCCAAGGGGGCTTCAACCACTATTTTTAAATTCCATTTCTCTAAAACAAAAGATGTGAGGCAATCCTAGCAAATTTGTTAAGTTTAAATTCACTTTTGGTGCATTTAAAAAATATGTCAGTATTTAAGAGATGAGGCAGATAAATATCAGTAAAGCCTTCCTCCAAACACTCTGCAAAACCGTTACACTGTAATGTCCTCATTTACTATTATAAATAAAAGGATATGGGAAGACCTAGATTGATTCTCATTCATCTTTGTTCCATATCGAACTTAATTCTAGTATTCAATTTGGCTGATCAAATGATTAAATGAGGTATTTGCATACTTTAATACACTAGTGATAAAGCATTTTAACATTTAAGTGAGTTAGAACTACAATAATCTATCAATAATGTATTGTCTTCCACAAACATACATATACACATCAGACAATAACTACACACATAAATCTGTGTATGGTTTTATATATATGATTTCTATGTGATATATGGATATATATCACAAACACAGACACATATACACACACAAGAATTTGTGATTAAATGTCTAAATAATCCAAAGAAAGAAGAGATCCTCATTTTTATTCTAGGAAAGCATGTTGAAAAAGAAAGTACACCATCAATTAAAATATCTCCTTAATTCTGTTTGTTTCGTAAGCTGAGAAAAATTTGTTACATATAGTTTTTCCCAGTCTTTTGAAGTTAAAGGAACCTAGAGCATATTTTGACTGTATCATATCACATATTTATTCATTCAAACTAGCTCAAAATTGTTTTGGCCAAGGACATTTCAAATAGTGTACTTCTATAGGTATCCATCTTCCCCCAAATTAAAAAAAAATTGGAAAAATGGCAAAAGTAGGAAACTACTAAGAAACTAAGCATTAACTATTTTGTATATTTTTTAGGTGGACTGAGACCAGTTAATAATAATTCCTTAGCATGTTCTAAGGTAAGTACTTCAAGTCTTGTGGAAAAAAAATCAAATAAAATAAAGAAGTTTAATGTCAATAAAAATATGCAGAGGATAAATACCACTGATAGAAACAATACTTATTTCTGCATTGAAGTCATAAGCATTCCTACAGAGAACTCTTAATCAGAACTCGTTTTTATTCAACAGATATATACTGGTGGATCACTTTAGTATTTAAATAATGAAACAGTAGATTGAGATACCACTGATGATTAATTGCCCTACTTAAACATCCCATAATTCCCATGCTTAATTTTATATATTTCATGCTACCTTATTAAACTAATTATCTCCCAACTAGGCTGAAAGCTCCTTGAGAGTAGTATCATATCTTTGTATATGTCCAGCACAGTGCCTGGTACGTGACAGAAATTTAATGAAGAGTTGTTACATGAGTGTACCACTGTACAATGGATTGGGAACCAGTGTAGCTCAACACAGACAACACACGATAATTCATGGATATTTATGAAATTTTTATTCTCAGAAGATTTAGCTTTGCATTTAGTAGGGTAAAACTAATTTTGTTAGATTATCCCAAAGTGAGACTTTAGGATTAGTTTCCAATTTAAAGTTGTAAAGAATTAATTAAGAAAAATTATGAGATTATACAAAATGAATGAAAACATTTCATTTAAATTTATTGGTAATGTTTCTTTTATATTTTCCATAATATTAAAAATCAATATATAGTTTCTTTATGTATATATTCAGATATATGCAAATGTTTGAAACTCTATTTGAAATCAACCCGTATGTTATTATATCAGTGCCCCCAGCACAGGACATAACAAAAAGTAAACAAGGATCATTTGTTGATTAAGTGGTTAAAAATCATTAAATTCATTAGTAAATGGGAAATCTATACCCCAGAGTAACTGTTTCCTTAAATAAAACTACATAGCTAAGTTATTATTCTCCCATTTACATGGTAGCTCTCAGTTTAGATATTGTATTATTGGTCCAATTTGGAAAATTATTTTTAAATTATATAATTTGCAATGATGGGACTAGTTTCTATGAGGTGAAACATCATTTTATAATCATTATTTACTCCATTGATTCTTTTAGGCTTATTTTACTATATTCACTCTTAAGTTGATTGATTCTTATATATTTCTCTATTGTAGAATCAAATGAATTAAGGGTCTGAGTTATTTCACATAATATAGTTATCATTTTCCAAACATAATCAATATAAAAAGATAATTAAGTTGCCTGTATAATGTTACATTTAAAATTTTATAGTATATTAGAAAATATTTGGAATTTTTACCTATAAACAAAACGTTTTTCTTGAAAAAAAGAGAAAATATTTCCACAAACATCACCATTCTAACCAACCTCATTTTGAAAAGCTTTGGCAGTGTTAGAGCATTTTAACTTGTGATAATAAAAGTAGTATAAATAAAAAACTCAAATAGCATTTCACATCTTTCAAAGTAATCTGATTTAAATATCTTACTAAGGGCTTCCCTGGTGGCGCAGTGGTTGAGAGTCTGCCTGCCAATGCAGGGGACACGGGTTCGAGCCCTGGTCTGGGAGGATCCCACATGCCGCGGAGCAACTAAGCCCCGTGAGCCATAATTACTGAGCTTGCGCGTCTGGAGCCTGTGCTCTGCAACAAGAGAGCCCGCGATAGTAAGAGGCCCACGCACCGCGATGAAGAGTGGCCCCCGCTTGCCACAACTAGAGAAAGCCCTCGCACAGAAATGAAGACCCAACACAGCCATAAATAAATAAATAAATAAATAAAATTAAAAAAAAAAAAAATCTTACTAAATCATCAAACTAATCTATGGGGATAGATGAATAGGAAATTTAGAAAGGAAAAATGGAATGCTCTGTTTGAATGGCTTTTCTAGAGGCTTCTTCAGAGATGGAGCTAACTTTAAGTAAATGCACTGGCAGGTTCCCTGCCTTCCAAATGGCCTTCTAGAGACCATGACGGATTTTGTAATGGAGATGGCTGAAGGGTTGCAATTTCTCTTCAGGATTCTATGCCTGACTGTGATGATTGCTGAATAATTTTTGCTCCTCAGTGGGCCCACAGTAGTAAGTGTTGGTCTATATCCAAGTCCTTATGCTTAAGATACTAGAAGATACATGAATTTTTTTCATACTTGGCATTTCACCATCTGCTCTCATGCTTCTTGGCTTGGTCTGTCCATAACGACAAAGTTTTTGGTAGGAAATTGCAGGTGTTGCCAATGATTTCCTTGATCTGCTTCTTAATCCCAGAATAATTTCTAGGGACTAGTTCCTGAACATATTTCATGCTATTTATACTGCAGAAGAACAGTACCGTTTTCATTTCCCCATTACCTATAATATTCTTACTAAGTATTTCTTAAATGAGTCTTTTGCTTAATGGTTGTATAAAGAGCAACAGTTTCATAGCAATCATTCTGAAGTTCTCCTGCTGGAAATGATCCAGATGAACCCTCAATATCAACCTAATACCAAAATGTTTTCAAATTGTCTGCTCTGTCTGCAGAAAATGTGACCAAATTAAAAATTTAACAATTTGTTGATCTACTCTTTCAAATGCATTTATTCATTTATTCCACAAATATATATTGACTGTTGCTATATATTAGGCACTATACTAAGACTGAAAAAAAAACAATTCTACATCAGTATATTGAATACAATTTACTAACTGTGCTATAAAAATAGTAATATCCAGATAGTCTGCAGTGGTTACTGAAGAATGCAGTGCTTGTCAGTATCTTGAACTTCTTTTTATAACTCTAAAATTCTTTGACTTCCTTTTTTAAATAACATAAAAAATGAAGAATTCTTGAAGGAATTTTCTTATTTTTTTCATTCAAATGGAACAACATCTTGCATCTTGGACTCAGAAGTCATTCACTCCTAGTTCACATTAGCATATGCAAGCAAGATTTTACCTTTCATTAAAGTTGCATTGATGGGTCTTTGTTCTATATAAATTTAATCTTAAGTTTTCAGCTCTTCTCATTGACATTATGTGACAAACAGAATGGATTTGGAAAATACCAGGCAAAGTTTGAAAAGTGGCATAGAACAGATTGCATCTTAAAAGTAGAATTTACCTTTTATAGCATATAAATCAGATGCCTTGCAGCCCTCCTCTTTCCACATATGAGAAAACATAAATTCAGAAAGGTAAAGCAATTTACCAAAGCCAGTGGCAAAACATGGTATATAACTCAAGTCTCCTAAAATTAGTGTATACTTAATTAGACTAATTTGCTTTTTATGGCATTTATCTGTCATATTTTTGGCTGGCTATAACCCATCCTCTCACCCCATTCCAAACTTCCTCTCAATTCCCACATCTTCATTTGAAGGTGATTCCTTATTGTATGATCTTTTCAGCAGAGTAATTCCAACCACCCCTTTTCCACTGCCTCCCATAAGAAAAGCTCAGGAAATCCTATTGTTCCTCTAACTATTCACAGATATATTCAGAGAACAGGAATATAATCAAAACTCTGTAAATCAGATGCATACTGCAAGTATTTGTAGCTTAAGTTACCAATAAAAAAATAGAGGCAGAGAATGAAAAAAAAAAAAAAATAGAGGCAACTTTTGGTTGTCAGATTTAGTGCAACACAATTGTTTCAGATTCCACACAGTACTAACAGCTAGCATTGGGCCAGATGGTTCCTTTCAAAGGACCCACACAAGTGAAGGACTGTAATTTGTACTGCCAAACCTCAGAACCTCTCCTGGTCTTTATTCATTTTCCAAGCATGGAAAACTAGCCTCCCATGGAAACATTATATCCCACCTCATAATTTCCTTCTCTCTTGTTCTCTCTCTCTGATGGTGCCTGAGTCAAATTATGCTTTAAAATACCTGTGTTTTTTTTTAATGGTAAAATAAATACAAACAAACAAAAAAAGATAGTGTGTGCTTGGTTCGAACGCCCTCAGCAGGAAGTCTTTGCACAATAGAAAAACGGGAATACTGCTGATTCCAAGTAGTACAACTATTTCCTTGCATTAAAATTTTCCTTTTTTTTTTCTGACTTATTATAATAAATAACCTGGCAGCATAAACATTATATTAAAATAAAGACAAAATTAATTCATTATTCATGTTCAGTTTTTTTCTCTTGGTTTGTTTACAATACCACCCATGAACATTTGTTTAAGTTCCCAGTGTATATTGACATTGTTCTAGCTTCTAGTTATTGTTGCTTTTTTTTTTGGTTCACAGAAAATGTTTATTTGATGTAACAAATCAATACATTTATTGTTAGATCCAACTGCAAAGGGAAAAAGGAATGAAAAATTTGTACAATGCATAGAGAAAAACAAGATGTTTACTGTGACAACCAGTCATCTGTATATTTCTAAAATAACGCTTCTAAAATTACTCAATTATTGAAATCGATGTGAAAATAGAAAGATGTTAATAGCAACGGAGTGCATAAAACCAAACATCAAATTTTGAGCAAATTAACATACTAGGCACTTTTACTAACAAGCACAGGTAAATAAGATCAGCAGTTCCTAATGAAATTCCAAGTTCTCTTTCTGCCACTAATAAGAGGAATAATAATAAAAAAAATGATGTTAATGACCAACAGGGATATTGTAGTAAGGGTCATTGTATTATATGACCCTTCCCAAGAAACAGAATTATCTGGAATGCCTAGGACCATGTCAGACCCAACTGGGTGTCTAGCATTACTGACTACCAGTCAAACCAAAAAATGATATGGTTACGGATAGATCAATTGTATGATATTCACAGAAGATAAAACTGCCCATTATGCCTTACTGTGTGAGGCCCCTGTCAAAATATACATTTTGATTTTAAAATATATTACAATTTATGGGCCCATATACAGTACAGTAATTTATTAATGAGTATTTAGAATAATGGGACAATAATGGGTAGAGAAGAGGTAATTACCTATTTGCTTTTCTGTTTTATTAGTACAGATGGAGATTCTTCATATCATCTAGGCACCATCTCTTTACATTAAGGTCCACTATGAGAAAGAGGCAGCAATGCTCTTATTATGACATGAGTCTTTGGAACCAGGTTGTATTATAACAATATAGATCTCCAAGCCTCAGCAGTTCCCAAATACCATTTAATGCTAGAGACACAATTTCTTATGATTGCTTCATCCATTGTGCTTCCAGAAATAATGGATCCCAAGGACTCTCAAAGACAGTAACTGTGCTCCATTGATGATAACAATAAATGCAAGTCTTAAATTATGGAGGATAATATGAATGATAATTTACTTTCCTACTATGCTAAATTTATTACTGGTAATCTTGTAAACAAAGAACAATACATCTTCCAACCATATATTCTTCTCTTGAACATTTTAAGCTGTAATCACTTCATTCCTAGAATGTGATATCCAGTGATGACTGTATCTCTGCCTTCTACACATTGCCACTAGCAGGAAGGACAAAGGGCCCATGGATGGAAACAGAAGAGTTGCCACATTGTTAAAAGATTGTCCTACCCTTGTCTAACATGCTTAAGACCCACCCAGGAGAGCATGATGTTACCACATAACAAGAGAGAAAGTCTGTGGGAAAGCCATTTGGTATTGTGAAGTAAGTATCTTGTAAGCCATAGGAAAAGGCACAGACACATAGGAAGACTGCTTGACACAGTGTGGAACCTGTGGAGAAGATCAGGAGACAACCTTTGGTGCCAGTGGCTGGCACACAGGGTAAAGGAATTCTGCTATCACCTTCACTGCCCTGAGGTGGTGTAGATTTGAGGCAGCACACAGTCAAACCACTGACAGGCAAAAGTCCACGTTTCTTGGTTGTTAGCAGTGAAACATGGGTAACCAGAGCCCTGACTCATTCTGAGTCCAATGAGAATGAGAGACCCTAAATCAAGTCATCAGCACCATTTGGCAGTGAAAAAATATGCTCCAACTAGCAGGAATGATCCTTACCAGGCTTGCTCCTGGAATGAGGGCTCAGCTGCAGGGCCTGTGATGACCCTTAGACACTAGACCTGGAGCTCCTTGGTGTTATCAGGTCAACGAAAGGAATGTGTGAAGAGGGGGCAGGGAGAAGTGTTGTAGGGGAGCATAGGGTGCCCTGGTGAGACAAATGGGCACAGATTTCACACAGGCTCCAACCCGGGTTTAAAGTGAGTTTAAAGCACCACAATCAGATGACACAGTTGACTGCAGGCTTCCCAGATACTGGATGGGAACTGAGATAATTTTGAGGTAGGCATTTCCATCAACCATAACTCAGTAATGACCAGGTGTGAACTTTGGGCACCCTTTCTTAATGGCACTGAGGACCTGATAATTCAAATGGCAAAAAAAAATTAAGATACTTTAAAGGAAGAGGGTGATGTTGGCATAAACTTCTGACCTAAGAGTGTAATATGTTATAGATACTTATTTTGGTAATTCAGAATACACATTTACAACTTTTCTTCTTTCTTTCTTCCTTCCTCCCTCCCCCTCCCTCCCGCTATCCCTCCCTCTCCATCCTTCCTTTCTTCCTTCTTACTACCTAGAAGGATGTAAAAATCAACTAATCTAACTCCTATCAAGGTATAGATTAGAAGAATGAATAATGGTGTTCACCAAAACAAAACTTAATGCAAGTAGTGACAAAAAAACTTAATGCAAGGTGTTCTGAGAAAATAGAAGTTGTATGAAAAGTCAAATGCAGTTTATAACTCCAAATTGCATAGGCAAAGGAAATGACCAAGAGGCACTGGCCCAGGCAGGATGGAAGTAGATACTAATTTCTACCTGAAATAGGGAATTGGCTTTGAAAGGATGCCACAAAATGAAATATTTCATACAGCTTTAATACAACATATTTCACAGATGATTGCACGCTTCATTTAAAATTAGCACAGAAGTGAAAACAATGAATTGACAACCCAACGGGGAGAAAGAATAGAAAGACAAAGTAAGGGTGCATTCAGAAATCAAAGTTGAATTGAATCATCAGTCATTTGCAATTCATTATAGGTTTTAGGTTGTTTTAAAAATTAACTGTATTTTCCTTTTTCAGAGAAAGATATGAAGATGATTACATGACAGTCTGTGACAATCTGTGAAACTAAATAAGGAAGTGTTTCTTAGAGGCTATCTTCCAGGAAGAATGAGTTTAAGAATATATATGAATATATATAGCCTCCAAAAACAAACTGTGAAACAATTCTTTTAGCATCAAGTTTTAGCCCTCCAATTTCTATAAAAGGAAAAGAAAACAAAATTCTATCAATATTTCTGACATTTACTTATGTGTTGAAAGGTTTCCACAAGTAGATAAGTAGGCTTTCAGCCAGTATGTTTTTCCAAGTAATTCTCACTAGTCAACACTCTAAAAGAAAAGGCACCTTACTTAATGCCATTTTAAGTGGGCTTTAAGCCACAAGTAGTTTTAAATTTCATGACATCTCAAAATTTGCAGGCCCGAATACAGAAATCATCATGTAAACACTTAAATCCCTTTGTGTGCATACATGTATCTGAGTATTTAGTAAAGAATGAATCAGGGTCATAATTAGAATGCTCTTCTTTAATTGTGCCCATTTACAATTTCCTGTACAACTATGAAAAATGAATAACTCTTCATGTATAGATAGGCTCCATTCGCAGAAGAACTTGGAAAATGCTTTTATATCAGTGACATTAATTACTTCAGATAGAAAATCAGTGAAGTTGATTCAATATAGATGTTTTTCCTCAATCAATTTATACAAATAGATAAAGCTTTCGAAGTTCAATTTTTCAATGGTAAAATATTTGACATTATGTGAATGCTCCAAATTCAATTTAAAACATCAGCACTGAAGATACACTTACGTGTTTTTTGTGTAATGTTATGAATACATGTTTTGGTAGACCTTATTTTCGGGGAATTTTTTTTTTTTACTAATTTACTACTAAATTAAAATAAAGTGGGCCAGCAATGCACTTGGAATTGGCCATAGTTTATACACAATCTATGACTGCTACCAGCTAATGTGGGATATTTAATCAATCTTAAACTCAAATTTTGAAAATTTATAATTTTTAAATATAGCACATAATTAAACTAGAAAATTGTGGTGAACCTGCTGTTAAAATAAAAACATTTAAAAAAGACTTGACATGGCAAGTGATTTCTTTGCTGCCCCATCATTAAACAGACTTTATAACTGTTTCAGCCTTTGAAGAACTATTATCTAAATCAATAGTGTTAGTCCACTAATTGTTGCTTGTATCTTATTTATAACCAGTTGGAAATCCTTAATTAAAGTAATCAATGAAATAAGGCCAGGCAACTTTAGATTTTGAAGTTTTAAGTGAATTGTGATTACTGAAAACAAAGTCTACAAAAAAGATAATGAAATTTATTCTTTAAAAGCAAGGACCAAACTGAATGAATTACTGATGAGAACTTGTTTATAAGATTTAATATTGAGATTCTATGATTAAGCTTTAATATCTCAACCTACAGTAAGATGGAATTCCTGTTTTTAATTGGATAAATTTATAACTGGAAACTGAAGGAAATTGAAAAAAACCTATGATTTTGCAGCATCTTTTTTGTAACATTTAAAAGACTCATTAACACAGACAAGGTATTTGAGGAATTTTGCTTCTGGTAGATATATGTGAAAATAAATGGGCTGAAATATTTATAAAATTTAATTCTAAATATGGAATTATATTACCATTTAGGAACATTTGCTCAGTAGCTGTAGAGAGAATATTATCTCAGTTAAGATATGGTGTTTTAGGAAGGGTCAGTTGAAGATCTCAACAATTTCAAATTAATCAACTATAAAATAAAGCTTAGAAGAATGTTGCAAGAAATATTTTCTGAAAACAATTAAAAATATGTCCATATTGAAAATAATACATTCTTCAGAAAAATACTAGTGACATAGTACTAGAGACAGATATGGATAAGAAACTGATTAAAGACATGCATATGTCCTAAGAATAAGGACATATTCTGCCTATGTTCAGAAAAATCAATGTACAGTTTTATTTTTTACTTTGCTTTAATGTATACAAATATGTTATTTTTATTTCTTTAGAAATAATTTCATATTTGAATGTGTTTTTGAACTAAATCATTTAAAAAATCAATCAACATATACCTATGGTTAACTATCTAATATTGTACACTTTAACTTTGTTAAGAGAGTAGACTCACGTTAAGTGTCCTTACAATAATAATAATAAATATAATGAAATCATTATGGGATTTTCACTCTCTCTTTCTTAACCATCCAGCATTTCAGTATTTCTACCAAATCGAATTCACATTCTAAACAAAATACTTCACTCCAGTCACAATTAACTTTTTAGAGACTCAAAATTTTCACTTCCAATATTTATTTTCAACCACTATTAAAAAACAAACTGTTAAGACCTCTTGCCTAACAACGAAAATAACAAATACTTCAAGGTTACGAACATGGTCCACAGTCCTGAGTGCTTTACAGCTTGAAGAGATAAGCACCCTTATTACATACTTTTTATAGATGAGGACACTGAGGCACAGAGAAGCTAAGCGAATCAGTCCAAGGTCACTTAGCCAGTAAGCGGATGAGCCAGAAGGAAAACTGATGCAGTCTGCAGGATAGTGTCCTTTACATAAACTAGTCTTAGAGTTCTGTGCTAAATTGTTTCATAATTACTGTATAACTTTACCTTACTTCACTTCATTTCAAGTTTATAAATATATGAATCAGGATTTATAACTTTTATCACTTTCCATTTCCCTCTCATTGTGTAGTACTTGGTTATGTTTGTTTCCAGTTGAAACCTGGCACTCCTCAAGCAACTGAATAGCACCTATTTGTGGAATAATTGATTGGCCTTAAAAGCTGAAATGTAAACGGACTCAAAAATTAAAATGGAGTGTTTTTTTCAATTTAGTTGTTCATAATTATTTTTCTGGTCCACTCTCAAAGTCCAGTGGGGAATGGGGAAGGAAAAATAAAAACAACAATATTTTAACAATCCACAATTTAAAGTATTTGGCTACCATTTCAACTATCTAAACTGTGCCGTATCTACTAATCATAAAAAAATACTAGCCTTAGTTGAAACACTAGAGGTCCTTTAGCCTAATCTTCTCACAGATGCTGTATCACTTATCTTAAAAATTTGCTTTATTCATATGCATATCTGTTCCTGGTATGATTGTTTTTTAAAAATCTTTAAAATTACAGAAGTAAAAATCCTTCCTTTTCATTACTCATAACTTTTCCTTCTTAAAAAATATTTGCTTCAATGTCGTATTCGTCTTTATAAATGAGAATTCTAAAGGAAGCTTATTACAGAATAGTGTTTTCTTTTTTCTTTTGATCAGTGTTGCAGCATCAATATTTCTCCTAAGTTTTTTTCAAAAAAGTCCCTCTCCAGTTTCAGAATAGTAAGTGTGATAAGGCGTGGTCAAGCCTCTATTTCATAATTTGTACCAACATTTTTAATATTTTTCAACCTATAATATAATTCTGAGATATTTCTAGAGTAGGATGGCTGTACATTTATACAATCCAAGTTATTTGCAATATTTTTTTAAATGAATGCATTTGTGGACTTCTGTATAATACACAATAAGAGCAAGAACTCTTTTCCAACACAACTGCTGTTTTAGATCATTAACTTTCATCAACTTTGGTAAACTAAGGACTGATTATATCTGTTTGTTAAGTGCCTGAAACATATTATAGATACATCCACTTAGCTAAGTAAATAAGAGACAATCTCAAATACTCAGTTCCTGGGTGGACCAGGCCCAAAGGCCATAAAAACCTCAGAAAATGAGGTCTTAGTGAGACTTAGTTTGGTTCAACATATATCTGTTTTATCTCCTGGAGATAATAATCAAGCTATATGAATTACAGGTATTGCATTCACACTTCTTTTTTATGGATTAGAGGTCATTATACTGATATTCAGGTACATGTTTGCTATGAGAAATGTATTCAGGATTTGGGGATGCTACAGCAGAAAACTTATTCATTAAATTACTCACAACATTAATTTGGATGAGTTAGTTGGCACCTTGGAGAATAGGATAACGTTTTAAAACTTGACAAGTTGGCATGTAGGAAGACAACAAGTTAGGTTTTAGTATTTAGGTTGAAGGAAGCTATTTCACCCAAGAGGAAAAACAAACTGGACAAAACAAGAAGATAATATTTGCAGAGATGTGATACATATGTGGTATAAGAAAATATATTTTTAAAAATCTTTTACAAGTAAACAAAAACAATTTCTATAATTAGTATTTACAGTTCATGATTAAAAATAAATTTTAGTTGATTTATTTCTATTTAACTTTGAGCCTAAATGGCTCCATCATCCATCTTTTTATTCATTCATTCATTCACAGTTTCATGCTTATATGCCTACATTTAGTCAGTAAATATTTAATGACAATAAACATTCTTCTTTTTGCAAGACAGAGGCAATAAAGGAATAGGTAGTCTGTTATTTATCTTTCTACCAGATTCCCTGTGTGGCTTTGATTGTAAGAAGAGATCAAACTGAAAATTTGGAAGATCTTTATTTACGCTCTGACCCATTGAAAATCCCTTTTGTTATGGACTGAATGTTTGTGTCTCCCCTCTAAATTCAATGTGATGGCATTTGGAGTTAGGACTTTTAGGGGTTAGTTAGGTTTACGTGAGGTCATGAGGGTGGGATCTTCATGATGGGATTATTCTCCTTATAAGAAGAGGATGAGAGACCAGGCCTCTCTGTCTCTCTTTCTCCACCCTGTAAGGACATAGTGAGACGGCAGCAGTCCAAGCCATGAGCGTTCCACCAGAAACCAAATCAGCAAGCACATTGATCTTGTGCTGCCTAGGCTCTATAACTGTGAGGAATAAATGTCTTGTTGTTTAAGCCACCCAGTCTTTGGTATTTGTGGCTCACGGGCTCTAGAGCGCAGGCTCAGTTGTTGTGGCACACGGGCTCTAGAGTACAGGCTCAGTTGTTGTGGTGCATGGGCTTAGTTGCTCTGCGGCATGTGGGATCTTCCCCGACCAGGGCTCGAACCCGTGTCCCCTGCATTGGCAGGCGGATTCTTAACGACTGCACCACGAGGGAAGTCCCTAAGAAATATATATTTGACCTTTGTCCCCAGTTCCTGACACAGAGCTTCTAAAATTTTTGGTGATAGGAACATCCTTTTGTTATTCATAACAAGCTTCTTTCCACCATACTTGAATTTATACTAATAAAGTGACTTTTGATTGGCTCCTAGATAGCTTAAGGATGGGGGACGGTTGCTAGAGGAACTAACTGATGATTAGAAGTTTGGAACTTTCAGCCCCATCTGCAGAGGAGAACAGGGCTGGAGGTTGAGTTCAGTAATCAATGGCCAATGATTTAATCAATCATGCCTACATAATGGAACCAACATGAAAAACCCTGTATGATGGAGTTGAGAGAGCTTCTGGGTAGTGAACACATCGAGGTGCTGGGAGGGTGACATGCCTGGAAAGAGTGCATGCAGCACCCCTTCCCTCATACCTTACCCTATGCATCTCTTCCATTTGGCTGTTCCTGAGTTGTATCTTTTATAATAAACAATAGTAGTAAAGTACCTTCCTGAGTTCTGCAAGCAGTTCTAACAAATTATCAAACCTGAGGAGGGGGTTGTGGGAACCACTCAACTTTACAGTCAGTTGGTCAGAATTATGAGTGGCCCAGATTTGTAATTAGCATCTGAAGCAGGGGCAATCTATGGGACTGAGCCCTTCACCTGTGGGATTTGTGCTAACTTCACATAGTGTCAGAACCGAACTGAAGGTAGGGCACCTAGTTGGTGTTAGGAGAATGGAAAAACTGGTTGTTGGGTGAAGAAAAAAACACACATCTGGTATCAGAAGTGTTGTGAGTAAAAACAGTTCAGAAGACACTTTCTCCTACTCTTTCTTTGAATTAATTGAATTCACCTATTCTTTAGAATTCAACAGCTCAATTCCTAATCTGACCAATAAGAAGTTGAAATTTCCACTCAAGAATAATACAAGTCGGGAAGCTGAAGACAAATTAAGTTAATAACATATAAAAGACTATATCTTTATAATTTTATTTTATTTTTTGGCATAAATGAAATATATCAAAAACATTTGCCATTAAGAAAAAAACACTACTTTAAGCTTTCAAAATATGAATGAAATACTTCTTGTAAGTGATAAATCTTAAACAAAAGAAAAAGTATAATGAATGTTATTTGAAATAAGATGCATGTATCTTTTTGAATTAGTGTTTTTATTTTTTTCAAGTATATACCCAGGAGTGGAACTGGTGGATCATATGGTAGTTCTATTTTAGATTTTTGAGAAATCTCCATACTCTTTTCCATAGTGGTTGTACCACTTTACAGTCCTACCAACAGTGTAGAGGGTTCCCTTTTCTCTACATCCTCACCAACAAAAAAATACACACACCCCAATATTCATAGCAGTGTTATCTACAATTGCCAAGTTATGGAAGCAACCTAAGTGTCCATCAACAGGTGAATGGGTAAAGAAGATGTGACATATATATATATATATATATATATATATATATATATATATATATATATATATATATATATATATATATATATATATATATATATATGCATACACACACACACACACACACACACTGGAATACTACTCAGCCATAAAGAAGAACAAAATAATGCCATTTGCGGCAACATGGATGGACCTAGAAAACAGCATACTAAGTGAAATAAGTCAGAGAGAGAAAGACAAATACTGTATGATATCACTTATATGTGGAATCTAAAAAAATATGACAAACTAGTGAGCAAAACAAAGAAGAATCAGACTAACAGATGTAGAGAACAAAACAGTGGTTACCAGTGGGGAGAGGGAAAGGGGGAGGGGCAATATAGGTGTAGGGTTTTAAAAAAAGGGTTATTATGGGATTATATGAAATCATGTGTGTGAAAGTTTTGAAAATTGTAAAGCACTGTAGAAGTTAAAGAATTTTTCATTCAATTAAAAAGTTTTTTTTTTTTAAATGCCACTTGCAAAAAATAAAAATAAGATGCGGGGCTTCCCTGGTGGCACAGTGGTTAAGAGTCTGCCTGCCGATGCAGGGGACACAGGTTCGTGCCCCGGTCTGGGAAGATCCCGCATGCCGCGGAGCGGCTCGGCCCGTGAACCATGGCCGCTGAGCCTGCACGTCTGGAGCCTGTGCTCTGCAATGGGAGAGGCCACAACAGTGAGGGGCCCGTGTACCGCAAAAAAAAAAAAGATGCACATTTTATAATATAGTACTTCAGTAAACAATGATCCTCAGATCTTGAATTTATTAGGTGAATTTTGTCTCAACAATATGAACTTTTACATGTTGAGATCATAGCCCCACCATTAAAATAAGATATGCAGATGAAATAAAGGACTGAAGAGGGAGTCATAGACCTGCTGGAATGGATATACAATTTTTTTGGGGGGGTGGTTGCAAACAGCCTATGAAAATGGTCATGAGAGCAGTAATCACTTTAAACACTTCCCAGGCATAGAGATGACCAGAGATATATCCACAAAATAGACACATAACATTTCAGTAACCACCAAATAAGACTTTTCACATTCCTCTTTTCTCTTCCCTTCTAGACTTTCCCACATCCTGTCCCTACGTCCCATTGCACATACCTTAGTTTTATCATGGTGTGCAAGCTGGGAGAAAAGGATTAGAAAAAATAGATGATGAAAAAAGAATTTCATTGTACCTAGCTTCTACCTAAGGTAGGACTAAGCTGGAGAAGGGGAAAGGTCTCAACTTTAAGTCAAGAGCTATATCAAGACTATTAAGTGAAAAATGATACTTAATTGTTGGCTGGAGAAACACTGCCATGATTTGATCACACAGTGATGGGATTTGCCTAAATTTCATCAGAAGTAAGGCGAAGGGCTAGCCCCAGAGAATATAAAGATAGAGGGGAAGAAAAATAAAGTTCCTTTAGGATGATATACCAAAAACAGAGCTTGATTAAGTAAGAATTATAAGAACTCCCTTGTACCTGGTATCGTACAAATATTTTTACATAATGTGTGAGTGTGTGTGTGTGTGTTCTCATAACTTTTGTCCCATTTGTTACAATTATTGCTACTTCATTGTAGATGAGATAAATGAGACGTAGAGATATCATGTAACTCACCTAGGTATAGGGTTGCAAGATTTATCAAATATAGAATGCCAAGTGAAATCTGAATTTCAGATATACAATGAATGTATATTTTTTAGTACAAGTATATTCTGTGCAATATTTGGGACCTTCTTATACTAGGCAATTATCTATTGGTGAACTGAAATTCAAATTTAGCTGAGTGTCCTACATATTATCAAGCAAACATACCTAGATCACACAGCTAGTAAATGATGGCCCCAAAATTTGAAATCAGATCTATAGGGTCTGGGTACACTTTATCCTCATAACTCTGTGATCTCTTTTCAGAGGAGAAAAAATGTCAGCGTGACTGCTTCTTTGCACTGTTAAATCTCAGGATCTTTCCCTACCTTTTGGCTTGATGTATTCCCACTATCAAATGCTGAAATCTACTGATGCTGGTTCTTTATCGTTCTTATACACCCAATAGAATAACTCATCCCAAAGACATGAGGTATATAGTCAGCTTTGTTTCTGTGGTTATCTTTATTATTCCCCTATGTTAAGAGCTTCCTAATACTTTTGGCATTTCTCCTAACTCAACACTTCTTCCTACTGCTTACTCAATTTGCATTTTACAAGCCTCTCAGCTTCCCCTACCAATAACATATTATGGGTCAGTGGTTTTTCAAGCTGCTTTTACAGAATGTGAGTTCCTTGAAAGAGAAAACATTTCATTTGTAAAAAATATGAAAATCTATTAAGGGTAAGACAAGACTGAACGAAATACATTTGATAGTCTACTTTCACCATATGTTTTGGAATAAAAAAATAACAGATGTAATACTACTTTGTGGTTTCATTGGTGTTAATCATGTTTCTTGGGACTAAATTATCAAATAATTATAATTTTGGTGCCCCCCCCAGTGTGAATTATAAAGATAAAATTCACAATGAACAGGAAAACAGAAGAAGTTCAAAATTTTAGGAAGCTAATAAAATGATGGAAGTCAAAAGTTTTCTTTGGACATTTTATTAAGTTTTCTGGGGAATTTAAATAAAAGTTACAATAGAGAACTAAAAAATCGTAAATTTTT
Organism: Neophocaena asiaeorientalis asiaeorientalis; assembly: GCF_003031525.2. NCBI lineage: Eukaryota > Metazoa > Chordata > Mammalia > Artiodactyla > Phocoenidae > Neophocaena > Neophocaena asiaeorientalis. The sequence continues at coordinate 1,309,150 of NW_020174928.1, read as the reverse complement.
AGGAAGTGCATTCATGGACAGCACAGTTTTTTAGCCTGGTAAAGACAACATTAAAGATATACTTAGAGAAAGTCAGATAATTATTAAGAGTTTGCCTGTGTACACAGCATCAGACTATATGCTCAGAAGTACTCTAGCTGAGGAATACTTGCTGTAAGCAGTGTTCAACAAAGAAAGAAAAATAAAACAGATTAAAATTATACCTTCACACCATACACAAAAATAAAACTCAAAATGGCTTAAAGACTTAAATATAAGACAGGACACCATAAAACTCCTAGAAGAGAACATAGGCAAAACATTCTCTGACATAAATTGTAACAATGATTTCCTAGCTCAGTCTCCCAAGGCATAGAAATAAGAGCAAAAATAAGCAAATGGAACCTAATCAAACTTAAAAGCTTTTGCATAGCAAAGGAAATCATAAACAAAATGAAAAGACAACCCATGGACTGGGAGAAAATATTTGCAAACCATAAGACCAACAAGGACTTAATTTCCAAAATATACAAACAGCTCATACCATTTAGTATTAAAAACAAAACAAAACAAACAACCCAATGAAAAATTTGGCAGAAGACCTAAATAGATGTTTTCTCCAAAGAAGACATAGAGATGACCAACAGGCACATGAAAAGATGCTCATCATAATTAATTATTAGAGAAATTCAAATCAAAACTACCAGGAGGTATCACCTCCCACCATTCAGAATGGCCATCACCAAAATGTCTACAAATAATAAGTGCTGGAGAGGGTGTGGAGAAAAAGGAACCCTACTACACTGTTGTTGGGAATGTAAATTGGTGCAGCCACTATGGAAAACAGTGTGGAGGTTCCTTTAAAAACTAAAAATAGAGTTGCCATATGATCCAGCAATTCCACTCCTGCACATATATCTGGAAAAGATAAAAACTCTAATTATAAAAGACCCATGCACCCCAATGTTCATAACAGAACTATTTACAATAGTCAAGACAAGGAAGCAACCTAATTTTCCATCAACAGATAAATGGATAAAGAAGATGTGGTATATATACACAATGGAATATTAGACATAAAAAAGAATGAAATAATGCCATTTGCAGCAACATGGGTGGACTTAGAGATTATCATACTAAGCTAAGTAAGTCATACAGAGAAAGACAAATACCATATGATGTCATTTATATGTGGAATCTAAAATATGACACAAATAAACTCATTTACAAGACAGAAACAGACTCACAGACATAGAAAACAATCATATGGTTACCGAAGGGGAAGGTGGGGGGAGGAATAAATTAGTAGTTTGGAATCAACAGATACACCCTACTATATATAAAATAGATACTCAACAAGGACCTACTATTAAAGCACAGGGAACTACACTCAATATCTTGTAATAATGAAAAGTATCTTAGAATATGTATACATATATATATATATATATATATACACATCTGAATCACTGCTGTGCACTTGAAACTAACACAACATTGTAAATTAACTATACCTCAATAAAAAAATTTTATTGGAAAAAATTAAAAATTTTTTAAATCTTAAAAAAATAATACACACAAAGGTATAAGCATATATCATATTTCTACAAACAAATGTCTCAAATTCTATTTTTGTTTGTTTGTTTTTGTTTTTGCAGTACGCGGGCCTCTCACTGCTGTGGCCTCTCCCGTTGCGAAGCACAGGCTCCAGACGTGCATGCTCAGCAGCCATGGCTCACGGGACCAGCCGCTCCGCGGCATGTGGGATCTTCCCGGACCAGGGCTCGAACCCGTGTCCCCTGCATCGGCAGGCGGACTCTCAACCACTGCGCCACCAGGGAAGCCCTCAAATTCTATTTTTATTATACATAAATATAACCACATAATAAAGTTATAAAAATAAACTAGCGGTACTGAGATATAAAAGTGCTAAAGGAATAAGGAAAATATAAAGCATGGAATTCCTGAAGTGACTTTGTAAGTAGAATAAATATAGCTTATCTGTAATGTTTTTAGGGAAGTATCAGGCTTAAAAATGAACTTTGAAAACAGGAGAAGCTATAGATTAGGGAGGAAGAATGGCAATCCAATATATGAGAGGTAAAAAAAAGCAAAGTGAGAATGGCAAATATGTTGACTTTACCTAATGCAAAAGTGTATGACAGACAGTGTGTCATGTGAATTCTGGAAGGAAAAATTAGTTATTTGGTAAAGAGAAAATGCTGAGGACATCTGGGGTAGTGAGGAAATAATTCTTTTGTCTTAAAGAAATTAATTTACATGTACATAATAAATTTTAGGTTAGATTGTACGAAGCAGTGGTATGCTGAGCTGGGTTTTCACTACAAAAGAACTGATTATTTAAATGCTCTTGTCTTTAAATTGACAATAGTGGAAAAATTTACATTATGGAAATCTACCAATGCTACAAGTCAGGATTTTGTTTGCTTTTGTACGGAGCTGGTTTGCCAGCACTCCACACAAGTTATTGTTATAACTTGAAATTAGCTTCCAAATAAGGTAATAGAAAAAAAATTTTTGGTATATTTTAAGAAAGAAGGTCATAAATATATTCTTAAATTATTTCTTACATTATGTAGTAGGTCAAAAGTCCAAACATAGTTCCTTCAGTAAAATTGTACCTGTACCCTCAGGGAATTTGTTCCAAATTTGTTTGATTTATGATGTATCTATTTTTTTAATACTAAAATTAGATGTCTTAGTTAAAGGTGGAGATAAAGCTGATATCTATTTAATGAAGAGAAAGCTGTCAAACGAAGAAAACGTGACAATGGAAAAAAGGAATAAATCTATACAAAAAAAGATACTTTCTAATTTTAAAAGATACACTATTTTCCATTTGTTATATTGTTAAGTGTTAATTTATGTGAAAACATTTTAGGCTCAAATTTATGTTTTTTGCCCTGGTGGCTTTAAATATTAATTACGTAAATAAGTTTTATTAGATTAGAAATAATCAGGTGACAAAGTACACATTGTGAGCACCGTAAGTTGTATTTGAAATTGTATCCCTCAAAGTTTGAGAGAAATAAAAACATAGGGCATAAAATGGCTTGTCACAGATAAAGCATTTACACAGTGCTGCTTCCTCAGTATTCACTTGCTTGAATAAATATCCTAAATGAATATACCATATAAAGCAAAATGCTGTATTTGCTAAAATAAATACAAGTTCAAATGTGCACAGCTAGAGATGGCTACGGCTCTTAGAGAAATAAATAGGGCTCAGTCTAAAATGAATGTGAGACACTGAAAGAAGCATAAAACAGTTTTACAGAACATGATAAAATGAATACTGTGCCATTTAAAACTGATTGACAGGTAATGAACTATAAAATCTATATTAAAATGAAAATGGCACAGGGAGAGAATAGTACATGGCCTTATCCCTGCAGTCTTAGGGTTGAAAAATGGGAAATTTTCTACACCACTAGCTCACAAAAATTAAGCAAATTAAAAATTGCTGAAAAATGTATGTGCTATGATTGAATTAGCCAGTTGCTGAGAAAGAGAAGTGCAATGCAATTTAACTTCGTGGTATTAGGATGATATTCCTACTCATAGATTGAATTGGCACTTGAAAATGAGATGTTTCCGGTATATATGTGTGTTTATTTATGCATCCTTATGTTTCTATACAATTCTTCATCTACCAGAGGATTTAAACATATGTTAGAGGTCTGTATACTGCATTTTAGCCTATCAGCATACCTGTGTAGACATTCCATTGCTAGTTTATAATTTAATAGTCTGAATTGTGTAGCCATAACAAGTAAACGGTGGGTTTTATTGCTAGCTTGATATAACTGTTCTGAATAAAATTTGAACTGCCTCACTCAAAGGGAAGATGTCTCTGTACCTTACTCTCTTTGTCTTTTTTCCTTGCCTCAGGATCTAATAGAAAGAAAAAAAAATTCCTGGTTCTCATGGGTAGCAAAATGGAAGTTCTATTCTTATTTCTTACATTAAAAAATAGACTAAAACTGGTTATATAACTGAAATGAAAAGCAACAATTGTGAAGTTACAGGCTTATATTACAAGCTTATTTCAGTACACTCAAATACACACACACACACACACACACACACACACACACACAGAGTTTAGGTATCATTTATTGATAACCCATTATTGGCCAGGGTTTACTGTAGAAATTTTATGAAATTGCTTAATTTCATACTGGGCTTCAATAAGATATACAGTGCTTTTGTTCTCAATTCACTAATGACAAAATTAGGGTCCAGAGACTTTAAGAAAATTTTCCAAATTTGCATCGATAGTAAGTGGCCATAGCCTAGTTTCAAACCCAGTAGCCTCACTCCCACACATTTTCTTAACCATTATATAACCAAAGGGGTTGTTTTTTGACAACTATATATTCTCATTTTACCTAAACACTTTAGATGTAAACTTATTATTTGAATTCTACTAAATACCAATGTTTTGGCCCAAGGCCTAGATCATCAGATACATAATTAACCTGGATGCTAATCTGTTACTATAAAGAAGGAATTAGAGCCAGGAGCATTATCAAAGTGCATCCCTCAAGTAAACAATGTAGAAAAAGGAGAATGTTATCCACAGTGATTATGCAGATAGGGAAACTGTCTAATGTATCTTGATAAAACTAAATTGATTTTCATCTTATCTCTGCTTTGCCTACAGTAATTCATCAATTTCTTAATTTCTGGTCATTATAGTGTAAATTTCCTTCTTTTGCCTTCACATTAGATATGTAGAGGTCCACTTATAGTGTAAAGAAGAGATTGTGAGTTTCCTGAAAACCTTCAATTTAGCAGAGAGAAACTGTGGCTTTTTTTAGACCACTAAACCAACTATTAGAGCAAATAACTCAATTCCTTTCTTAAACTTTTACAATTCTAGAGCTGTCAAGATAACATGGATTAGTGGAAAAAGGAAGAGGTCAAAAAGCCTGATTGGATGGTGGTTAAGAAAACATATTTGACAGGGAGACTACCAGGTTTGAATCTGGGCTATGGCCACTTACAACCTGTGCAAATTTGGACAATTTGCCTTAATGTCTCTGTGCCCCATGTTTGTCATCAGTGTAACGGGGACAATAGCAGTATGCATCTTACTGGAGTCCTATATGAAGTTTAAAATGTCAATATACATAAAGCTTGCAGAATTTAAAATTTCACTTGGAATCCTAAGTCTTTACTCGGTTACCATGTGAATTTTGGAAAAGCCAATTCACTTATTATTCTAAAACTCACACCATTCTTGTTTACATTGATGAAAATAATTACTCTAGTCATTTGTGTCAGGGTAACAAAGCACCTCAAAGATAATGGCTGAAAATAATAAAGATTTACTTTGCTATTTTGGCAGGGGTTCAATGAGAACAGCTCCACAGGACATTACCTGCTGGGGAGTGAAACAATGGATTGGGCTGAAAGCATCTGAAGACTCCCTCCCTCTGACTGGTGGTCAATATTGTCACCAGGAATCTCAATTGGTTTCTCAATTGAAACGCCTAACATGTAGACTCTCCTTGTGGCTCCAGGACTTTCTCACTATGGCTGAGATCCAATAATGAGCACCCGAATCAACCAGGCAGATACTATACCACTTTTACGACCTAAGCTCAGAAATCACAGTGCCATATCTGTCATAATCACAAACACACCCAAATTCAAAAGGAGGGGTCAAAGTCACAGTATAAGACAAGCATGTAGTGGGAGGTATTACTGCAACAAATTTTGAAAAATACACTCTACCACAGTTATCTAGCACATAGAACTGTTGCCAGAATAAAATGGAACGAGGTATCTAAAAAGTGTTGCAACATTTTAATTTCACTAATCAAATTAAATCACTTATGGATATGAACGCACAAAGGAAAAGCACTATTATATAGTTATATGTTATCATTCTTATCTAGAGTACAAAAATTTGATGAATTTTCAGCAATGTTGATGTGTTTGAAAATTTCACTATAACCTTGACTTTTCTATAGCTCAGATTAAAAATATTGAAAAATTTTGAAAGGAGGGCAAGGTATGTTGGAGTTGAGAATATTAAATTATTTATGGACTAAGAATTAGTTTATTATTAAAATTAGCTATGGCATACCCTCTAGATTGGTAATTATTATTTTGAAGGTTAGAAACCCTTTGGGTATCTGAAAATAGAGCACCAATAGCAGAATTTTCAACAGCCACAGGGGAAGCCCAGAGACACAGGAAACTACTTCCCCATGCTGAATGAAAATAACTTTCAAAGTATACCAGCAAAATTATCCATTAGGAATAAAGGCAAAATAAAGATTAGCAAAAGCTGAAGCCATCCTAAAAACTTTCTAAATGATATATTTAAGGAAGAAGGAAAAGGGTCAGAAAAGGAAGGTCTGAGGCTTTAGAAGGAATGGTAGCAGAGATACTACTAGAAAATATTTGGTTATGTCTGAATTTTCAAAAATGTATAAATCAATAATAAAAGAGTATGCCTAATCTGTGGATTAAAAACAACTACAGAATTAAAATACTTGAATTATGTAGCATAAAAATACTGCTTTGTAGAAAGTAATATTTTTATGTTCCTTAGACAGGTATTAGCAAACTTATTCAGTAAAGAACCAGACACTAAATATTTTAGGCTTTGCAGGCCAAGAGGCAAAATAGAGGATACTGTGTATATAATTATATAACAAGAGAGAAATATAATGAGAGAATTTCCACAATTGTTTTAATTGATGAAGTTCAAATTAAATAATAGTGATTGACAATACTTGTATGAATGTGGGGTGTGTGTGTCTGTGATACAGAAAAATAAAAATTTGGGGGGATATTTTGCTTAACTAGAGTTCAAAGTTAGTGTTTTCTATCAACCAATTGACTGCAAAATGTGCATCTGTTAATGCTCATCCTTAATAAGATTTTACATATTTCATGTTTGAAAATGTCTTTTCACACAGATAGGTAGTCCCTTATACTGATATCAACAAATGAACCACTTGGAAACTTACTTTGGTTATAGCCTCATTTTCATTCTGCTGTAGTAAAATATTTCATTTTAAATTTTGTAATATTTACGATGTTGCTTTCCTGGATTGCAGATATTGTTGTGGGTGCTTAGAGTTATAATGTTTATGCATATTTTATTTGTTTAGCTCAGCTATAATGTCATTAAATAATAAACACAATGCTTTGCTATCTAATTTGATAACAACACTCTACTGTGTCTAAATATCAATCAATACATTTGAAGCTCACTTTTCTCTTCTGTTTTGACATGATGAGCATTCACTGGTATCAAAAAATGAAAATGAAAGTCCCAGTATGGCAATACATGTGGCACTCAAAATGCTTTGGACTTATAATTTCATCAATGAAATTTGAATTTCATATTTTCTCCTTGTCACAAAACTTTACCCTTTGTTTTATTCATTCATTTAACATGTAAAAATTATTTTTAAAGTGACAGGCTCTGCAAGAAAAATGTGGCCAAAAAAAAAAAAAGGAAATCAGAATGAACACACAACAAAAGTAAGTCAAGATGAATAAAACTATATTAGTAATTAAAATTAATGAAAACTTATGAACCCCCCAGTTAAAAAAAAAAAACATGATTAAAATATTTAGATTGTATTAATTTATCCAACAAAATTTTATTTGTAAGAAAACATCTAAAATAATTAAAACCTTTTGCAAACTGTTCAAGAGAATAAAAAGGTAGAAATGTTCTCCAAATTGTTTTGTAATGTTTTTATAGTTTTTACTTCAAAACAAGATGAGAAACTATACAATGCAAAAAAATATATATAAAAGCCAATAGTCTAAAAGGAAACTAAAACAAAGAGGAGATGTCAGTACACATCTATTAGAATGGCTAAAATCCAAAACACTGACAATACCAAATGTTGGTGAGTATGTGGAGCAAGAGGAACTCTCATTCATTGCCCATGAGAATTCAAAATGGTACAGCCACTTGGGAAGAAAGATTCTTACAAAACTAAACACTCTTACATACTATCCAAGAGTTGTGTTTCTTGGTATATTATTCAAATAAGTTGAAAATTTATGTCAAAGAACCCTTACTTGCATGTGTATGGTATAGCAGCTGTATTAATATTTGCCAAAACTGAGAAGCAATCAAAATGTTTTTCAGGGCTTCCCTGGTGGCGCAGTGGTTACCAAAAAAAAAAAAAAAAAAAAAAGTTTTTCAGTAGGTGAAAGAATAAATAAACTGTGGTTTATTGGATAACAGAATATTATTCATGCAAAAAGGAAATGAGCTATCAAGCCATGAAAAGACATAGAAGAAATTTCAAGTCATATTACTAAGTAAATATTGGGTTGGCCAAAAAGTTCGTTTGGGTATTTCCATAAGATGTATATAATTCCAACTAAATGACGTTCTGAAAAGGCAGAATTATGGAGATAGTAAAAAGATCACTGGTTGCCAAAGGTTTGAAGGGAGAGAGGAATAAATAGGTAACAGAGGATTTTTAGGGGAATGAAACTACCCTGTATGCTACTGTAATGGTGGATACATGCTATTTTACATTTGTCCAAAGTAAAATAGTTACAGCAATATAAAGAAAAAAATGTCCTGATAAATGCGGATTTATCCCAGTAACTTAACTGAGTCTTAACACTAGAATCAATAAATGTAATTTACCACATAATGAATGAAAAGAGAAAAATCAATTAATTATTTAATAATTATAGAAAATATGCTTATAAAATTTATTTATGATAAATATTACTATTATTATAAAAACAGTAAAAAGTATAATAGATTATTTAAATCAAAACCACAATTAATAATTATTTTACCTTTTCCAAATAAGCAAAATTTATAAACTCTCATATGAATTGTTGGCCAAACAATGGGACATTTTATAAACTGCTAGTGTGAGAATACATTCATTCAACCACTCATTTTTTTTTCCTTCTGGGCAGAAGATTAAATGTTATTGTAGGCTACTGAGTTTGAGGATAGTTTGTTATGTATTATTATTATTATCATTGTTTGTTAGGCTAACTTTAAAATCTGATAGTTACGTGATGAGGAGACAAAAGTAAATGATACCAATAGCCTACATATTCTATGATAGAAGTATGCAAAGAGTATTACGGGAACACAAAGAAGGTAAATTAAACAAAAATGGCAGAAAGAATATGTAAGGGTCAAAGGTGTTCTAGAAAAGGTAAGTCTTTAAGTCAGAATGGCTACTGAATGTATACAGGATGATGTATGGGGGTTGCTTGCTACAGAGCAAGGTTGCAGATTGAGTGAGACATGAAACAATAAATAAGCAATAAAGAATATGGCACATTTGAGGATCTCTAAGTAGTTCAGTATTGCAGGAATAAGAGGGTGTCTGTAGAAGACTGAGTAGAAATAAGGTTACAGAATAAGGCAGATGCTAGATTTTAAAGGGCCTTACTTGTCACAATTGGATTTCATACTAAGACAATTTTAACAATACTGTATTCCCTTTTGTTGGTTCCTTATGAGAGAGCCAGGTCTATAATCTAAAAGTCTAATAATCCAGGTATCATATTATCATATTGACAGATGGTGAATCACTCTTGATAAATAACTTATTAGGGTTTACAAGTTACTAGTATTTCAATAGTAACATCCTTCAAAATGATGAAACCAATTTTATGTATATGACTCTTGAGCAACAAAAGGTTAGGGATGCCCACATTTACACAGTTGAAAATCTGTGTATACCTTTTGAAACCCCCAAAACTTAACAACTAACAGCCTATTAGCCTACTGTTGACCAAAAACCTTACTGATAACGTAAAACAGTCAATTAACACATATTTTGTATGTTATATGTATTATACACTGAATTCTTACAATAAAGTAAGCTAGAGAAAAGAAACCGTTACTAAGAAAATCGTAAGAAAAATACATTTACAGTACTGTATTGTATTTATCAATACTGTAAGCTTACATCATCTGTTTATAAGATGAATCGTCTGTCAGTACCTACATGGATATTGTCCCATATAATACAAAACACTGTAGATATTTTATATGTATTACTAACACTGGTATCAAAAATGAAGATACTGTGAAAAAGAAATTTATATTTATTATAGGTGTAACAATTCTTGAATTGAAAATGAAGAGGCAGCAATATGATAGCTTTTTGGTAGCCTGAGGTAATCGATACAATTGCTTATATCAATAGTAGCCTAGTCTATATACTAATGAATGAATCATTATAAGATGTTTATGGCATACAGTATTATGGTAGAATTCATAATACAGCATTGGAAACATTGTTATATTAAAAAAAAAAACCCTGTGATGAAAGGCTGATATGAAGCTTCTCCAATTACAGCAGGAGGGTCATACTGTATGGTAATGTAATTCTTTGAAAGCATAGTTACAAAACGGCAAGAAAACTAACACATTATTATTAAATATCACTCACTTCATGCCTGTGTAAGGATAGGCTATCCACTTCAATGCAAGTCTTGCACACAGTCTTCTATACAATGAATACTTTGGCGGTGATGACATAAAAGCATCTCATACAGTTCTTGCTGTACAATTATTAGATTTTCACATGATGACACTTACATGACTACACAACAGATAACGTTTATTAACTGTATGGCATGATGGTTATTTGCTATTTATCAAGTGGAAGTGGATCATAAAGGGCTTCCTCCTTGTTCTCTTAGTGAGTAGGCTGAGAAGGAAGAAGAAGAGGAGGGGTCAGTCTTGCCGTCTCAGGGGTGGCAGAGGGTGAAGAGCGGAGGAGGTGGAAGGGGAGGCAGGAGAGGCAGACATACTTGATTACATTTATGGAAATACCTTGTATTTTCTACATTACTTCTTTGCTTTTTCATTTCTCTAAAAATGTTTCTATACTGTACCAATCCTTCTTCCCCCACTACTTTAGCTTCAGTGCCCTTATCATAGAAGGGTCCATATCGTAAAAAATGTCAAAAGCACTCTCAAGTAATTGGAACCCTCTGCCAGACAGGCACTGCTTCTTCTATGTCTTCTTCCTGATAGTCTAGCACTGGTTTGGAAACACTCGTCTCCATCAAGTCATCTTCTGTTCATTCCTCTGGTATGTTACCTATTAGCTCTTGAATTTCTCCAAGACACATACCTTGAAACCCTTACAACCCCCCACCTTTTTTGCCATATCCATAACCTCTTTTATGATTTTCTTGATTGGCTGTGCTATAAATCCTGTGAAGTCATACACAACATCTTGATATAGTTTTTGCCAGCAGGAATTTACTGTTTCAGGCTTCATGACTTTCATGGCTTTTTGCATAACAATGGCATCTTTAAAAGGTATAATCCTTCCAGATTTTCATGATGTTCTCTCTCTCAGGGTTCCCTTTCATAGCATTGTCAACACTTTGCATAGAGAAATGTGTGTAATGAGTCTTAGAAAATGTGTATAATGAGTCCTCACAACTCTCTGATCTAGAGGCTGAACTAGAGACGTGTTTGTGGGCAAGTAGACCATTTTGATGCCTTCAATTTGAACTCATAGCATTCTGGGTGACCAGAGACATTGTCCAATATCAAAAGAACTTTAAAAGGCAGTCTCTTACTGGCAAGGCACTTCCTGACTTTAGGGACAAATTATCCATGGAACCAACCCAGAAAAAGGATTCTCATTGTCCAGGCCTCTTGTACAACCAAAAGGCCTGCAACTGGTGTTAATATTTTCCCCTCAAGCGTTGGGGCTTAGGAGGTTTATAGATAAGGGCAGTCCTGACCATAAACCTGACTGCATTTGCACAAAACAGGAGAGTTAATCTGTCCCTTCCTGCCTTGAAAGCTGGTGTTGCTTCTCTTCCTTACTAACTTGTGGCATTTTTTTTTTTTCCCCCAGAACAGGGCACTTTCATCTGCCTTAAAAACCTGTCCCTAGGGCTTTCCTCGTGGCACAGTGGTTGAGAGTCTGCCTGCCGATGCAGGGGACATGGGTTCGTGCCCCAGTCTGGGAAGATCCCACATGCCGCAGAGTGGCTGGGCCCGTGAGCCATGGCCGCTGAGCCTGTGCGTCCGGAGCCTGTGCTCCGCAACGGGAGAGGCCACAGCAGTGAGAGGTCCGTGTACCGCAAAAAAAAAAAAAAAAAAAACCGTCCAGGCAGATATCCTTTCTTCTCAATGATTTTCTAAACGGCATCTGGGAACTTTGCTGGGTTTTGGTTGGCAGATGCTGCTTCTCCTTTATCTTGACATTTTTAAAGCCAAATCTTTTTTCTAAAATTATCACACCACCCTTTGCTGGCATTAAATTCTCCAGTTTTAGATCCTTCACCTTTCTTTTGCTTTGTCACATAATGACTTCACTTTTTCTCGATTCAGAGTCTTATAGGTACGCTTTTCTTATAGCAATCCTGCACACCACATAAAAGCTGCATTTTCAGTCTGAGATAAAAGGTATTTGAAAAGAGTGCAAGATTTTCACATCTGCTAGAGTAGCTGCAGCAATGGCTTCATGGATTTCCTTTCCTTTTTTTACAGTGGTCCTTATACTGGATTCATTTGCCTTGAAATGGTGGGCAACTGCAGCAGCAGGCCTCAATCTGTGGTACAATTCAACTTTTTCTTCTATTTTCATGACTTTTCTCTGCTTCTTGGGAGCACTTCCAATATCACTAGTGGCACTTTGTATGAGTTCCATGGTCTTATTCAAGGTTTACGTTTTTGCACGAAACATGATGAAAAATACACGAGAACCACGAGAGGTCGCCTTTTACTGAGATTCGCAATTTACTGGACAAAGTGCTCAGGCAGAGATAATCAGCATCACAGGGCATCTTAAGCAGATACAATACATGAGCTCACCGCAGTAGCAAGGGAGGTGGCTAAAAAATTATTACAGTAGTTCAGTACGTACTACAGTTAATTTTTTGCAATTATGACTTAATGCATTTTTACATTTCTTTACATCTCTCTACTGTGAATGCCATCGCATACAATCTGTTTTTGTGAACAGATTTTAATAAATTTTAACTTTTTATAATAGATTTGTATATATTTTATGGTAGTAAATGATAAAATAGACTAAGTATATACATATATTTATGCATTCATGACATAACTTTCTCTTTTCCTTTTTTTTTTCTTAACATCTTTATTGGAGTATAATTGCTTTACAATGCTGTGTTAGTTTCTGCTTTATAACAAACTGAATCAGCTATACACATACATATGTTTCCATATCTCTTCCCTCTTACGTCTCCCTCCCTCCCACCCTCCCTATCCCACCCTTCTAGGTGGTCACAAAGCACGGAGCTGATCTCCTGTGCTATGAGATTGCTTTCCACTAGCTATCTATTTTGTGTTTGGTAGTGTATATATGTCCATAACACTTTCTCACTTTCTCCCAGCTTAGCCTTCCCCCTCCCCATATCCTCAAGTCCATTCTCTAGTAGGTCTGTGTCTATATTCTCGCATAACCCCTAGGTACTTTTTTTTTTTCCTTACATTCCATATATATGTGTTAACAAATGATATTTGTTTTTCTCTTTCTGACTTATTTCACTCTGTATGACAGACTCTAGGTCCATCCACCTCACTACAAATAACTCAATTTCGTTTCTTTTTATGGCTGAGTAATATTCCATTGTATATATGTGTCACATCTTCTTTATCCATTCATCTGTTGATGGACACTTAGATAGCTTCCATGTCCTGGCTACTGTAAATAGAGCTGCAATGAACATTTTGGTACATGACTCTTTTTGAATTACGGTTTTCTCAGGGTATATGCCCAGTAGTGGAATTGCTGGGTCGTACGGTAGTTCTATTTGTAGTTTTTTAAGGAACTTCCATACTGTTCTCCAAAGTGGCTGTATCAATTTACATTCCCACCAACAGTGCAAGAGGGTTCCCTTTTCTCCACACCCTCTCCAGCATTTATTGTTTGTAGATTTTTTGATGATGCCCATTCTGAACGGTGTGAGATGATATCTCCTTGTAGTTTTTTTTGTTTTTTTTTTTGCGGTACGCGGGCCTCTCACTGTTGTGGCCTCTCCCGTTGCGAAGCACAGGCTCCGGATGCGCAGGGTCAATGGGGACGGCTCACGGGCCCAGCCGCTCCGCGGCATGTGGGATCTTCCTGGACCAGGGCACGAACCCGTGTCCCCTGCATTGGCAGGCGGACTCTCAACCACTGCGCCACCAGGGAAGCCCTCCAGCTTTCTTTTGATTTCCATTTGCATGGAATATCTTTTTCCATCCCCTCACTTTCAGTCTGTATGTGTCCCTAGGTCTGAAGTGGGTCTCCTGTAGACAGCATATATATGGGTCTTGTCTTTGTATCCATTCAGCCAGTCTGTATGTTTTGGTGAGAGCATTTAATCCATTTACATTTAAGGTAGTTATCTATATGTATGTTCTCATTCCCATTTTCTTAATTGTTTTGGGTTTGTTATTATAGGTCTTTTCCTTCTCTTGTGTTTCTTGCCTAGACAAATTCCTTTAGCACTTGTTGTAAAGCTGGTTTCGTGGTGCTGAACTCTCTCAGCTTTTGCTTGTGTGTAAAGGTTTTAATTTCTCTGTGGAATCTGAATGAGATCCTTGCTGGGTAGAGTAATATTGGTTGAAGGTTTTTCTCCTTCATCACTTTAAATATGTCCTGCCACTCCCTTCTGGCTTGCAGAGTTTCTGCTGAAAGATCAGCTGTTAACCTTATGGGGATTCCCTTGTGTGTTATTTGTTGTTTTTCCCTTGCTGCTTTTAATATGTTAACTTTGTATTTAAGTTTTGATAGTTTGATTAATATGTGTCTTGGCATGTTTCTCCTTAGATTTATCCTGTATTGGACTCTCTGTGCTTCCTGGACTTGATTAACTATTTCCTTTCCCATATTAAGGAAGTTTTCAACTATAATCTCTTTAAATATTTTCTCAGTCCCTTTCTTTTTCTCTTCTTCTTCTGGGACCCCTATAATTCGAATATTGGTGTGTTTAATGTTGTCCCAGAGGTCTCTGAGACTGTCCTCAGTTCTTTTCATTCTTTTTTCTTTATTCTGCTCTGCAGTAGATATTTCCAGTATTTTATTTTCCCGGTCACTTATCTGTTCTTCTGCCTCAATTATTCTGCTATTGATCTCTTCTAGAGTACTTTTAATTTCATTTATTGTGTTGTTCATCATTGCTTGTTTCCTCTTTAGTTCTTCTAGGTCCTTGTTAATTGTTTCTTACATTTTGTCTATTCTATTTCCAATATTTTTGATCATCTTTACTATCATTATTCTGAATTCTTTTTCAGGTAGACTGCCTATTTCCTCTTCATTTGTTAGATCTGGTGGGTTTTTACCTTGTCCTTCCTCTGCTGTGTGTTTTTCTGTCTTCTCATTTTGCTTATCTTACTGTGTTTGGGGTCTCCTTTTCGTAGGCTGCAGGTTCGTAGTTCTCGTTGTTTTTGGTGTCTGTCCCCAGTGGCTAAGGTTGGCTCAGTGGGTTGTGTAGGCTTCCTGGTGGAGGGGACTAGTGCCTGTGTTCTGGTGGATGAGGCTGGATCTTGTCTTTCTGGTGGGCAGGTCCACGTCTGGTGGTATGTTTTGGGGTGTCTCTGGCCTTATTATGATTTTAAGCAGCCTTTCTGCTAATGGATGGGGCTGTGTTCCTGTCTTGTTAGTTGTTTGGCATAGGGTGTCCAGCACTGTAGCTTGCTGGTCGTTGAGTGAAGCTGGGTCTTGGTGTTGAGATGGAGATCTCTGGGAGATTTTCACCGTTTGATACGTGGAGCTGGGAGGTCTCTTGTGGACCAGTGTCCTGAAGTTGGTTCTCCTACCTCAGAGGCAGATCCCTGACTCCTGGCTGGAGCACCAAGAGCCTTTCACCACATGGCTCAGAATAAAAGGGAGAAACAATAGAAAGAAAGAAAAGAAAGAAAGAAAGAAGGAAGGAAAGAAATAAAGAGGATAAAATAAAATAAAGATAAAATAAAATAAAGTTATTAAAATAAAAAGTAATTATTAAGAAAAAAGTTTTAAAAAGTAAAAAAAAAAAAACAAAAAACGAACGGACAGAACCCTAGGACAAATGGTGAAAGCAAAGCTATACAGACAAAATCTCACGCAGAATTAAAGTTATTAAAATTAATTATTAAGAAAAAAATTTAAAACAAAACAAACAAAAAAAAACCGGACAGATAGAACCCTAGGACAAATGGTGGAAGCAAAACTATACAGGCAAAATCTCACACAGACGCATACACACTCACATACACACTGACAAAAAGAGGAAAAGGGGAAAAAAATCATAAATCTTGCTCTCACAGCCTACCTCCTCAACTTGGGATGATTCACTGTCTATTCATGTATTCCAGAGATGCAGCGTACATCAAGTTGATTGTGGAGCTTTAATCCACTGCTTCTGAGGCTGCTGGGAGGGACTTCCCTTTCTCTTCTTTGTTCTCACAGCTCCCAGGGGCTCAGCTTTGGATTTGGCCCTGCCTCTGCGTGTAGGTCGCCACAGGTCGTCTGTTCTTCACTCAGACAGGACTTTGTTAAAGGAGCAGCTGATTAGGGGGTTCTGGCTCACTCAGCACGGGGGGAGGGAAGGGTACGGATGTGGGGTGAGCCTGTGGCGGCAGAGGTCGGCATGACGTTGCACCAGCCTGAGGCGCGCGTGTGTTCTGCCCGGGAAGTTGTCCCTTGATCACAGGACCCTGGCAGTGGCAGGCTGCACAGGCTCCCAGGAGGGGAGGTGTGGAGAGTGACCTGTGCTTGCACACAGGCTTTCTGGTGGCTGTAGCAGCTGCCTTAGCGTCTCCTGCCCGTCTCTGGGGTCCACGCTTTTAGCCGCGGCTCGCGCCTGTCTCTGGAGCTCCTTTAAGCAGCGCTCTTAATCCTCTCTCCTCGCACACCAGGAAACAAAGAGGGAAGAAAAAGTCTCTTGCCACTTCGGCAGATCCAGACTTTTTCTCGGACTCCCTCCTGGCTAGCTGTGGTGCACTAACCCCCTTCAGGCTGTGTTCACGCCGCCAACCCCAGTCCTCTCCCGGCGCTCCGACTGAAGCCGAGCCTCAACTCCCAGCCCCGCCCGCCCAGCGGGTGAGCAGACAAGCCTCTCGGGCTGGTCAGTGCCGGTCGGCCCTGATCCTCTGTGCAGGAATCTCTCCGCTTTGCCCTCCGCACTCCTGTGGCTGTGCTCTCCTCCATGGCTCCGAAGCTTTCCCCCTCTGCCACCTGCAGTCCCCGCTCATGAAGGGGCTTCCTAGTGTGTGGAAACCTTTCCTACTTCACAGCTCCCTCCCACTGGTGCAGGTCCCGTCCCTATTCTTTTGCCTCTGTTTTTTCTTTTTTCTTTTGCCCTACCCAGGTACGTGGGGAGTTTCTTGCGTTTTGGGAGGTCTGAGGTCTTCTGCCAGCGTTCAATGGGTGTTAGGAGCAGTTTCATGTGTAGATGTATTTCTGATGTATCTGTGGGGAGGAAGGTGATCTCCGCATCTTACTCTTCTGCCATCTTCTCAAATCTCCCTTTTCCTTTTTTTTTTTTATTATTTCTAGACTATGTGGTTCTTCTGTGAGTTTTTTCAAATTGTCATAAGTCCAAAAATTTCTCCAATACAGTTACTGAAAAAAAACTCCTTATAAGTGGACTGGCACAAACTCACACTGTTAAAAGGTCAACTATATAATTTTTCAGACACAAAGAATTCCTCAGGTTTCTCATAATTTGGGGAGGACTAGACACTTTCTCCTTAAAATATAACTTTCCCAGTTTTGGAGAAATAAGCTTTGCTCTAGAGTCGCTTTTGTAGAGCAAGGTCTTTAAAATTATTCAGAATTGTACAATTGTAACCTCAATTATAGTTTGTGCTCAATAAATGCTCACTGACTGTATTAATCTCTTAATTGGAAAGCACTTCAGATACACCTGGGTTCAAATCTTAGCATTTCTACCTAAGTGTACCTTAGAGCAAGTAACTTCTCTTTTCGTCTTTTAAAAAAAAACTTTAAAATAAAGTATTATAACTCTTACTCCCTAGAGGTGATGAAAATACTTACTGCAATGATGCCATAAAACGCCTGGTACAGTACCTGGCATCTAGGAGGCATTTAATTGATGGTAGCTATTGTAATCATTGCTCTATTACTCTTGCTGATGTCCAAGTTTGGGAGGTTGAAGTCTATACAACCACAAATAGAGGCAGATTTGTCACATCTTGTCAGAAAGGTTTAATGAAATTCTAGCTGAAGACATAAGATAGGTTTGCTTCTGACTGGATTTTTAATATGCTTCAGTTGGACCACCTCTAAGAGCTCATTGGCAATACTGCCTCATCGGTTGCTATAGGCATCTCACTAGGAGAGATTATTTTTCATTCTCCTTCCTAGTTCATCCTTCCTTTTGTTCTTTCCCAACCTGCATAGCAAATGGCATTTCCTCTGCTCTTAAAGAATTTTATAGCAGCTCATTCACTCTTTGTGCTCAAAGAAAAGTGAACTGGCCTTATCATAGAGCAATACAGGGCTACAGTTGAAAAGCTTAAGCTTAATTCACTCATTAGTGAGAAATGCCCTACCTGGAGGAAGATAATGGAGATCTAATACATATGCTACATAGCTTCCCTACAGAATATTCCTTTCAAAAAGAAATAATTAGATAATAAATTAGATTTTAAGCACTGATCTACCCATATACACCAAAGAATATGTAATTAGAAATTTAAGCAGTCAGCCAGATATCATTAAGTCATTGGAGACATTTCTATCAGAAACCAATAGTATTCCAAGATGTAAATTGTCTGAAACCATTTTAAAATCCTTAAACATTGCAAAGTGTCCATAAGGTTGATTGAGCAAGCCAATTTAGATAAATGCATCTGATAAATAGCACTATCCTTGTGGAAAATACATGCTGTACTACACTTATTATGTTAACTTGGTATTTTAAACCCATGGCAAAAGGATGATGGAAATGTGGTGAAGAGTCATTCACATTCAAGAAAATATCCTTCTCTTAAAACATAATTGAGAGGCACCTAATGATGATATTGTGCTATGTGATACAGGAATATAGGCTATATCCTTTCTCCATAAATGCTCTAGCTCCAAATAGTCACACTGGGGTGAGGACTTCAACATATGAATTTGGGGGCAACACAATTCAGTCCATAGCACATGGATATTCAAAATGACCAAATAAACATAAATAGTTCTAACTTTTATGCTTCTAAGAAATATATATATAAGAAAAGATGACTGGAGTATGTGTGTTAGAGCTAAATATGTAGAAAAATAAAATTTGGCCACATTTGGAAACAGGTGTTTTACTTATGGATGATTAGAAATTGCTTCCAAGCTGCTCTCTTTATTTTTACTTTTACTTCTAAAATGATACAGTCTTTTTTTCTTTTGGCCCTAATATGGTTATATATTCTAGATTAATTCTAAACTGTGTGACCCTCTGGGATATCGACCAGTCTGTACATATTCATACTTTGGTTAGATGAATCTATAGGAATCCTGTTTGCTTAAGGAATTAAGGCATCTCTTGAGGTGGCGGGGTGGGGAGGGCACATTCTAGAAGGAGTCATAGGCCACAGCTTAATCAGTTAAAATAAAAAGCTTATCTTTGCAGGTAAAAGCATATGATATGGCAATCAGAATTACCTATTAGCCTAGCCATCCATGAACTTATATCAGCAGTATATGGTATATGATGAAAAAAATCTGAATGTTTTAAGACAAAAGCAGCAACTATTTTATACACATATACTCTATCCAAATGTTGGAAATAATAGGAATGGAAACATTTCTTCCCATTTTTTAACATGACTCTAAATATTTGGCTTCATGAGGACTCTATATAACTGTAATGGCAGTGGCATTGCCCAGTATATGGTAGGAATCAGCAGTTACCCAGAGGAAATAAAGGAAATCATGATAATGTTTAGAAACAGTGAGTGCCTAGTGGATTCTGTAATGGCATCCAGAGAAAAACAGAAATTGTTCTCAGCTCTCAGCACAGAGGCCAGAATAGTTTAGGAAACTCTGATATCAGCAAGAGTGATCTCAGAGGAAGAGGAAAAAAATCACAGATGCCAACGGTAAATGACTTGAGGTATCTGTAGTTGGCATAATCATATGTCAGAGTATGCCCAAAATAGTTCTGATTCATACCCAATTGGCAGAGTACTAATTAATGTGTCCTGTTGTACTCTCTAAAACTTCTCATTTTGGTGATCATGTTGATATATGGTAACCAATCCCAAGAGTGGGGAAATTTTGAGGAAACTGGAAAGTGCCTTAGCAAGATAAGGACAAGAGTAAAAATGTAAATTATGCTTTATGAAGTTATTGCATCATATTTTACTGTACTATATTTAGAGTACTAAAAGATTTAAGGTACTCTCAGCCATGTTACTGGTTGATTACCAAATTCTGCTAACAATGACGGAAGTGAAAATTGAACAGAAAGTTCTATAGTTGAAATGATTACTTTGTGTATATTTCTGGGCTAATATTCTTTCCTATAAAAACTTCAGTTATAGTGCACTTCTCTTCTTAGAGGTTTTAAGGAAAGCACTGGATTTCTTTGGGCAGGGAGAGTGACAATAATTGGAGTCAGTCTCCTTCACTGGAAAGAAGAGATCCTCCTAGTACTTGTATGGGTTAACTTTGGGAACATCAGTTAGAAACCTACCTTGACTCCAGAAAAAGGTAGGGAGGGTTTCAGATACTCCAGATAAAATGGGAATCAGAAAAGAGTTCCTTTATTACTTTAGATACTTGGCAGGAATCTAGGGTCCAAACTGATTTTATTTTTGACATGAATTAAGGATACAAGTTATACCATGCCTGGAAATTCTCCCTATTACAAATGATATTTCAGTAAAATCAGAATTATATTTGGCACCTGCCATGATTATTTGGTGTTAGACTTTTTCAGTAAATAACAAAGAAATTGAGTTTATATGCAGTATTACAGCTTATCATGGTTTCTGATCTCAGCACTAAAATTTTGGGTTGGATAATTCTTTTTGTAGGGGGCTATTCTGTGCATTGCAGGATTTTAGCAGCATCCTTGGCCTCTATCCACAAGATAACAGCACACTCCTCCCCAACCCAGCAATATCTCTGGACATTGCCCAATTTCTCCAGGGTTGGGTGGATGGAGAGAAGGGAAACATTGCCCCAGGTTGAGAACCACTGGCTTAAGTAGAATAATGTGAATTTCTTGAAATGGGACTCTATGTACATGCAAAATTTAGAAATCTCACATACAACCTCACTTGTGTAGACACAGCCTCACTGTCTGGACTTAAAGCCAGAATTAAAATTAAGTATCTCCCAACTCCCTAAGACAATAAGGAAACACATTTTTCTACCTCCCTTTCCTCTACCCTGACACCATGTCTTTTGGACAATTAAACTATAGTACTTTAGATTCCTTAGAGGAAAGCTGCTTTGTAAATGCAAAGTAATAATGGATATTGGCCAAATAAAATGAAAGAAACTATACTAAAAAGCTAACTGTCTAAATTGAGAAGTTGATGCTCATGAATGAATATTCATGGACATATTTTCATATTAATACACTGAAGTAATACCAGACTCCTGCTAGCAGATTAATTTGAAGCCGAAAGAGACATATATTTTTGAAGCTCATGACATTGATCTTGTGATGATCTATAACAATAACTGCACTTCTATCATAGAAAGTAAATGACATTATAACTTTGAAATGATGAATGCCAATGGTGTGGCTAGATACACGATTATCAGTTTGATTTGCTTGAATGGAATTTTTCCCCTAAGGGTCCTGGTAGTAGGCAGCAAACTTATAATACGTAAGAAATGGTTGTTCTTACTCTATGACATAAATCACAGCAAGATCCTTTTTGACCCACCTCCTACAGATATGGAAATAAAAACAAAAATAAACAACTGGGACCTAATGAAACTTAAAAGCTTTTGCACAGCAAAGGAAAACATAAGACAAAAAGACAATGCTCAGAATGGGAGACAATATTTGCAAATGAAGCCACTGACAAAGGATTAATCTCCAAAATTTACAAGCAGTTCATGCAGCTCAATATCAAAGAAACAACCCAATCCAAAAATGGGCAGAAGACCTAAATAGACATTTCTCCAAAGAAGATATACAGATGGCCAACAAACACATGAAAGAATGCTCAACATCACTAATCATTAGAGAAATGCAAATCAAAACTACAATGAGGTGTCGCCTCACACAGGTCAGAATGGCCATTATCAAAAAAATCTACAGACAATAAATGCTGGAGAGGGTGTGGAGAAGAGGGAACCCTCTTGCACTGTTGGTGGGAATGTAAACTGATACAGCCACTATGGAGAACAGTATGGAGGTTCCATAAAAAAACTAAAAATAGGACTACCATATGACCCAGCAATCCCTTTACTGGGTATATACCCTGAGAACACCAAAATTCAAAGAGTCATGCACCACAATGTTCATTGAAGCTCTGTTTACAATAGCCAGGACATGGAAGCCACCTAAGTGTCCATAAACAGGTGAATGGATAAAGAAGATGTGGCACATATATACAATGGAATATTACTCAGCCATAAAAAGAAATGAAATTGAGTTATTTGTAGTGAGGTGGATGGACCTAGAGTTTGTCATACAGAGTGAAGTAAGTCAGAAAGAGAAAAACAAATACTGTATGCTAACACATATATATGGAATCTTAAAAAAAAAAAAAAAGTTCTGAAGAACCTAGGGACAGGACAGGAATAAAGACGCAGACATAGAGAATGGACTTGAGGACACGGGGAGGGTGAAGGGTAAGCTGGGACAAAGTGAGAGAGTGGCATGGACATATATACACTACCAAATGTAAAATAGCTAGTGGGAAGCAGCCGCATAGCACAGGGAGATCAGCTCGGTGCTTTGTGACCACCTAGAGGGGTGGGATAGGGAGGGTGGGAGGGAGACACAAGAGGGAGGAGATATGGGGGTACATGTATAGCTGGTTCACTTTGTTATAAATCAGAAACTAACACAACAAAAAAAGAAATGGTTGTTCTTACTGTTACTTTTATCACAGAAAACAGTCACTGACTATACTTCAACATCATCATAAATTTTCAAATATTAATAGCTTGCTGACCAGTGGGAATTTGAGTTTGGTGATGAAATACATATTGTTGAATGGGAAGTTTCATTAATTCCAAGGAGAAAGAAAAATGTGTTTATGTCTCCCCTGAAAAGACTAATCCTATTTAATTGGTTGCTGAATTGTAGACTTGATTTCACTGTGAAAGGTAATGGGATAAATAATTATACTATAAATTTATTTAGTTAATTTATTTGATAATCTAACTGAGCTGAATAGCTGATTTAAGGCTAATGCCTTAATCCTGATAAAATGTAATAATAATAATAACAACACTAACTTGGAATATAGGGCTACATGAGATCATGAATATTTCTCTTGTGTCCACTAGCCCTCTGTCTCCCCACCACTCATCTGTTCTTTGTCCCAGCCACTAAACCAGTCTCACCAGATCACATGCTGAAATCTTCTTCACTTATCCATGTATTCATGCTAACCTTTCAGCTATTAAAGGCTGCACCACATCTTTTATAGGCTTCTACTCTTTTTACTTTAAAAATTCAGCTCCCTATATTCACCTCCTCTATGGAATCCTGCCTCTACTGCCCTAAGTATATTGAGTCTCCTCTTCTAGTGGCTTACTCCCATCTCTGTTCTATTACCTATTACATTGTAAAGCAGCTTATTAGTTCATTTATTTGCCCCCCTGACAATGTGAGCTCTTTAAGATCAGGACACTCTCACTTACTGATGTTTCCTACTGAACACAGTAAACTCAGAGAGCAGATGCCATACAGACATTTGTTGAACTAATAAATAAATTAATGAACAAATGTAAACTACTGTATAGTTTAAAATCAATTTTCCAGCAGATATCATAATGTGCAATTAGCATATATTTATTTACTTGCTTTCTTATCTGTATTTCTTCTCCTGTACCTGAACTTCCAACACCTCTAAGTTTTTTGAGGGCCACTGACCTTGTCTGTTTTTCACCTCATCCATATTTCCCTTTTCACACCTAGTAGTCACCCGATAAATATTTACTAAAGGAAGAATCATGTTGTTGGATGTTGATAACCCTGTGGAGTGTGTAGCTGATTACAAATAAGCTGAAGCTTTAATCACAGACGACCCTTTGGAAATACTTTCAATGCCTGATACAATACTTAGTACTCAGCAAATGGTTTGTAAAAACACTAATACAGTGAAGAAAAACAATTCTACAGTCTAGTTATGCCTGGGGGTATTTGGAAGGGAAAGTTGGTTATAGGTAAGCAGTATTTGAAGATAAAAATGAAAGAGGAGATGATTGATCTTAAAGATAGCAGGAGGGAATTAGTATAAAAACACAGGTAACATTTTGAATCTGGAAAAAATAAAAGATGGTGATGTTTCATCTAAAACAATGTAAACTCCCTTCCATGATGTTCTCTCTCTCTCTTAGGTGAAAGGTCATAGTCCTTTAAGATGACCTGCATGGACTTCCATTGCCTAGCGCCAGTCTAGCACTCCACTTCATCACCCTATCAGGTCCTACACTTCAGCTGTGTGACCTGCCTTCAGTTCTTCAGTGTCCTCAGGGCCTTCATTCACGTTGTTCTCTTGGCCTGTAACCATCTTTTTCATCTTCCTCTCCTCTTTGATATTCAGGTCTTGCTTTAGATGATACTTCATTAAGGAAAATGTTCCTAACTCCCTATACTAGGTTAGAGGATAGCAAATTGCAGATACGTTATGAATTATTATATTACATTAATTCATCTTGCTTCCTAGACTATAACCCTATGCTGTCAGGCAAAGAATCTGTATTCTTTGCCATTATAACTTCAACTCCCAATACCATGATTGACTCAAATTTTTAGTTGAATAAATACTATGGTCATATGAGAAAGAATGAAACATTAATATATAGACATTTATAGGGAGAGAAAAGCAGATGTATTTCATATTAGATACCCTTTTTTACTTCATAGTGAAACAGCTGGGTAGAGTTGAAAAAATTTGGGAAAATAAGATAATTTAGCATCAGTCAAAATGGAGAGTTCAATACAGAATAAACAAAGACTCAAAACCCACAGATTAGCCAACAAAGCACAAAGAAATCTGAGATCACCAGTGCAGCTCCCTATGTTCTTTCTTGCCATACTGGTACACATCTTGGTCCAGAGTTGACGGATGAAATCTCCAAGCAATGTAAGCAGGGAATCATTTCCACAAAGAAAGCTATTTAAGTTATAAAGTATATCCATTATATACTCTGATAATTATAAAGCTGACACCAACATCTCTCAGTGAATCATACCCCATAAATGCTTAAAGTTTAAGTTTGTTTACCATTTACAACCTTGACTAACCAGAGGTACCCTATTTAAATCATTCCATAGATCATGAATTTCCAATGTCTTCCTACTGGTCATTGTCATCTGGGTTTGACTGGTACGTCAACAGGGAAGTTGACCTTTTCCTAACCATTTCTTTCTTCTTTTATTCCTGGTGTCCCTAGGGTAGGCAGGATGTGTTACAAAACAGCCACTAATGTTTTTCTTACCACTTATTATCCCAAATTCATTTAAATCAATTGACAGATAAAAGAAATCATGCACACAATTTTAATGTGGTAAGCTGCTAATATCCAATTTATAGAAGATATGAGAAGCAAAATAAATTATCTACAATCACACTACCTAACATTTTAGGACCTGAGCTAATTCAAGCTTTAACTAAACCTAAATTGTATGGAGAAAAAACACATATAAAACAAAATATTCACATCCTGTTGTGATCCGTAAATGTACTTATTTTATCCCCACCTGATAATAAAGGATTAAAAATGTTAAAGTTGTACTTATATGAGGATACATATATATATATATACTTATATCTGATTGCATACCACCTCTACAAGACTTCTAGAAGTAAGCATTTGTATAATTTTATCCAAGTTAAAAAAAATTAGCTGTTGCTAACTGTAAGATTATGATAACAAAGACCATTTTTATTCATCTTACTGGGGGCACATTGATTTTCCAATAGATTCTAGAGCTAATGACTTTAATGATAGCTGTATTTCTCCTTTACACGACCCTGTATTTCACCCTAAGTGATTTGCAAGACAGGGTTATAATCTAGGCATGCCAGAATCCTAGGTGCTAATTTTTATAAAATAGAATCAAATAATTAGAACAGAGGTTTGCATCTTTTCAATCAACATGAACATTTTATTCCTAAGATATATTTCTTTCAGAAATATGCTGTAAAATGAGTCAGTATATTTCTGAAAAAAAAAATACATGGATATGTTTTTAAATCTCATCCAGAAGTGAAATCACTTGAAGGACAGGCATTTAAAACTGGTCTTCAATGATTTTTTTACACACCAGATTTGGATGATTACTAAGAAAAGATATAACATTCTTTTGGATAAAAGCATTTCTCAATGAAAATGTGTTTGTGAGATGAAAAATATTAACTTTTTGCCTTGCATGTGGTAAACATATGATATCATGGACAAAATAAAAAAAATAAAAAACCTTTCAAGGTAGTAGGTCAATAACAATTTTATGAGCTAGGTAATTCAAATATTTTTATTCCCATTGTTCAGATAAGCTAACAGTGTATTAAGAGTTTAAGTATATCCCCTTTTTCTAACTCAATGTCCTTTCACATCATGTGAAATAGATCTTATTATCACTGTTTTTTGCTTCTGCAAGTTTCTGTAGCATGAGTGGAGAGTTGAGTAGGAAGCAGAGTGTTTTGTTTTGTTTTGTTTTGTTTTTTCATTCTTACTTAACATAGATACCTTCCTGTATCCTCCATTGCTTTGCAAATAGAATGAGGCTTCTACTTCCACAAAGTAATCACAGAACTGCAATCAAGGAGTGATAATAAGCATTACTGCATTTAAAGACCTTCAGGATTACAAAACAGGAGGATAAAAGAGGAGAAATTAAGGCCTAAAGGAAACTAGAAATCTTTTTCTTAAATTATAGATTCAGGAAAAATGTTGCTCTGTTCCTAAAACTACAAATTATTTTCCAGCTGCTTTTCATTTTAAACTTATCCAAGCCATTTAAAGCATAAAAACACATCCAATTATAAAAGAAATCATCTTTTCTTGTTTGTTTGGTTTTCTTTTGCCCTTAAGAATTTCTTTTATTATCTCACAAGCACAGCTTATATATTCAAAACTATGCTTGTTGCATTTTATCCAAAATTTCTAGGTATTTTATCATAGAAGCGTATGTGAAAATATACAAGACATTGATTTCAAAAGAGTAGGTGATATAATAGTTTCTTCATCTATATAATTAAACACATACTAAATCGGTTGCTTCAACACCTATTACATTAAGGTGTTTTAATGTTGCATTAATCTTCACGTGATCTTCACTTATGGCCAATTCTTGAGCAGAATGGTGAAGAGGCAGCATAATCAATTATTTCAGAAACCCAGAAATTGAAAGGGCTCCCAGGCAATAACTGTGACTCTGAGGTCAGCATGAAATTATACATTGTAGGCATTTGCTAGGGAGTGGAGCCTAATATTTAGCTTAAATGTCAGTGAACATTGGCTATCTTAGTGCCTAAAGAAATCACCCTTTGCTTATTTCTCTGGGTGAGGTGCTGACAATTACCTTGGCTTGTATATTTTGGGGGATAAGAGCAGGGAAGAGTCTGCTTTTGCTGCTGGTAGCAACATGAAGTGATAGCACCCTCAGGCAATAGTGTAATGCTGGTGTAATGGATGGCATCTCTAGAAAAAAAATAAGGAAGATCATAGAAGGTATTTGGTAAAGAGTTATTAGTTTCTACTATATACTGAGAAAGCAAGGTGCTAACTTTATGTAAATAGGAGATGAATATCCAGGGGTAAATTGATTGTCAAACTAATGGGGTGTGTCACAGCCCCTCATTTTCTGTACAGTCCTTCTTAGAAAGGCTCTACCAATACTGGATATGATCCTATATTTTTGTAAAATTTTCAAAAGTATTTTGTATTATTCTTTTTAATAGCAACTTCCCTTCCCCCTATTGTATAAACTTTAGTCATCCTCAACTTGTATCTTCCTGTGGACACAGTCCATGAATTTGTAACTTAAGATAATCACTTCCAATTATTCCAGGAGAAGGTATATAGACTTCATATCCTTATAAGATTTGAACTCTTCTCTCTTTGCAGTTTGCAGGGCTTCCTCAGCAACTATGGACTTTTTGGGAAAGCAAAAATAACTGAAATGAGTGGGTGCTGTACCTGTCATTCAGAACATACCTTGGACATGGACTGTCAAAAGTTTTTGCCATTTGTCCATCACTGTCAGCGGTGGGCCTTTCTCTCTAAGCAGGGGTCAGGTGCAGCAGCATCTGTAGGGCAGCCCTGGAATATTCTGTGACTAAAGTGATGGCATGTAAACATAATCCTCAGGGCCAGCACAGACTCATGACTGTCCCAAGTTATGCAAGTGAAGAAATTTATAGGAATCTGTTAAGAGATATCTGGATTTCTGTGTGAGACTAGTAATCAGGGGACCAGAGATACAGGGCCAAATACACACTATGAGAGATTAGGCAGGGAAAGATACTGAATCAGGGGCACACCAAATAAACCAGTGATCACACGGACACTGAGGGTCCTCTTGTCTCCTCTGGAGTTCTTTGGGCCACAACTGAATAGACTCATAACTATGCCTTCATATTTATATTGTGACATTTATGTGCAGATTTACTGTTTGGCGACAGTGTCTGTCTCTTCCTGCCACTTTAGCCATCATGACCCCCAAAATGTAAGAAGCCAAAACCAGACACAATTAATAGTACAAGGCTGTCTAGGTTACCAGCCACTGAAAAGAGGTTAGGAGTCAAAATACAGTTCATAAGATAAGGTGAGGCAAGGCAGACTCTGAAACAGACAGACTCTGAAATTAGTTTTGCAAAACCTGAGGCTAGAAACTGATTGGTCACTATCACCAAGTTTTTAAGTTACTATGTTAGACAGAATAATGAACTTTCAAACATGTGTGTGGCTAATCCCCAGAACCTGTGAATATATTACCTTACGTGGTAAAGGGGGCTTTGTAGGTGTGATTGAATGAAAGGATGTAGAGATGGAGAAATTATATTGGATTATCCAGGTGGGTCCAATGTAATCATAAGGGTTCTTATAAGAAGAAGGCAGGAGAGTTAGAGTCAGAGAAGGAGAAGTCACAACAGAAGTAGAGGTTGGGATGGAAGAGGGCCAAAAGCCAAGCACAGGTAACCTCTAAAAAATGGAAAAGGCAAAGAAAGGGATTTTCCTCCACAGCCTCCAGAAGGAACGAGGTCTGCCAACACCTTGATGTTGCCCCCATTTCACTCATTAGGACCTCTGACTACCAGAACTTTAAGATAACTGTGCTGTTTTAAGCCACTAAATTAATGGTAATTTGTTATAGCAGCAATCAGACATTAATACAGTGGTTGCACAACCTGGGACTATCATTGGCTTAAATAGCAGGTGTTCAGTCTCATAATTTATAGTTGTTTTTTTCTCATTCATTTTAAGTATTTTACTTTTATTTTTTAAGAATTATAGCCAATAGTTGAAAGCAATTGCATATGATTAATAAAAGTTAAGTGACTAATACGAGATGCTTAGAAACACTAAAAGGCATTTTAAAAAAGTTTTTTAAACAGTAGCATTAAACATATATATGTATATATAATTCATGTTGTATGAAATTTAATGTTAAACAAAAATAAAGCACAATGTGATCCCACAATATAATAACATTTATACTAAAATAGAATAATATATAATTTTACAACTGACCCATTGTTCTGCCAAATCAAAATTAAAAATTATTTCATTCTAAAAATTAAATGAAGGAAACTAAGTGAAATGAAAAAAAAAGATTCACTAAAGAAATGCTTTTAAATATCAGGATCATTTTATACATACATATATATATATACACATATATAAATATATACATATACATAACATAAAATTGGAAAGAGTATGAAAACCAAAAGCAGAAGAAGCAAAAATAAAACTAAGAAATCTCCAGATTCAGGGAAATCTCTCTCTCTATTAAAACAATAATGTATTATAGTGGAATTTCAGGGTAAGTTCTCAGTTTGTTGTGCTTTAATTTCTATTGACTTTAGACTTTTAACAAGGAAGAAAATGTATTTGAGAAGGTCAGGAAAAAAGGAATGTTTTCTCTTCAGATTAAAATAAAACACAGTGAAATACCTCAAATTGATCTACTATGGGCACAGAGATATGATACTTTTCTGAAGAAGTAGCAATATCAGTGAGCATAGTAAATAAACTTCCAGAACAGAGAAGGGGAATTGACTGAGAGTCCACTCTCACAAAAGCTTCATAAATGTGCTGTTTAAAACAGTACACATTTTCATAGGCAGCTGGCTTTAAAGCCAAGCATGATGTAAGAATTAACTCCCTTAATCTGAAATGATTGTAGTCAGTTTATAAGATCAGTTTAATTGCCCCTTTTTTACTGGCATTTCTAGGATTTGCCCTGGTTTCTAAATCCTCAGAACCAAATACCCAGACTAAATTTAGCTAATCTCACTCTTTGGCATTTTAATGATGTCTTCCCCTCCAAAATTATACCCTTCTGCTATTAATTCAAATTATTGAGCCCCAAACCATCAACTTTCTTAGGTGTTTTAATTATTTAACTTGTTTACTCATTTCAACCTTGCTTTCAATGCTCAATGGTCCATGGGAGTCGTTCCCATTCTTATAATTCATTTCAAGCTGCACTGATGGCCCATAAAGAATAATAGCAATTTAAAAACATCTCAGACTTGACTGCCCACTACATTAGTTCTCATTAAGCATATTTTCTTTCAGCTTGATTTGTTTTACATTTCTTTTTTTTTTCTTTTTTTTTTTTAAGCATATTTTCTTTCAGCTTGATTTGTTTTACATTTCTTTTTTTTTTTTTTTTTTTTTTTTTTTTGCGGTATGCGGGCCTCACACCGCTGTGGCCTCTCCCGTTGCGGAGCACAGGCTCCGGACATGCAGGCTCAGCAGCCATGGCTCATGGGCCCAGCCGCTCCACAGCATGTGGGATCCTCCCAGACTGGGTCACGAACATTGGCAGGCGGACTCTCAACCATTGTGCCACCAGGGAAGCCCTGTTTTACATTTCTTAACATCATGGGAAAGCATCAGAAAATCCTCAACATGTAACCTGATAATCCTGATCACTATGTGTAATGGATTATTTTCTCACGGACAACAGATGGAATAAGCAGATTGTGACTGTTATGTATTGTTCTTAAGCAAAGTATGCCAAGGTATCTGCCAGTTCTAGAGACTTGCACACATCTACAAGTAATATCTACAAATCCTCTGTTTAAAACATTTTGCCTAGAAACCATGATGGCTCTTTTCTTCTTTCCATTTTACTTCTACAAATATAAAAGGACTTGTTCATCAACATGCCAAATAACATACGAAGTGTAACAGAAGATCACAATGGGGTCACTATTTCTACCATGATAAACATTATTTTAAAAAGTCTGAATAGCATTTCTTTTATGTCTTCAACTGTCCCCCCAGCCCCTGTCCCCATCCTCCACACACACTCACACAAACATATTCCAGATGAGTTCCAGACCATATTTTCAGAGGTTCTGCTAAAGATAGCATATATGTTCTTTTAGTACTTCTCAAAATACATAATATTGAACCTTAAACCTACTAGGCACTCAGTAAGTATTTGCTGTGTAATGCCATTTAGGAGCAAATATTAAGACAATGAAGTAATAAAGAATGCTTTTTAGACTTTTAAAATCTGTATTTGAATTACAAAAGTAATTCATGCCTAGTATAAAAAAATAAAAAACACACAGAAAAGCAAAATGAGTAAAATAAAAATACCTTAGTTTCTAGGGCAACAAAATATTATACAAGATAATTCCGAAGAGAAAATCCCCAGATGATTTTTCAAAATCATCATGGCAAATTTTAAAAAGTATAAATCATTTATAGGAATATAATAAGAAAACATAATTACAAACTTTAACATAATGGCTACTATGGACTCTTCTTTTTGATGGTGAAACAAAGAGGAAGGAGAGCCTGTCTATAACTGAGAAACTCATAGTGT
Organism: Neophocaena asiaeorientalis asiaeorientalis; assembly: GCF_003031525.2. Taxonomy (NCBI): domain Eukaryota; kingdom Metazoa; phylum Chordata; class Mammalia; order Artiodactyla; family Phocoenidae; genus Neophocaena; species Neophocaena asiaeorientalis. The sequence goes on along the minus strand of NW_020174928.1, from coordinate 1,276,996 downwards.
GGGAGAAAATTCAGACACTGTGAGAAATGGTGTTACAGGCAGATACACAAAGTGCTATGGTAAGCACAGCTAAATAAGCCAATACACACAGCTGTGTTACTGTTTTGTTTAGTGTGAGAATTTGTATTACTAGTGTCTCTCCTTCAGAAATAAACTCACATCTACTTTAAATTTCTCTATATATTTATCTGAAATTGGAAATACAGCCAAAGGATGACATTCTCCTAGTTTCACTGCCTCTTTCTCCAACCCATCCTCCACCAGCTCATGAAGAAATACTCAAACATGAAACAGACCAGTTTTCCTAAGACGTTTTTGGACACTGTAAGAAAAATACCATGACTAACAAGTAAGACTGAGCAGTTAGGAGGACATCTTATCATGCTAATACTTATTACACCTTAGTAACAGATCTTAAAAGGAATGAAAAATATATGCTAAAGAGAGCATCAGTCACTAACATTTATGGAAATTACTACAGACTGTAGATGTAAAGAAATATGTCTTGCAATAGCACCACTAACCACTCAGGTTATTAGGTATCACTTAGTACAAACTCTTTTGTAATATTTACATTAAAATAATGGAATACCTGCAAGGGTTTGTTTTGCTTTAAATGGATACATGATAATGGACACATTTGTATTAGCCAGAGTTGGCCAAACTGACTTATTAGAGTCTTACAAAAATAAGACTATTCCACATAAAAACTAATCAAAATGACCAGAAAGTAATAACCACTTATTGATAATTAAAATTGGTTCAGTTATTCACTCAACAAATAGTTACTGAAGACCAGCTATGTGCCAGGCACTATTAGCTAGATGAAATTTGTGAACAAAATAGTTCCTACTATCATGGGGCTTACATCTTAGTGGCAAGAGAAAAACAGATGGGTAATAAGTTATAGAGAAAAAGAAAGCAGGAAAAGGGGTAAGGAGCAACTGGCAAGGTTTTGAGTTGGTGCTAGGAGATCTTAGTAGGAGATAATGGTTTGGATGATTTGGGCAGCTGTGAAAATGAGCAACAGTGGCCCAAATCTAGAAAAATGTATAAGGAAAAACTAATAGGATATTATAACCATATGATAATAAAAATTGAGAAAGGAGAAGTTAAGGATGACTCCCACTTGGCAGCATCAGAGTTATTGAAGAATCAAAAGTTGATACTGAGAGGAGGATCAGAGGATCTAACCTAGGGACAGAGGGTTTAATTGGAGTTTTGGAGAGCTTTATATGTGCCCCCTGTACTGACGTAGTAAACTAGTGTTTTATTCCTATCGGGGAGGTCTAAGTAAAAGATAGGTGTGTTAGCTGTTTTTATCATGGAACAAAAGAGCAGTAACTATTTTTTTGGGGGGTGGCATAAACTTGAAAACATTCTCCCAATAGGGATTATAAATGCTTCTCATGGACCTGATGTGAGCCATACACATAAAAGAAAAGCTATGTTTGTCAAGTCCTGTCAAACAGGGGATTTCATGGGGAGGCATAAAACCTTAGTAGAAAGAAAATGAAGGTATCACCAGGATACAAGAAATAACAGAAGGAGTAACAAACAAAATAGAAACTCTTGGTCCTTGCTTAGTGAACAGCAGATGAGAGATTCCCTTTGCTGGGGGCATGGGAGTCTTCTGACCTATATATGATAGATACTCATTGGAGAATGAGTCAATGGCAAACAGTGCAGGACAATGCAGGATCACTCTGAGTGTACTTACCAAGTCAGAAGTATTCTTTTTTCTCTCCTTCTTCTCTTTCCTTTCAAAATTTGCAAACCTGAAAGGACCAGAAACAGAAGTTAGGAAGGTGTTCAATGGGAGCAGAGGAAGAGCCTAAATAAGGAAAGAAAGAAGTGATTACACTCTCCTTATTCAACTGCTCGCTTCTTACCTGGTGCAGGCTGAAACCAGGGAAGGCAAAAGCCTTAGCTTTGAATCAAGTTTGGAATTCTAATTTTGATCCAATATTGGGCATTTTAATTAATAAAGTGAGGGACTATAGACACATTCTCTAAGAGAAAGATGACAAAATTTATAACACTTGCTCAAGGTTTTACCTGAGGCACTGGAAGAACTAGCCCCAGTGTGCAGAATTAAAAAGAGAGTGCAAGACAAACATATTCAAGTAGAGATGTGTGTGTGTGTGTGTGTGTGTGTGTGTGTGTGTGTGTGTGTGTGTGTGTGTGTGTGTGTGTATGCACACACACGTATATATATATATATATATATATATTCAGTGAAGAAACTTTAAAATTTTGATTCCTCTTCCAAATATGTCTATTATTTCTTATCAGTGTTAAGAAAATTTAATAAGCTATTACTTGTCTTTAACATGGTTCTTAATAAACTTATTGAATAGGATAGGATCAATGATAAGAAACTTATGCAATGTCTCAATTGATAATAATTCCACAGGCTAATTATAAGCCCTTTCCATTTTACTGCAAATTTTCTATATCTTGTCCACTGGGATAGACTAAGAAACTCTAAGAAAATGTTTTATTAAAGACAGACAGGAGAGCAGCCAAGATGGCAGAAAAGGACCCTAAGCTGACCTCTGCTCACAAGCACACCAAAATCATAACAATCTGAAGAGTAACCATTGTTAAAAAAGCCTGAAAAATATCAGAAAAGATCTTCCACAACTAAAGACATAAAGAAAGAAACACAAGACCGGTAGGAGGGGCGGATTTGTGAAATAATCAGATCTCATACCCCCTGGGTGAGCGACCCACAAACTGGAGAATAATTATATTACAGAGTTTCTCCCACAGGAGCGAGAGTTCTGAGCCTCAGGTCAGACATTCCCAGCCTGGGGGCCCAGCAACAGGAAGAGGAGCCCCCAGAGCATTTGGCTTTGAAGGCCAGTGGGAGTTGGCTGCAAGAGCTCCAGAGGATTGGGGGAAATAGAAACTTCACTCTCAAAGGGCACACACAAAATCTCATGCTCAGGAGGACCAAGGACAAAAGCAGTAATTTCATAGGAGCCTGTGCCAGACCTACCTGCTTGTCTTAGAGGATCTCCTGGGGAGGCAGGGAGTGGCTGTAGCTCATTCTAGGGACATAGACATTGGTGGAAGACATAACAGGGAATATTAATCTACAGGAACTTTCCTGGAAACTGACATCTTGCTTGCATCATTAGCATCAAGACCTGGCCCACCCAACAGCCTGTAGCCTCAAGTGCTGGGATACTTCAGATCAAACAACTAACTGGATAGGGAAACATTCCCACCCATTAGCAGACAGGCTGTCTAAAGACTTCCTGAGCCCACAGATTCCTCTTTACATGCCCCAAAACATGGCCCCGCATATTAGAGGGCTGAGACACAATTCCAACCACCATTCAGTAAGCACCAGCCCCACCCATCAGGAAATCTGCACAAGCCTCTAGACCAGTCTCACCCATCAGGGGGCAGACACCAAAAGCAAGAAAACTATGGTCCTACAGCCTACAGGCCAAATCCGCAAACACATGCCAGACACTACCCTAGGACCAGCTGGCCCCTGGCCCTTGGGTGATGAGAAGGGAGTAAACTCCTGGGATGCATGGGACATATTCTATAGAGGGCCACTTTTCCAAGGTCAAGAAATGTAACTAACCAACTACATACATAAGAATACAAATAGAAATTTAGATACAATGAGGTGACAGAGGAATATATTTCAGATGATGGAACAAAATAAAACTCCAGAAGAACTAACTGACACAGAGATAGGCAATCTACCTGAGAAAGAGTTCAGAGCAATGATTGTAAAGATGATCAAAGAATTCAGGAGGAGAATGTATGCACAGAGTGAGAAATTAGAAATTTTTAACAAAGAATTAGAAAATATAAAGAACAACTGAACAGAATTGAAGACTAAAATAACGAAACTGAAAAATACACTAGAATGAATAAACAGTAGCCTAAATAAGTTAGAGGAATGGATCAGTGAGCTTGAAGACAGAATAGTGGAAATCACTGATGATGAACAGAAAAAAAGAAAAAAGAATGAAAAGAAATGAGGACAGTTTAAGAGACCTCTGGGAAAAAAAAATCAAGCATACTAATATTCACATATAAGGGTCCCAGAAGGAGAAGAGAGAGAGAAAGGGCCTGAGAAAATATTTGAAGAGATAATAGCTGAAAACTGCCCTAAACTTGGAAAGGAAACAGTCACTCAAGTCCAGAAAGCACAGAGAGTCCCATACTGGATTAACACACAGATGAACACATTGAGACACATCGTAATCAAAATGACAAAAATTAAAGATGAAGAGACAATATTAAGGGAAAAGCAACAAATAACATAAAAGGGAACGCTCATAAGGCTGTCAGCTCATTTTTCAGCAGAAACTCTGCAGGCCAGAAGGGAGTGGCACAATATACGTAAATGATGAAAGAGAAAAACCTACAACCAAGAATACTGGACCCAGCAAGCCTCTCATTCAGATATTGGGAAAGCAAAAGCTTTACAGACAAGCAAAACCTAAAAGAATTCAGCACCACCAAATCAGTTTTGTAGCAAATGCTAAAAGAACTTTTCCAGGGAGAAAAGAAAAGGCCACAACTAGAAACAAGAAAATTACAAAATGGAAAAGCTCACTGGTAAAAGCAAACATACAATAAAGGTAGGAAATCATCCACACAAAAGCTAGTAGGAAGGGTGAAAGACAAAAGTAATAAGATCATTTGTATCCACAATAAGCAGTTAAGGGATACACAGAACAATTAGATGTAAAACATATATCAAAACAGTAATCAGGCGGGGAGGAGGGTACAAATACAGGGTATCTAAAATGTATACGAAATTAAGAGATCAGCAACTTAAGTATATATATACACTTCTGTACAAAAACCCCATGGTCACTGCAAAATGAAAATCTATAATAGATATACACAGAAAAAAGAAAAGGAATCCAAACACAACACTAAAGATAGTCATCAAATCACAAGAGAAGAGAACAAAAGAAGAAAGGGGTAAAAGACCTACAAAAACAAATCCAAAACAATTAATAAAATGATAAGAACATACATATAAATAATTTCCTTAAATATAAGTGGACTAAATGCTCCACCCAAAAGACACAGACTGGATGAATGGATATAAAATCAGGACATGTATATATGCTGCCTACAAGAGACTCACTTTGGATTTAGAGACATGTACAGACAAAGTGAGGGGGTGGAAAATGTATTCCATGCAAATGGAAATTGAAAGAAAGCTGGAGTAGCAATACTTATATCAGACAAAACTAGACTTTAAAATAGAGATTGTCACAAGAGACAGACATAAGGACACTACATAATGATCAAGGGATCGATCCAAGAAGATATAGCAATTATAAATATATATTCACCCAACATGGGAGCACCTCAATATATAAGGCAAATGTTAACAGACATAAAAGGAGAAATCAATAATAACACAGTAATAGCAGGGAACTTTAACACCCCGCTTAGATCAGTGGACAGATCGCCCTGACAGAAAATCAACTAGGAAACACAGGCTTTAAATAACACATTAGACCAAATGAACTTAATTGATATATATATAGAGTGTTTCATCTGAAAACATCAGAATGCACATCCTTTTCAAGTGCACATGGAACCTCTCCAGGACAGATCACATGTTAGGCCGCAAAATAAGCCTTGGTAATTTTAAGAAAATTGAAGTCATGTCAAGCATCTTTCCAAACCACAGTGCCATGAGGCTAGAAATTAATTACAAGGAAAAACTGCAAAAAACACAAACACAGGGAGGTTAATCAATATGGTCCTAAACAACCAATGGATCACTGAAAAAATCAAAGAGGCAATCAAAAAATACCTACAGAAAAAAGAAAATAAAAACATGATGATCCAAACCTTATGAGATGCAGCAAAAGCAGTTCTAAGAGGGAATTTTATAGCAATACAAGCTTACCTCAAGAAACAAGAAAAATCTCCAAAAAATCACTTAACTTTACACCTAAAACAACTAGAAAAAGAAGAGCCAACAAAACCCAAAGCTAATAGAAGGAAAGAAATCATAAAGATCAGAGCAGAGATAAATGAAGTAGAGACTTAAAAAAAAAAATAGAAAAGATCAATGAAACTAAAAGAAGCTTGTTCTTTGAAAAGATAGACAAAATAGATAAACCTTTATCCTGACTTATCATGAAAAAAAGGGGAAGGGCCCAAATCAATAAAATCAAAAATGAAAAAGAAAACATTACAACAAACACACAGAAATATAAAGGATCATAAGAGACTACTATGAGCAACTATACACCAATAAAATGGACAACCTAGAAGAAAGTGACAAATTCTTAGAAAGGCACAATCTCCCAAGACTGAACCAGGAAGAAATAAAAAATGTGAACAGACCAATTACCAGTACTGAAATTGAATCAGTAATTTAAAAACTCCCAAAAAACAAAGGTCCAGGACCTGAGGGTAAAACATTTAGAGAAGAGTTAATACCTATCTTTCTGAAATTATTCCAAAAAACTGCATAGGAAGAAATACTTCCTTAGTCATTGTATGAAGCCACTTTCACCATGATACCAAAACCAGTCAAAGATAGCACACAGGGCTTCCCTGGTGGTGCAGTGGTTGAGAGTCTGCCTGCTGATGCAGGGGACACGGGTTCGTGCCCTGGTCCAGGAAGATCCCACATGCCGCGGAGTGGCTGGGCCTGTGAGCCATGGCCGCTGAGCCTGCACATCTGGAGACTGTGGTCCATAACAGGAGAGGCCACAACAGTGAGAGACCCACGTACCACAAAAAAAACCAACCAAACAAACAAAAAAATGATAGCACACAAAAAAGAAAATTACAGGCCAATATCAACTGATGAACATAGATGCAAAAATCCTTAACAAAATACTAGTAAACTGAATGCAACAATACATTAAAAGGATCATACACCATGTGCAAGTGGGATTTATCCCAGGGATACAAAGATTTTTCAATATCTGCAAATCAATCAATGTGACACAACATTAACAAATTGAAGAATAAAAACCATATGATCATCTCAATAGATACAGAAAAAGCTTTTGATAAAATTCAACATCAATTTATAATAAAAACTCTTCAAAGAGGGAACCTACCTCAACATAATAAAGGCCTTAATAGACAAACCCACTGTTAACATCACACTCAATGGTGAAAAACCATTTTCTCTAAGATCAGGAACAAAACAAGGATGCCCACTCTTGCCACATTTATTCAACACAGTTTTGGAAGTCCTAGCCACAGCAATCAGAGAAGAAGAAATAAAAGGAATACAAACTGAAAAAGAAGAAGGAAAATTGTCTCTGTTTGCATATGATATGAGGCTATACATAGAAAATCCTAAAGATGCTACCAGAAAACAACTAGAGCTCATCAATGAATAAGGTAAAGATCCAGGGTGCAAAATTAATATACAGAAATCTGTTGCATTTCTATACGCTAACAACAAGATATCAGAAAGAGAAACTAAGGAAACAATCCAATTTTCCATCACATCAAAAAGAATAAAATACCTAGGAATAAGCCTACCTAAGGAGGCAAAATACCTGTACTCTGAAAACTATAAGACACTGATGAAAGACACTGAAGACAACACAAACAGATGGAAAGGTATACCATGTTCTCAGATTGGAAGAATCAATACTGTTGAAATGGCCATACTACCTGAGGCAATCTACAGAGTCAATGCAATTCCTATCAAATTACCAACGGTATTTTTCACAGAACTAGAACAAAAAATTTTTAAATTTGTATGGAAACACAAAATACCCTGAATAGCCAAAACAATCTTGAGAAAGAAGAAGGGAGTTGGAAGAATCATGCTCCCAAACTTTAAACTATACTACAAATCTATAGCAATAAAAGTGTACGGCACTGGCACAAAAACAAACATATAGTTCAATAGAACAGGATAGAAATCCCAAAAATAAACCCATAAATTAATTGTTAATTAATCTATGACAAAGAAAGCAAGAATGCACAATAGATAAAGACAGGCTCTTCAATAAGTAGGCTTGGGTCAGCTATACAGCTACATGTGAAAGAATAAAATTAGAACATTCTCTAACACCATATACAAAAATAAACTCAAAATTGATTAAAGACCAAAATGTAAAACCAGATACTATAAAACTCCTAGTGGAAAACATAGAATATTCTTTGACATAAATTGCAGCACTATTTTTTTGGATCTGTCTCCTAGCATAATGGAAATAAAAACAAAAATTAAAAATTGGGACCTAATTAAACTTAAAAGCTTTTGCATGGCAAAGGAAACCATAAACAAAACAAAAAGACAACCTATGGACTGGGAGAAAATATTTGCAAAAAATGCTACAGTCAAGGGATTAATTTCCAAAATACACAAACAGCTCATACAGCTTAATATCCAGAAAACAAACAACCCAATCAAAAAATAGGCAGAAGACCTAAATAGACATTTCTCCAAAGAAGACATACAGATGGCCAACAGTCACATGAAAAGTTGTTCAATATTGCTAATTATTAGAGAAATGCAAATCAAAACTACAATGAGGTGTCACCTTACACCAGTCAGAATGTCCATCATCAAAAAGTCTATAAATAATAAATACTGGAGAGGGTGTGGAAAAAAAGGAACCCTACTACACCAGTGGTCCCCAAAGTTTTGGAAACAGGGACCAGTTTTGTGGAAGACAATTTTTCCAAGGACCGGCAGGGGTGGGGGATGGTTTCGGATGATTCAAGCTCATTACATTTATTGTGCACTTTATTTCTATTATTTTTACATTGTAATATATAATGAAATAATTATACAACTCAACACAATGCAAAATCAATGGGAGCCCTGAGCTTGTTTCTCCTGCAACTACATGGTCCCATCTGGGGATGATGGGAGACAGTGACACCTGAAGTGAGTTTCTTATGTCCAGTCTACTCTGTAATCTCGTTTTGGTGCTGTCACTGCAGAAAATGTTGTTTCACAAAGATAGGATGTTGGAAATGGAAGTAGGCTTTTCAGTGCTTTTGTGGCAATCTCAGGATATTCCGCCTTGACTTTAATCCAGAATATATGGAGATTTCAAGTTGTCTCAAACATACTTTTAGCGTCACCGTCATTTGCAATCTCAAGCAGTTGATCCTCTTCTAGCATGGACAAGTCGATCACCAGACTTATTCACAAATGGGTCACGGATCCATTCCTTCCCAGTTTGGGGGTCTTTTATGGTTAGGATGTAATGCTCAAACTCTTTTGAAAGCTGAGATAGGTGATCATGCACTAGCTGGGAGAAAGAAGGCCCTAGCTCAGTCTCTTTCAAAAATCTCTGCTAATGTTTGAAACATGTCAAAAATCCCAATGTTCACTCATCACCCCCATAATTCCAATTTGGATTTGAATGTAGCCACTTTAACTGCCAACTTGAACACAATTGTCATTCTCCACTGAAGTGACAGATTGAGTTCGTTGATCAGGTTGAATATATCACACAAGTAAGCAAGTTTTTTTAACATCTCTATTAGAGCTGTTCCCTTTTCTCCACACCCTCTCCAGCATTTATTGTTTCTAGATTTTTTGATGATGGCCATTCTGACTGGTGTGAGATGATATCTCATTGTAGTTTTGATTTGCATTTCTCTAATGATTAATGATGTTGAGCATTCTTTCATGTGTTTGTTGGTGATCTGTATATCTTCTTTGGAGAAATGTCTATTTAGGGTTCTGCCCATTTCTGGTTTGGGTTGTTTGTTTTTTCGATATTGAGCTGCATGAGTTGCTTGTATTTTTTGGAGATTAATCCTTTGTCAGTTGCCTCATTTGCAAGTATTTTCTCCCATTCTCAGGGTTGTCTTTTCGTCTTATTTATGGTTTCCTTTGCTGTGCAAAAGCTTTTAAGTTTCATTAGGTCCCATTTGTTTATTTTTGTTTTTATTTCCATTTCTCTAGGAGGTGGGTCAAAAAGGACTTGCTGTGATTTATGTCATAGAGTGTTCTGCCTATGTTTTCCACTAAGAGTTTGATGGTGTCTGGCCTTACATTAAGGTCTTTAATCCATTTTGAGTTTATTTTTGTGTATGGAGTTAGGCAGTGTTCTAATTTCATACTTTAACATGTAGCTGTCCAACTTCCCAGCACCACTTTTTGAAGAGGCTGTCTTTTCTCCACTGTATATTCTGGCCTCCTTTATCAAAGATAAGGTGACCATATGTGCGTGGATTTATCTCTGGGCTTTCTAACCTGTTCCATTGATCTATATTTCTGTTTTTGTGCCAGTACCATAATGTCTTGATTATTGTAGGTTTGTACTATAGTCTGAAGTCATGGAGGCTGATTCCTCCAGCTCTGTTTTTCGTTCTCAAGATTGCTTTGGCTATTCAGGGTCTTTTGTGTTTCCATACAAATTGTGAAATTTTTTATTCTAGTTCTGTCAAAAATGCCAGTGGCAGTTTGACAGGGATTGCATTGAATCTATAGATTGCTTTGGGTAATAGAATTATTTTCACAATGTTGATGCTTCCAATCCAAGAACATGGTATATCTCTCCATCTGTTTGTATCATCCTCAATTTCTTTCATCAGTGTCATAATTTTCTGCATACAGATCTTTTGTCTCCTTAGGTAGGTTTATTCCGAGATATTTTATTCTTTTTGTTGCAATGGTAAATGGGAAGGTTTTCTTAATTTCAATTTCAGATTTTTCATGTTTCTAGGAATGCAAGAGATTTCTGTGCATTAATTTTGTATCCTGCTACTTTACCAAATTTATTGATTAGGTCTAGTAGTTTTCTGGTAGCATCTTTAGGATTCTCTATGTATAGTATCATGTCATCTGCAAACAGTGACAGCTTTACTTCTTCTTTTCCGATTTGGATTCCTTTTATTTCCTTTTCTTCTCTGATTGCTGTGGCTAAAACTTCCAAAACTATGTTGAATAAGAGTGGTGAGAGTGGGCAACCTTGCCTTATTCCTGATCTTAGTGGAAATGGTTTCAGTTTTTCACCATTGAGGATGATGTTGGCTGTGGGTTTGTCATATATGGCTCTTCTTATGTTGAGGAAAGTTCCCTCTATGCCCACTTTTTGAAGGGTTTTTATCATAAATGGGTGTTGAATTTTGTCAAAAGCTTTCTCTGCATCTATTGAGATGATCACATGGTTTTTCTCCATCAATTTGTTAACATGGTGTATCCCGTTGCTTGATTTGCGTATATTGAAGAATCCTTGCACTTCCCGGATAAACCCCACTTGATCATAGTGCATGATCCTTTTTATGTGCTGTTGGATTCTGTTTGCTAGTATTTTGTTGAGGATTTTTGCAACTATGTTCATCAGTGATATTGGTCTGCAGTTTTCTTTTTTTGTGACATCTTTGTCTGGTTTTGGTATCAGAGTGATGGTGGCCTCGTAGAAGGAGTTTGGGAGTGTTTCTCCATCTGCTATATTTTGGAAGAGTTTGACAAAGGTAGGTGTTAGCTCTTCTCTAAATGTTTGATAGAATTGGCCCGTGAAGACATCTGGTCCTGGGCTTTTGATTGTTGGAAGATTTTAATCACAGTTTCAATTTCAGTGCTTGTGATTGGTCTGTTCATATTTTCTATTTCTTCCTGGTTCAGTCCCGGAAGGTTGTGCATTTCTAGTCCATTTCTTCCAGGTTGTCCATTTTATTGGCATAGAGTTGCTTGCACATGCACATTCACATCCTCCTGAAAAATACATTGCACAAAAAAAAGCATTGTTGCCTTGTTGTCAACATCAGTAGACTTGTCAACCTGGATTGCATACCATGGTGACTCATTAATGCTTTCTAACAATTGTGCCTCAATATCCCCTGCTATTTCAACAATTCATCTAGTTATGATGCTAGCCATAAGAGGAACACGTGCTACCTTTTAAACTGCAGCCTCCCCTAAAAGTTAATGACAAATGTCCTTAGGAGCAGGCAGGATCAACTCTTCACCAATAGCAAAGGGCTTCTTAGCTTTAGCAATGCAGTTAGCCACTAAGAATGATGCTCTCAGTGCAGACACATTTGATGAAGTGGTGGCCTTCAATAATTGCTTCTGTTCTTCATGCTCATGTTTTTTTTCTTTTGAAAAACTCCAAAGGCTTGTCTTTTAATGCAGGATGCTTGGTCTCCATGTGGCAAAGCCATTTTGAAGGTTTCATGGCTTCGCTGAATAGCTGGTCGCCACGTATTATACAAAGCGGGCTTGGAGAATGTGCATCACCTGTTGCAATGAACCCGTAATTTAAGTAGGTCTCTTGGTATATTCTTTTAAATGCAGCTTTCTTTTTGTTGGCAGTCTTAGAGGCTTCTGCTGTCTCATCATTGGGTGTTTCCCCCTTTTCAAAGAAGCTCTCTGGTGACATTTGTTTTTCACTCATTTTGGCTAGGGTTAGCTTGCGGCCTTACCAAAACTGTGACTGAGACAAGTGCAAAGTGTGGGAAAGAGGCGCTGACGGAAGTGGTAAATAAAATAATGGGTAGGCCACACACAGACCAAAACAGGTGTCAGATTCTGACTTAAAGCCTGCCACCAGATGCAGCTGTACTATTAAAGTACATCAACTCACTTGCCACTATGAAGCCTGACACCAGATGCAGCTTAATTGTCACTTGCCACTTACTGATAGGGTTTTGATATGAGTCTGCAAGCAATTGATTTATTATGGTCTCTGTGCAGCAAACCTCTCTGCTAATGATAATCTGTATTTGCAGCCACTCCCCAGTGCTAGTATCACAATCTCAGCTCCACCTCAGACCATCAGGCATTAGAGTCTCATAAGAAGCACACACCCTAGATCCCTCACATGTGCAGTTCACAGTAGGGTTTGTGCTCCTATGAGAATCTAATGCTGCCACTGATTTGACAGGAGGTGGAGCTCAGGTGGTAATGCGGGCAATGGGGAGTGGCTGTAAACACAGATGAAGCTTTGCTTGCTCTCCCACCGCTCACCTCCTGCTGTGAGGCCTGGTTCCTAACAGGCCACAGACCAGTACTGGTCCAAGGCCCAGTGGTTGGGGACCCCTGTACTACACTGTTGGGAATGTAAATTGGTGCAGCCACTATGGAGAACAGTATGAAGGTTCCCTAAAAAACTAAAAATAGAGTTACTATATGATCCATCAATTCCACTCATGGGCATATATCCAGAGAAAACCCTAATTTGAAAAAAATACATGCACCCCAGTGTTCATAGGAGCACTATTTATGATAGCCAGGACATGAAAGCAACCTAAGTGTCCATCAACAATGAATGAATAAAGAAGATGCGGTATATAAACACAATGGAATATTACTCAGTCATAAAAAATGAAATGATGCCATTTGCAGCAACATAGATTGACCTGGAGATTATCATATTAAGTGAAGTAAGTAAGATAGAGAAAGACAAATATCATATGATATCACTTATCTGTGGAATCTAAGAAAAATGATATAAATGGACTTATTTATAAAACAGAAATGGACTCACAGACACAGAAAAAAAACTTATGGTTACCAAAAGGGATACGGGGCGAGGGGAATAAATTAGGCATTTGGGATTATCATATACATACTACTATATATAAAATAGATAAACTACAAGGACCTACTGTATAGTACAGGAAACTATTTTCAATGTATTATAATAACCTATAATGGGAAAAAATCTGAAAAAGAATGTGTGTGTGTGTCTGTATAACTGAATCACTTTGTTGAATACCTTAAACTAACACAACATTGTAAATTAACTATACTTCAATTTTAAAAAGTTAAAAAATAAATGAAAACAAAGATAAGAAAAACACACACACAAAAAACAAACAAACAAAAATATCTTAGGAAAATATAACCAAGGATTGAATTGGTAATAAATGAATGACATTCAACCCCCTCTCACCCAAAAAAAAGAAACACAAACTACCTGTTCAAAACCTCCTAATAATTTAACAAAATATTACCATATCCAATAATTTAATAAAAGCATTACCTCCTAATTTAACTATTTAAAACATCAAATAAGCAACTTAGTTCATTTTGATCGTTTGTTCTTTTATTTTTTTAAAGGACTGTGCTATGAATTTTTTCTCTATCTATCTATCTATCTATCTATCTATTTATTTTGGGCCATGCCGCATGTAGGATCTTAGCTCCCTAACCAGGGATCAAACCCATGCCCCCCTGCATTGGAACCTCGGAATCTTAACCACTGGAACATCAGGGAAGTCCCTCAAGTTTGTTCTTAGTCAACTCACTAAATCCTTTTCTAAAATTGCTTACATACCAGTGACAACTCTATTTTTTAATTCAAAAATCTATATTTAATATAAAGCCTTTTGTTCAGAAATAAGTCCCAAAGCCATTTATTTTATATTAAGCTCTGTATTTCCTAGTATTGAAAACTTGTTCAAATATTTTTATTTAGCATGTCTATGGATAAATATCTCAATTTTATAAGGCTATTCATCTCAACATTTACTTCACATTAGAATAATTTAAAGAGCTTTAAAAATGCTTGTGCCAAACTGAATTCAAATATTTTGGGGGAGGGGGGCTAGCAATTATCTAGTGTTGTAGGACAAACCACCTTAAAATGTGGGGCATTAAAACAACAAGTATGTATTTGCTTATTTTACATAGTTTGGTCTGAACTCTGCTGGGTGGTTGTTCTGCTAGAACTGGAAGTCACAGAATTGCTGAGAAAAATATTCTTCCAATAGATGCTGAGGCAGATTTATAATTCAAGGCCAGGGGAAAGAGTGTAGGGACATGTACACTGTTAAATATCTTTATTCTTTCTGTTTCCCATTTGTACAGTTGTCTGAACCATGCTTTCAAGTATTTTAACAGATAGCCTTATTTTCCACAACTTTCTATTATGAAAATGTTCAAATATACAGAAAAGTTAAAGAAAAATGAAACAAATTATATATCCACCACTTAGATTTAAAAATTAACATTTTGTCATAGTTTTTACTGAACAATTGGAAAGTAACTTACAGACATGATGTTTCACCCCTAAACACTTAGGCATGCATCTCATAAAAACAACCACAATACCATTACATACCTCAAAAAAATGAACAGTAATTCCCTAATATTAAAACAAACAAACAAAACCACAGAGAGAATCAAGATATTTAAAGTAACTGCCAAATTAGCTACCAGAGTTAAAACTTAGAGTGTAACAAAAAATTTTAATTCATTACATGACAACATAGCAATATGAAAACTTGTGTTTGCAATTATTTCAAATGATCTAAGAGGTTGTTCATTCCCACACAAAAGGAGAAACACACACACACACACACACACACACACACACACACAAAATAATGGAAAGAGAATAAGAGAACAAATGATTTAATATTACCATGGATGGCTTTTCTAAGACCTAAGAGAATGATTATATTATTTTCATGAAATATTAATTCCAAAAATCTTGGGCCATGTCAATCATTCTAGAAAAGTTCATGTAACAGCAAATATTTGTAAATCACTGTATTTTGATTTTATAGATACTTTGCTACTTAGAGCTCTATGTTTTTTCTCACTTGAATATCACAACCAAATAGCTTGTTTCTGGAATCAATTACACTAACAAAATATTTTGTAGTTTCAATAATTAGGTTTGTAAGAGGTGAAAAGTAATTGCATAACTAGAATGTCATAAGTATAAAATTTCAACAATGTTGAGTAGGTATCTCTTTTGCTCTTGAGAGGAAAATTACATTTGTTACTAAATATCATTATATCATATTTCTGGGAAATATCAAATTCCTTATAAGAATGTCACATTGTTACTTGGCAACTGTGATCTTCCATCAGATACATTTTTGTAACATGGATTGGATGACTAGAGTATTAGCAACAAGTTATTCATTTTAACCCAGTTTTTTGTTTTTGTTACAAATGGCTTCATTATAGAAGAATACACAAACAATACAGACATTCCCTTGTATGCACCTCTTACACATGAAAAAACAAACAAACCAAGTATATGTTTGTTCCATTCCTCCATTTACTATACTGAAGGGTTACTGGCACATACAAAATAGCTATTTCCACCTGGGTGTGCATGTATGTAAGTGTTTTTATGGGTTTTCCACAACTATATGATAGTTTAGTGGATCATTTACTCTAAAAAATCAAAATGTAAAGAAATAATTATTAATATTCAAAATCGAAGAAAATAATTATACTCTGTTTTACTGTGACATTGTTACAGCTGAAAGGAAATAAAGGGAAGCCTCCTATTTTTTTTTCTTCCATATTTACTTTGGGAAGGTTTACAAAATTACATTTCATGAAGAAAATTAAAAATTACCATCTCTATTTATTCAAGGTACTTTTTGACATGGAGACTGTTGGTTCATGAGGATCCCTTAATGACAAAATACACTGCAAAAATACGAAGCAACAATTCTTTCATTGAGCAAGGAGGGAGAAGGGTTCTGGCTTCAGCTGATAATTTATGTGATCCTGTGCTCAGTTCCAATTTTCTGAATAATTATTTAAATTTTTATTTTAGGATTATCTATCCGTATACGTAGGAGACTTTGTGTTTCTGAGGCTCCAGTGGCATCAATGTAATAAGCAAAAAATGAAAAATCTATTTTTAAAGGAGCAGAATACTTTGGAAAAAAGTTTGTCCGTGTAGAAAAATTTCCCAATAAAGTGATATTGCAACTCTAGAAGACTGTATTATAAATATGTATTGTACTGAATCATTTTATTTAGTAGACAGTTTTAATATTGAATATATTTCAAGATCCTTAAGCACTATTTTTTTTTTTTTTTTTTTTGCAGTACGCAGGCCTCTCACTGTTGTGGCCTCTCCCGTTGCAGAGCACAGGCTCCGGATGCGCAGGCTCAGCGGCCATGGCTCACGGACCCAGCCGCTCCGCGGCATGTGGGATCTTCCCAGACCAGGGCACGAACCCGTGTCCCCTGCATCGGCAGGCGGACTCTCAACTACTGCGCCACCAGGGAAGCCCCTTAAGCACTATTTTAACAGGTGGTATTATATAGTATAAAATTATAGAGAACAATGCTGTTGAAGAACAGTGATGAGAACAGAAACTAGGTAATAAAAGAAAACACTATATCTGTTATTGAAAGGATGCAAATCAATATATGGCCTTCCTGAATAGTCTTACTATTCTTTGCAATCAAGGGCATATAGTAGTTTTCAAAGAAATGCTTATTGGGTTATAATAATCATTCAAATCTTAAAATACAAACTACCTCTCTGGCAAGTTTTGTCAGATGATTGTGTCTGATATCTTCCCAGAAGACTTGCTTATAAAGGAAGGAAGAACACATTTTAAGAAGGAACAGACAGAAATCTAATTCCATCTTTATCAAAATAAAAAACAATTTAGGGGAATTTGTAAGTTTTCATGGAAATATATCTTGGAGACAAATGTAAAGGAAATGAATATTACAAGTAGTGTGTCAAGTGCGTCTCTGTGAGTCTATCGTAGAGACCGCAGAATATAAAGTGTCATGAAATACAGAAAATTTTAAATAATTATTTAAAAATGTGTTTTTGAAAAGGCATGTGTAGTTGACTAGAGAAAAATGAGGAAACTTAAGGAAGAGGCAAATATCAAATATTTTATATATATACATATATATGTATATATATACACACACATACACACCCACATATATATAACTGATTGATTGCATCGATGAACCCAATTAATGACTAGACCATATCTAACAACCTTTGCCATGTAACTTAGCTGTTCTCTCCTTCATTGACTCTGAGCTGGCCTTGTGGTTTTGTTTAGCTAACAGAATATGCTAGTATACTAGTGTGAAAGTGATGGCATGCTAGATTTGAGCTTGTACACTTCTATTTATCCTCTTGAAACTGAATCTACCATGAGAACAAGCTTAGGGGTGTATTTCTGGAGGAGAAAAGATCAAGTGAAACAGACAAGTCATCTCAGCTGAGCTCAAGCTAGACCAGCCAGGTACCAGCCAAGCTGCTAGCTGACCACTGAAGCATAAGCAAGTCCAGCCAAGAGCATCCAGACTGGCTCAAACAGCAGATCCACTCAACTAATCTTGTATTCATGAAAAGTAATAAATAGTTGTTATTTTAAGCCACTAAGTTTGGGGGTGGTTTGTAACATGACAATATTGTTGTAATAGATAATATACAGCAAGTATGTAATTTATCATACAAACGAGGAGTTCTGAGAATGAAAGGGGCTACTATGAATAATTATACTGAGAAAGCAGGTACAAGTTGGCTCTGCCCAAGTATAATCAGGCATATAGTCATCTTATTTATAGAGCATTCAATATCAGTCATTATCCAAAATTTTGTTTTTTAATTTACAAGGTTTACATTTTGTTTATTGGGGTATAGGGTTATGAAAAATCTAGAAAAATGAAATGTAAACTTATCTCCACCTTTAATAATATGTGCATTCATCTTTCAGCTGTAAAGAAGTACAACTCAAAATGACTTATAAAATACAGACATTTATAATCTCACATAAAGAGTTAAGGTTGGTTGGTTTACTGACAACAATATCACTAAAAAAAAGAAAAAGAAAAAAAATCCCATAAAACATAAACAAACAAAAAAACCTCTCAACCTGTTTTTATTATAATCTTCCTTATCTAATAATTGGCATTATCATCTGTCCATGTCTCATAATATTTTTTCCCTTTCTCTCATTTTATTCATCAGCAAATCCTGATGTCTTAACCTATGAAATACACACAGAATCTGGCTATATTTTACTAGATCCATTACCATCTTGATCTAAAGCACCAACCTCTCCTGATGAATTATTGCAATAGCCTCCTAATCAGTCTCTCTACTTCAAACCTTATATCTATATAGTCTGTTCTTTATACTGTAAATCAGATCATGCCACATCTCTACTGACAGCCCTCCACTCTCTGTCCATTTAATTAAAAGTTACAATGTTCTAATGTTGTGTTGTCCATTTCAGTAGCCACTAGCCATATACAACTATTGATGACTTGGTGTGTGCCTGATTCAAATGATGGTATGCTTTAAGAATAAAATATACTTTGGATTTGAGAGACTTAGTATGACAAAAAAGATTGCAAAATATCTCATTAATAGCTTATATGTTGATTACATTAAGATAATTTAAGGTATTTTATAAGATAATATTTTGCATGTGTTGGGTTAAATAAAATATATTGCTAAATTAATTTGCTTTTATTTTACTTTTTTGCGTGGCTACTAGAAACTTTAAAACTATATGTCTCTTGCAGTATATTTCTATTGGACTGTCCTATATGACTGGGCCTGTAAAACCACTCTGAGTTAATCTCTTACTATGCCCCTCCTTTTTGTTCATTGTGCACCAAAAACTCTTGTAATACACTTTTGTGACCCTCCTGCTTTCACAGAGACACCAGACATGCACCTCCTTGGTAACTTTTAGGGACAATTTTAAGCTCTGTGCAAACAAATAAAATTTGGAATCTTCTTAAGGAAAACAATATAATATTATTACCATAAAATAAAGTAAAAGTAAATATTTCTTAGAATAAAAAAGAATTTACAACAAATTATAATTCTTAAAAAAAAGCTGAAAAATACCACAAGCATGAAAAACTCTAGGTGCTAGAGTAATAACATGATATTATGGGTACCATAATTCATAACATTATATTGTCTCTGGCCCTTCACCTTTAGGTCACAACACGTGAAGTATCATTCCTTGAGCAATAGAATTATTTACTGGAAGTTATTCCTATGAAGGGATGGCTAGCCATAACATAATAATAAATGGAAGTGACTGAGAATTATATATGTGTATCCCTCCAAAATTATATCATATGTAATCATTTTAAATTATCTTCTATTCAACTTCTATTTAGCTCATTTTCCAAAAATGACTATGGCACTTGGATACATCCCTACAAGAATAGGCGTATAATGGAGGGGAATTTGAAGTTGACAGTGAGTGACCTTACCCAACTGAAGTTAACAAAAATCTAATTTCTGAAATTTTTACAAAACCTTGTGACCATATGATCATACTGCTAGCTAGCTTCATAGTAAATACTCCCCTGAGGCCTTTGGATGGATAATGTCCTCACCTCCTTCAAGTCTCCTCAAAAATCACCTTCCCAGGGCTTCCCTGGTGGCGCAGTGGTTGAGAGTTAAAAAAAAAAAAAAAAAAAAAAAAAAAATCACCTTCCCAATGAGGCTTACCTTGGTCAACCTATTTAAAATAAATACCATCCACAGCTTTCGTGATGTGCCTTACTCTGCTTTTATTTTTTCCAGAGATCTCTGTATACTGTAAAATTTGCTTTACCAAGTTTTTCTTTGTTGGTTGATCTTCCCGAAGGTTACTGGAATACAAACACCATGAGAACAAAACTTTTTACAGCTTTTTTTCCAATGCATTTCCAAGGCTTTGAATCATGCCTAGAGCAGAGGAACTACTCAATAAATGTGGATTCGATGAATGAAGAAACCAGAGCCTTTTATCTTTCTGCTCTGCCAACCTCATTGGTCTTCAGATTTTTCTCTTATGTTTGCAAGATAAGGCAGCAGACATCTCTTCTAACTGGGTACTGAATAAGCACAAGGAGTATTCCCTCTTGCTTCTCCTTTGCATTTGTCTAACTCATTAAATCTTGCTTTAGCATTGGCCATTTTCCTCATTATGCTTTCCTGTCATTATCTTTACTTTTCCTTTCCTATCATTGTGTCTTAAATGCCTGAGTTATTTTTCCTTCTTTTCTTTTTCACACGTGTATGTATTAAGTTTATGTTTCCTCTGAGACCTATTTAGCTGCCCCATACATTTTTCATGTCAGGCTTCAACTGCCATAATTTTAAAGAGTTTGCATTTTGTGACTGAACATTCTCTATAACTACTGAGTTGCTTAAGAGACAGTTTTGTGATTTGTTTTGATGTAGATGAAGGGGAAAAGTTTTTTCTGTATTTTTCAGATGTATAGTTTTACAACATTGTGATCAAAGAACGTGGTTAACTATTACTATTTTTAGAATATATTGGGGGTTGGGAGGATTTTTGTGGCCTAATAAATGGAAGTTTATCATGAGTGCTCCATCTACAGTCATATTTTTAAAATATTGCTGCATTTCTTAACAAAACACATAACTATTCCAGTTGGATCTATTAGTTCCACTAAGCTACACATTCAAATAATCCTAACTAAAACTAGGTATCACTAAACCAGGTGAAACTTAAAATTGGCAACACTAGAAAATTAGAATGTTTTAATAGCACTATAAAATAATTCATTTAGCATCTTATTATAAATAAAAGTTAACTTAAGAGACTTATTCTGTGGTTATGAAGAACCTAGGGGCAGGACAGGAATAAAGACGCAGACATAGAGAATGGACTTGAGGACACGGGGAGGGGGAAGGGTAAGCTGGGACGAAGTGAGAGAGTGGCATGGACTTATATATACTACTGAATGTAAAATAGCTAGTGGGAAGCAGCCGCATAGCACAGGGAGATCAGCTCGGCTCTTTGTGACCACCTAGAGAGGTGGGATAGGGAGGGTGTGAGGGAGACGCAAGAGGGAGGAGATATGGGGATATATGTATATATATAGCTGATTCACTTTGTTATAAAGCAGAAACTAACATACTATTGTAAAGCAATTATACTCCAATAAAAATGTTAAAAAAAAAGACATTCTGTTTGTCACCTAGGAATACAAGAAAGAAGAAAAAGAAATAAAATTTATTTACTTAATATTTCACCATAAGTTCATTCACAGAGTAGAATGAGAAATGTTTCTACCTATATCACATCTGCTAAAGAATACTGTGAAAATTATCATTAAACTCATTCAACATGTAGATTTAAACATTAAGTAAGAGCATGTAATGACTTCGGTATAAAAGATTTGGTAAAAGTTTGGTCCAAAGAATAAATTGGGAAAAGGGCCATTGGAGTGTTTCTTTTCCTTTTCCCATAAAACGTAAATTATTTATCATGAAAATGTAAAAGAATACCACAGGTATAATTAAGAGTATCGTAAGTATAATTCAATAATACAAATTTTAACATTCAAATAGAAAACTAGAAAAATCCATTTTTCTCTATTTCTCTAACCATGAATTTGATCTAATGTCTCAGTCTCTGTGATGCAGCTCTTTGTAAATACTGTATTATGTCTTATCTATTTCTGAAAAGGCAAAGCCAACACAAAGAATCTTTCTGTAGGCTTTTTTGTTTGTTTGTTTTAGCAGGACAGACTAATTTTCTCTGAATTCCTACTGCATTAAAATGTGATGACAAGATCTACTAGGTGGATGTGGCACAGATTTGAAGGATTCTGAACTTGAATGCATTCTGATTAATTTTCTTTCCTTAACAAAATTGCAAGGAAACTCTCCTCCTTATAAATCACTGCTGTAGAAACAGAGCTAACTGGCTACAGCTTTATATACAGCTTGGCTTTCCCTGTGGGAGATGAATAATAATTGTGTTGTTTCCAGAGCATCACAGAGTAATTTGAAATTTGCAGAGAATAATACAAAGAACCTAGGCTTAGCTCCTGCCTCTGAATCATCAGCCAGATCAAATAAGTATTGGATGTTGTACAAAGTGAATGTAATGTTAACTCTCTGCAGTTGAAATAAAAATATTTCACCGGCTAACATATTTCAAAATGACTTTTGAAAGAGATGCCTTGCTTTGGTTGATGATACTTTAGTCACTATGCACTACAGAAATTGTTATTTATCGACAGGATTTTTTTTTTGATATTTTCCTCCAAGGTTTAACCTTTGGCTAAAAGAGCATGCTTGAATTTACATTTTTAATAAGTTTCTCTTAAAGTATATGTAGTTCATGGAATCTTAAAAATATATTTTATTATTGACAGAAGAGTATTTCAAAATCCCTAGTGCATGATATGGGTATGTGTGATTGGGAGGTTGATGAATCTATTAAATTTCTACAGTTGCATTTCAGTGAAGATTCCTGATTCTGAAATATGTAGGGTTTAAGCCTGGGATTAAGCTTTTACTCTCTTTGTGGCCTTGTAAAATTAATTAATACCTATTAGATATAATCTAAGAAAATAATTGACCTTGTCTGATAGAGATATTATGGAAAATTAAATGAGATAGACCAAGCAATCTCCTTACACAGTGCCAGACACATATTGAAAGTTTAAGAATGATGGATACTATCAATGAAAATTTAATTTATAATATAGTGAAAATAACCTTGGACAGGAAATACTAAGCTCTAGTAAAAACACTATTACCTAATAGCTCTGTAACCTTGGGAAAAACACATAAACTCTCTGAATCCATTTTAATAGCCATAAAATAAAGGTTTTCATAATTCCTTGTATATCAAATAAAACTGACATAATGATAAAATAAGGTAACATATATGATTATGCCATACAGTCAGATGAACTTTTATTTAAGAGTTTATTCATTTTATTACCTTCCTTCACACACAAATTTCCTCTAAAATCATGAAATCAGTTGATGTTTTCTATATAAATCCATATTTGGAAAAAAAAAAAAGAAAACTCAAACTGGCAATTATATGCAGACTTTGCATGTGTATCAATATTTTTCATGGTTTGGCTTTTTTAGAAATGTGTTTTTCATTGCTATTTTACCTCATTCCTAACAGTTAACTATCAACCATGTATTCAAAAAAAACCAAAAAACCCAAA
Organism: Neophocaena asiaeorientalis asiaeorientalis; assembly: GCF_003031525.2. Lineage (NCBI taxonomy): Eukaryota > Metazoa > Chordata > Mammalia > Artiodactyla > Phocoenidae > Neophocaena > Neophocaena asiaeorientalis. Next base: position 1,253,349 of record NW_020174928.1, on the reverse strand, counting down.
ATGGTTTATTTCTGCAACCATTCACTACAAGTGCCGTATTTCTTTCATCCCTTTGGAATACCCTCGTTATAAAATTTAGCATAGAAAAAGAGTGAAATTGGATGTACATCTCAAATCTCAAGTAAGCTATTTTGGTCACCATATCTCCCAGGAACAACTTGATATAGATTTATCATCCATCTTTAAAATGGATGAACCTTAGGGACTGGAATGGAAATGAAATATTTAGGCACTGAAACTTTAACATGATTTAAATATCCAAATTGAATATAGAAGGCTAGCTTAGAGGAAATAAAGAAAAAGAAGAATTGGTATTCTGTCTGATTTGTATTGCTTCAAAGAAACAAACTTTTGCATACTGGACCAAAATATATATTACTGGCATATGAACTTCTATTCCCACTTAGTGTTGTTGGCAATATACAAGTCAATTCAGCTAAATGAATCTTTTTGTATACTCCCAAATGCTCCAATTTCTTTCACACAGTCCACTGATTTTTTTTTGTGTGTGTGTGGACTTAAGAGGTGATCGGCAGCTCAGCTATCTCCATGGAGATTAATAGTATGTGATTTGCAATACGCTTTTAAAGTAGGATAACAAGCCAGATTCAATGGTACTTAAATTATAAAGTATGAGCCAATTTTTGTCCCAAGCTGTAAATATTTGGGGATGAAATCTATAAAAGACAAAAATCGTATTATAAGAAAACCTAGCTACATTTTAAATATAAAGGATATTCAAAATGTCATTTCACTGAGTTTAAGAAACAGCTATTATTTTCCAGTAGATGATTCTGTTTGCGGGGGGTGGTGGTGGTGGTGATTCTCCATAGTGTTTCCACACATTCCTACGGTCTAGGCTGTTTTTCAAGAATGTTTGTATAGTAAGCAACCTGAGAGGATAGAAATAGGCTCCCTGTGAGTCAGTGGACACATCTGTGTTTTGACCAGGAAAATACAGATAGTATCTTCCTCCCTCTGTAATAAGATTGGGGAAAACCTAAGCTCAGGATTCCAAATCTATGATGCAGACTCATTGTGCAGCATCCACCTGGGCCATTTCTCATGGTCCCCATAGGACTTTGGAGGCAAGGGTACCTGATGAAAACATTAAGCTCATGTTGTCTGCTGTATACTGAGTCATAAAGGCCTTTGTTTCTCTCCCGTGGGTCTCTTGCCTTCTGCCAGAACCTATGAAACTGTGTCCGGGTAACTCATTAGCTTAGAAGTCAGGTAAAATCTCAGACCCTTCATCGTTTTTGACAGGGTCATTTTGATCCAACAGTTATTTATTGAGAACTTAATGGGCAGGTGACTGTGTTCAATGTTGTATGGAAAGAAATACAAAGAGATTATGTGACCCATACTCCAAAGGTATTTACCATTAGGGGTAGAGTGGGGAAGTAAGCAACACCTAGAATAATGTAATTCAAAGGAAGAAATTCTTTACGCTGACAAAATATCAAAAAACAAAAACAAACAATAAAAAATAAACCAACACCAAAAAACAAATGAAAAAACAAACAAAAAACAACCAGCACCATCACCAAAAAATTATATTTTGATAGGTACCAAATGGGAAGTATGGGGTTAAAGAAGCACCCAGGCTAATAAAGTTACAGGAGATCTTGGTCTGTTTCTGTAATAAGTAGATAATCATGGTTTAATTTTATATTATGTGGAGAACTGTACATGGGTATGAGACTTAAAAGGCAATTTAGGATAGGTCAAGAAACGCTTGATGGCCAAGAAAAGAAAGAGGTTTGGGACACCCTGTCAGAAGTCAACCACTAGGAAACACAGACATACACGCTAAAAAGGATTATTGCAGGGAATTGGCCTACACATTCCACAGCAGAGGGACCTGCTTCAACAGTCCCTGCAAGGCTTTCTCCACTTTTCTTTTTTCAACTTATTATTTTATATTGGAGTATAGTTGATTAACAGTGTTGTGATAGTTTCAGGTGTACAGAAAAGTGATTCAGTTATACCCATACATGTATCGATTCTTTTCAAATTCTCTTCCAGTTTAGGTTGTTATATAATATTGAGCAGAGTTCCCTGTGCTATACAGTAGGCTCTTGTTGGCTATCCATTTAAAATATACCAGTGTGTACATGTCAACCCCAAACTCCCTAACTATCCCTTCCCCCCACACGTCCCCTCTGGTAACCATAAGTTCGTTCTCTAAGTCTGTGAGCTGGAGCCTGAAGCCCACAGGACAGCAGTCAGGAAGGGAAGCTCAGCAACAGACTGGACTTTCGTGAGCATGAGCTGCAATCCCCCAAAGGCTGTCCGAGTCCTGTGTCCATTTTGGCTGCCTCTTATCTCGGTGATGAGGGCATCCTGTAGATGCCTCAGAGCCAAATACACATATCTGGTCCAAAGGCTCCTTCACAACAACAAGGTGAGTCAGCAGATGAGCAACAATGGTACAAAATGATTGCTACCTCCTTTCCACCCTCCAAAATCTTCTAAGAATCTCCCTTGTGGTCCACTTTAACAGGATGCATAGAAGGAAGGGAATTCTGGGAAGTAGTTCAGTCTAGCCAAGCTGACATAGTATATAGTCGCCATAGACCTTAATAGATAGATATTGGAATGCCTTTAAGGATTTGTTTTTGTTTTTGTTTTAAAATGATACCAGAGAAGCTGTTAACAAATATTATGTAAAACTGCAGAAATTAATTTGAAAACAGAAAAATTGAATCCTAAATATCAACTATTTTAAATACATTTACTATTCTGTCATTAACTGCTTACAAAGTGTGTGCTTTCTTACCCTCAACCAATTATCATCTTTTTTCCCATACTGACTACCAGAAATAAAAAGTAGGTTATTCTTTAACATATATTAAATACATACTCAAATAACCAATCTACCAAAAAATACAGTAGATTACCTTTACAGCATATGTGTGTGTATATAAGTATATATATGCAAGAAAACCCAAAGAAGGTGGTCTTGGTCTGGGCCATGCAGAACCAAAATTGTATAAGACCATTTCACTGTTCTAAAGAAGTGCCTTGGCTTAGCACTTAATTATAAGGGCAATTCTTTAGAAGATGAAAAAGCACCAAAATGTCAGCCTTCAGAAGTTGATCTCTATTTTAGTCTATTTGAGATGATAGAGACTTCTTTTTGTGCCTCAAAAAAATGAACGTGAAGACAGTGCCACAAGTTTTACTGCATTTAATTCAGCTTTCTCTAAGTCTAAAACGTAGAAAGCATTAATAAATACTGAAATCCCTGTTTCAGATCTGCCTGGAAGAGACTTTAATAAATTACATTTTATGCTGCAGTCCAAGCATTGAGCTGCCACACTTATGATTAATAGAGCAGCATTCTTATAAAAGAACAACAGTTCTAAAAGAGAAGAATTTTGTTATACAGTGCTATCACATCAATACTAAGAAGAGGTACAATATTGTTGCAGTCAAATAACTGAAAGAAAAAAATAAAATTTTATTATTAAATAATAAGTTATTAAGCTGTCGATTCAATTCTGTATCAGATTTTAAAGTATAATAGTACTGACATCAAAATTTGAAAAATGATTTTTAAAAAATTGGAGTGGAATCACTGTTGTTTTGGTTTAAGACTTTGAGAGGATATTCATAAAAATTCATTTGAATAGCAATAAAATCTCTAGATTGAAATTATACTCTTTGTTTGAAGTTCCAAATAATGGACATGAAAATCCATCAAAGCTGTCAATAACTTTAGTATTCTTAAAGAGTGTCTTTGGCAACATTTAAGCACAGTTTTAAATTTTAATTTCAATTTTTCTAAATAATCTAATAGTTACTAAAATTATTCTTAAGATATTTTCAAATCTTTGCAAGTCAAAATTGACTTCTCCAGTCAGTGGGGGTGAAAAAAAATATTTTCTCAATACGTGCTCCAGAATTCTTCATTGAACAAGAACTGTGTTTGTTTAGAAAATTATATTAAAGGAAAAATAATTAGTTAGGCTTTAGCTGTTAGCTCATAGATTGGATGAGCCAAAGAGGAGGAAAACTGTTAAACATTACAGATAAATGGAAACTGGAAATAAAGATAGCAGAGAAGAGAAAAAAAAAGAGAAGGGAGGAAAAAAATAAGAGAGAGTACTCAAGTAGTGTAGCAGTCCACCAAAGCTTGAGTTGCAGAAATGGCTGAGGAACTTTTAGCTAGATACCCAACACTGATTCTGAAGTTTTTTAATTGCAAAGAGAAAATTTTCTCATCTTCCTTACTCTTCTGGAGTGAGTAAAGTCTGTTACTCACTTTCTTCTCTAAAAATAAACAAGCAAAATTAGAAGTTAATCATCTTGATTCTTTTCTTTGGCTTAGTTGCCACTTTGTGTCTTGTCACCTCTTCTTCTAACTAGTGGTTTACAAATTTTAGCATTCATCAGAATGGGAAGGGTTTTTTTTTTTGGTTTTTTTTGTGGTACGTGGGCCTCTCACTGTTGTGGCCTCTCCCGTTGCGGAGCACAGGCTCCGGACGTGCAGGCTCAGCGGCCATGGCTCACGGGCTCAGCCGCTCCGCGGCATGTGAGATCTTCCCGGACTGGGGCACGAATCCGTGTCCCCTGCACCGGCAGGCGGACTCTCAACCACTGCGCCACCAGGGAAGCCCGAGAATGGGAACTTTTTAAAACAGAATTCCGGGATTCATTCCCAGAGTTTTTGATTCAGCAAATTTAGAGTGTGGCCTGACACTGCTGGTTAGTGGAACACATTTTGAGAATACCTGCTCTAAAGGATAATCTAAATAGGTGGGCCTCACATTTTCTCTGCTACCATTCTCATTCAGGCCAACATCATCTCTCACCTGGACAACAGCATCCTAACTGATCTTTTTACTATACCTCTACTCAGTAGTATGAATAATCTTTCAAAAAATATAAATCTGATTGGGTAAATAATTATTCCACAAAAAAAGCCTTCTCTGTCCACTTTATATAAAATACAACGGATTCCTTTTCTCCTACATCCTGTCCCCCAAATACACACTGCTTTATATTTTAAGAATATGTACCACTATCTCATGTTTTCTTATTTAATACATATTGTTTATAAATCATTAGAGTTACAACATAAGATAGCTTGTCTTTCCTGCTTATATCCCTGCTCCTACACTGTGCATGGCTCATGTTGTAGATTTCATTAATATTTGTTGAAAGAATAATTAAAATGCCATATTGCTATTATAAATATTTTAAGGTACCTTGTTATTTTTACATTTTCCATGGAAATTCAGATCACAAGATATCTGTTTTATTTACATTCTTACTCAGAGTCAAGCTTTGTCATTTCTCAGCTTTGCTACTTTGGGCCAGATACTCGTTTTCCCTGTGTTTCGGTTTCCTCACCCATAAAATGGGGATAATAATACTACCCATGTCAAAAGGTTGCTTTAAGAAACCAATTAGTCATTACATATAGAGTACCTGACTCATGGTAGATAATAAATGTTAATTTCATTATTATTTTAAATTATTATTATTACTAACTAGGATGCTTCCCTAGATTAGATTGTTCATCACCAACCAGAGGTCATTGTTGGCAAAGGGATTAGGAAGCTGAAAAGTAGTCAAAAGAAGTGCTATGATGGATGAAAATGATGGTGTCACAAAGTTAAAGTGTCCAACTAGTAGGTAGAAGTTTGTCTGGCTGGAACGTAGGGATCATTGATGTGGACCAGCTGGCTCAGACAGCAAATGGTTCTGGAAAATGGAATTGTCTGGCATTTAATCCCTGATTGTGGAAATTGGGAAATGGAACAAAATGCAACTTATTGAGCACCTGCTACATGTCAGATAATTGTATTCATGTTGTCTTATTGCAGTGTTGTATTTCTACAGATTGTAAGGGAAGAGACAGAGACATCAGGTAACTTATAAAACATTACACAACTTAAAATCATATCTGAACTCAATCTTAACTTTGTCTAAATCCAAAACTAATCACCTCTTCTCTCTCATGCTTTCTTTTGGCTGTAAATAAGCAATAAATTTGTAAGAGTTTCTGATATACGAATTAAATCTATGTACACTGTGGAGACTGCCTTCAATTTACATCAAAAGCAAGAACCTTCTTTTGGGAATGTGGTTTATTGGAGCCAAGGGTAACAAGATGGAGGACATAGGTGGCTAGGACCTCTGGGAAATGGAGTAAAGTATATTGAGGGCAAAAGCAAGCAACCCCTTGGTTTTAAAATTAACACTTTAGACCTGACACCATTCCCAGAGGGGAATGATCTTGGTCCCTCTCTAACTAGAAATCCTCACGCTCACCTAAGCCAAGTTCATAGTGGGACTCTGAAAAACCAGAGATGAAAAGTGTGTCTGCAACAACTTAAAGCCTCTAGAAGCAGTACACATCAGATCTAAAATGTCACTCAGAGATAATCTAGTCCACCTGGCAGACCTGTCAATTAAAACACACATTGCTGCCCAATCCTTAACCCCAGAATTTCTGATAGATTAAGTCTCAGATGAAGCCAGAAAAACTGCATCTATAACCACTTCTTAGGTAATGCTGCTGCTGCTGATCTAAGGCCATACCTTGAGAACCACTGCTGCAGTCTAAAGCACTCATTTTATATGGGAATAAACTGAGATGAGAGTGTGTCCAAAGTTGCACAGTAAATGATCTTGGAAGGGTAAGAAGAATAAAGGACCATTGAGATGTGTCCAAAGAATATATGTGGAGTCAATCTTGTAATAATATGGTTGTGGCCTTGCCCAAATTCATTGTTATAGCTACAAGGGTATTCAGCCACTTTGGGACTAAGCAAACCACCGGGAAAAAAGAATCAACATAATATATTTGATGCCATTTTCTCATAAACACTAACTCTTGCTTTGAAAATATTATAATAAATTCTATTAGCTCACTGTAAAGTTGTAATGAAAATGCGTGAAACAGGTTTTGTCTAGTTAGTCTTCAATTGCTGAAATTCACTAGAAAAAGTTGGGCTATTTAAATGATGGAGTAAATGTTATGTTCTCAAGGGAAAATTGATTTTATTTCCCAGGCCAAGTAAGATGAATTGGATATAGTTGCCTAGGGTACTGTCTTGAAAATTATTTGGATGCTAAGCTGGGGCTTAGAGGAAAAGATAATTATCTGTCACGGGTAATGAAGAGAAAAGGAACACCAAGTATTATACATTGTCAAATTCTGGGTTGTTACTTTCATTTGTGCTGGTTTTTCACATTATTCATATGAAAAATATATACATGGCTCTAAATTTGATGAAAATGTATGCTACTAATTATGACCATGGAAACATTCTTTATCACATATTGTTTAATCAAATATTGATTGATCCACCCAATAAAATTCTACAACTGTGATAGTTGGACAACCTGTTAATTTCAAGACTCTTTTGTTCTACATAATCTTCTATGACTGTCCATGTAGCACAAACTTAAATCTTGTGACTCACTTGATGACTCATTTGACAAACAAATGAGGTTAAATTAGGAATTTGAGAGGTTATAAGAATGAATGTGTACAATAATGCTAGTCAACTGTGTCTAGGATTCTCCTGTTTCTGTTTCTTCCTTTGTTATGTGTTTTTTAAGATTCCTTAGTTCTTGCATCAAATTTTTAGGCAGGATTATTGAGATATAACATAAATACATATAATAAATAGTTCAACAATTTTAAGTGTTCAGTTAGATGAGTTGGTTGTTGTGTTTTTTTTTTTTTTTTTTTTTTTGTGATTTTTGAGTGATATACTATTGCTTGCAACAAATATCTAGAAAGCCTAGAAAAAGAAAAAGTGAAAGGGTATTGGCTCTAAAGAGCTACGTATTATTTTTCTATTGCTGCATAACAAATTACCAGAAATTTAGCATCTTAAAATAAAATACATTTATTATTTCACAGTTTCTGTGAGCCAGGAGTCTGGGTATAGGTTAACTGACTCAAAGCCAGGCTGCAGTCTCCTCTGAGGCTTCAGGTTTTCTTCCAACCTCATTAGTTGTTCGTGGAATTCAGTGTTTTAGTGCTGTGGGACTAAGGTCCCTATTTCTTTTTTAGAGTAATGAAGTATCTTTTCTAGCTCCTAGTGGATGCCCTCAATTCCTAGCTACATGGGTGTCTTACAGTATGGCATCTTACTTTTTTGAAACTAGCAAGAGAATCTTACTTATGCTTTAAATCCCTTCTTTTCAGGAAGGGCCCAGTCCCTTTTAATGGCTCATCTGATGTGCTCAAATCCACCCAGAATACTCTCACTTTTAATTAACTCAGAATTAACTGATTTGAGACCTTAATTACATATTTGAAATCCTTCAATTTTTATTATATAACATAATCTAATCATGGAGTTGACATTTATAATAAACAGTCCCTCAACACTGAAGGAGAAGCAATTATATTGAGAGTGTTTTTAGCAGGGGGAGAGAATTTTGGATGCCATCTTAGAATTTGGATGCCTACCACAGGCAACTATTTATAGAATGCTTATTTTATATGTTTTACTGGGATTATAAAATATTATATATTGATTATGAACAATTGGGAATAAGGAAAGAATAAAAACTAAACATTTTCTGTACTCACCATTTATGGGTAATTAGTATTAACATTTTGGTGATTCTTCTCTATTTTTTTCTATTTGTATTTATATGTATAAATGTTTTTAACTGTTAGACTTACTGCATATACAATTTTGTACCTTACTTTTTCACTTAAAATATTAGAAATACTTCCCTACATTATTCATACTATTCTAACACAGTTTTTCCAATAACTGCATAATATGAATCAAATGAATGCATCATCATTTATTTTACGAGTCCCTTAGGTTTATTCCACATTTTAATGTTCCTTGCAGTGGCTATCTTTTTAATGTTATTTTTGTTACCATCTCTGTTTTATTCAGATAAAGCCTGTGGTAGAAGAAAATTATGGACATAATGTTTCACGTCTACCTATATCTATGCCTTTGTTAGTACCCACTACCTCCTCTACTGATTCTGGGCCTGGACATTTGAATACTTTGGCTAGTGGGACACTAGCAAACTTAATTCAAGCAGAGTATAAAATTAATCCTTATACAATCCAACTTCCTTTCATAGACCCCTGCCACTACCATGAAAATGTTTCCAGGGTGGCCTGTGGAATGATGTGATTATCATGTGAAGGTGAACTAAGTGTACCTAGCAAAGGTCATCCAAGACAAGGTAGCCCCCAGCCTACCATGAGGTAACTGCACTCACCTGGGTGAGCCTAGTCAAGGTCAGCTGAGCCTGATCCAAATCAGTAAATCTATAGACTCATGAGAAATAATAATCGGTTGTTTTTTTGAACAACTAAATATTTGAAGTGGTTTGTTAACCAACTAAAAACTAACTTACACAAAGTTCTAGAAATGAACTATAAAGGATACATTTAGAAATATCAGAAAATTACCGAAGAGTAATTACTTAATCAAAGTAACATTTACAGAGCTGCTAAGAAAAGTGAGGTGAAAATTGCTTTTACAGAAGGAAAGGAGCAGGCTTTTTTGTAAAGATAAAAAGAATATCATTGAGAAGAAAGACAATCCAGAACATTGGCTTGAGACATTTAAACAGCACAAAGACATGAAATGCTCTTTCCATTGTGAGTTTCAGAAGTTTTCTCTTTGACATAAGACCTAGACCACGTTTCTACAAGATATCACTGGGATAGCCTCCAAGGCATATAACATTTTGTTAACACCTTCTGGGGAAATACAGCCTTCACTGCTCACTGGCATTAAGTAACACCCCAGTCAAACTGAAGCCACACAGAGAAATGAGCTTGCCCTCCCCCTTCAACCCATTTAACTTAGGCAAGAACTTGGCTGTATTTAGACGTACTTAGCAAAGATTGTTAACCACAAGCACTTTCTTTTTCCTTTCTTTACATTTTTCATGCTCCTCAGAAACAAAGGTCTACAGAGTTTCTCAGGGGAACAGAGCCCATGGAATTAAAATGTGTACAAATTTTGTGTTAAGTGATGGAGTCTCTTTTGGTAGAACTGTGTATTCTCTCCACCATGCTGCACAGAAAATGAAACATTTTTATTTCAGGGTAATAGCATATGGGACCAATCAACCAGGTACAGAAAGGAGACTCATTCCCTAAAGCAAATTGTCTATCATCAGTATCTATTGAGTCTGTATACTAAAAATCTACTGAAATTTAAGTCTGATATGAAATACAGTAAACTAATCAAATCTTCATACCACCCTAGGTTTTACTACTGGAAATATTTGACAGGAATGGAATTAAAAGCAAACTAGGAGAGGAAATTACATATTTCATCATCATTAAGAGACTTCATTCAGTTAAACGAGTAACATATTTTCCCTTGAAGGTTAGTTTTTTGTTTTTGTTTTTGATGATATTCTTTTCAGAGTCAGAGGCAATATTAAGCTTGCCAAAGAGGAGACAAACAGAAACAGGTTATTTACCATCTTTTCTTTTTCATGCATTCTGCCAAGGAAATAAAAAAATAAAGGTGCTTAAGCATTTGACTTAGATATATTGGAATTGACAACAATCAGCATTAGATTATAATGAGTATTAATTAAAATCATATAAATGACTTCCTTGATGTTTTATCTGATGTTACTTTGTTTGCATTTTCTACCTCATCCCCACATGCTTTTTGTTCCCTTAGAAATATCAACAGATATTTAATCTAAAATAATGATTCAAGATACATTAAAATTATCAAAAAGGCTGAGGTATTTTGTCAACATGGTATTTCATAGTACTTAAAATCTACATGTTAGAATCCTAGTTGACAAGAGAGTAAAATGTGCAGGAGAAGACTTCGATAGATTAAAAATGGCCACAAATTATTTGTCACTCATTTCATTAAAGAACAATAGATCATTGAAACAAATGCTTTCACAGTGCTTAGATATAATTTTGGTTTAAGGCAGTTGGTCCTCTGGACTTCATATTTTCAAATTATGATTATGTGAACAGAATGTTAATAAGAAAAAAGTGAATGTAGATTAAATTACAGAAATGGAGAGTCATTACAGAAAATGGAGTGCTTTTATTCACATGTCAGCAGAAGGGAGAAGCAGTGGAGTCAGGGAAATTATTTTATCAGGAAAATCCCAGCATTAAACATGGATTCTCAAAAGACTTTTTAAAATACTTTCTTTCTTATATTCTTCTGTATATTTAAAAGGTTTGTTCTCTCCCATTTTATGAATTATTAAATTTTGATATTTTAATATCCACATAGTTAATATACATCATATCAGTCTTTAGAAATATCTTAATTGTGATCATTCAGTCCATTTTTTCCCAGAGTGACTTCCAGAGAACCTTTAAGATATGCACACATACAAACACAAAGAATTGGGGAGGGTGTACAGATAAATATGAGAAAGTCTTTAAAGTGTGATCTCTTTCTTGGGAAATCAAAATACATGTTAATATATTGGAGAATCCAAGAATTCCATTATTAAGTAAAACAAATGTAACTGACTGTGGAGCCTATTATCACTGCAGAACTTGTGATCTGGGCATACTAAAATAAAGGCTGAATGTAAACACAGCTCTAGAAACTACAAATGAATCCAAAATTAAAAAAAAAAAAGAGAAACGTGAGCATCCAATAGGGCCAAAAACATGTGTACGTAAGTAGCTCTTTCTAAAGCTTCCTGTGTCTGTAAAATGTGGAAACAGGAATAAGCTATTCCCTTGATCCAGATAAAAGGGCCCTGCTGACTATTCTTCTAGAATTTCTTGTGGCTTTAGAAGCTGGGAAATTTAAAGGAAATCCAAATATTATCATTTTAGCAGTTGCTTCTTTATGTGTGACCTTGAGCAAATTAATCCCTCAGCTTCCTCCTCTGTAAAATGGGAACAGTACAAAATCCATAGGATTGTGAGGATTAAAGGACTTAATATGTAATGGGCTTAGAGCAATGTTCTTAAGTTAGCAATCCTTTGTTACATGCCATTATTTTTATTATTTATGGTTTCCTTGACAATTCATTGGCATACTTTGAAAATTGGTTGACCTTGAAGTTTCACTCCAGTACAAATGTCTTAAGTCAGGGATTTTTAAATTTGTATTGGAATAACAAAAAGAAACATGTTAAATTTAAACTTTCATGCACAGACCAAGGACCTCTACAAATATAGCAACAATATTTTCAACACTATATTCTCCAAATTGGCAAAAATCTCACAAATAAGAACAAAAAAACTTGTTGAACAAATTGATTCATAAAGTTAGAAAAATAATAGATATATAGAGCAATCCACATGTTTACTAAGTAATAACTATATTACGGTGGGACATTTCTGAACAATTTTCTTATAATAAAACAACATATTTAAATGACTTACAACAATAAAATGTATGCAAAGTTCTCAATTCAACTGAGAAATCTATGATCCTAAACTTTATCAGCCTTTAAATTGTTGCTCTCACTTGCAGTCATATGGTGCCACACCCAACTAACCCAATTAAATGGAACATTTCACATTATCTCTTAAAATAGTCTGCCTATGTGTCATGATCTCATAAATTGGAAGTTTGACCTAAAAAATCTTCCACAAAATGCCTAAAAGTTTCAGTTAAAACCTCACCATTCCAAACATACCCAGTGAATGTAAATGGATTTACTTGAGAGGAAGAATTAGACATTGATAAATATATCAGCGTTATAAATATACCTATAGGGTCTATAAGCCACTAGCTATTACTTTGGAAAGAAGAGATGAGGTCAACGGAACTACTAGGCAGGTGAACGTTGGAGTCTGTATTGTGACGTCAAGCCTAGAAGTGCTCTGCTTGGTCTTTTGATGCCAGGGATGGGATAGGCTGGGGTAGGCAATGAAAATGGATATAAGGAGAAAGAGAAATATATCAAAAATAAGTATCCTGTTCCCAATAGGATGGTTTTATCATTGTGTGTGAATGTGGGTGAGTGTGGATAAATGGGGATATTTTTATACACTATTCTATTTTGCACAAGAAAGTACAGATTACTCATGATTAATAAAGTTTAAGTTTGTCAAGTTGGAATTCATGGAATGAACATATGATTGTACAAATTCATGCCAAGTTCTGACCTTGCTGATCAAAAATATTGTTATACTTAGATATTATGCTCAATTATCTCCTACAAGGCTTTGTCAACATATAGCTCACATCCCTTCCACCATGTGATGTGATATCAAAGCAGTTGATTTGCATATAGGAGAGATAAGTTTCCTAGACTGAATGTTTTGATAAGCCTTTTGGGTGAGGGGAAAAACAGGAGGTCCAGAGAGACCACTAAGGAACACGTTTGAAAATACGAGGCAATGGTGGCTGAAATACGTTCCTAGAGAGGAAGGGTCAGTGGACCGCTGGACGTTCAATGACCTAAGTGGAAAGAGAAACTAATCACTAGGAGTGAAATCTGAGGAATAATAAAGGGGACCTAAGAGGTTATGCAGGACAAGAGACAGGAGGTGGCAGTTGCCAAGAAAAGAATCTTTCAGAAAAGAAAAAAAAAGTGGATGTATAAAAGGGACTGTGCTAATTTGGTATGTGATATGTGATATAAACCCTTTTCCTTCTCACACCACAAAATCTCTAAACATCCAGGTAAAGTTAATTTGGGAGAGACAAGCCCTATATTTCTATGAGACGGAGCAATCTTTCAAGATTGTTTGCTGTTATAATAAGTGACTTTTTAAAACTTCTTTATTGGAGTATAAGTACTTTACAATGGTGTGTTAGTTTCTGCTTTATAACAAAGTGAATCAGCTATACATATACATATATCCCCATATCTCCTCCTTCTTGCATCTCCCTCCCATCCTCCCTACCCCACCCCTCTAGCTGGACAAAAGGACTGAATTGTTCTCCATGTACTAAACTGCTGCTTCCCGCTAGCTATCTATTTTACATTTGGTAGGGTATATATGTCCATGCCAATCTCTCACTTTGTCCCAGCTTCCCCTTCCCCTTCGCTGTGTCCTCAAGTCCATACTCTACGTCTGCATCATTAACCTGTCCTGCCCCGAGGTTCTTCAGAAGCATTTTTTTTTTTTTTTAGATTCCATACATCATGTGTTAGCATACGGAATTTGTTTTCCTCTTTCTGACTTCACTCTGTATGACAAACTCTAGGCCCATCCACCTCACTACAAAAAACTCAATTTTGTTTCTTTATATGGCTGAGTAATATCTCATTGTATATATATGCCACATCTTCTTTATCCATTCATCTGTTGATGGACACTTAGGTTGCCTCCATGTCCTGGCTATTGTAAATACTGCTGCAATGAACATTGTGGCACAAGATTCTTTTTGAATTATGGTTTTCTCAGGGTATATGCCCAGTAGTTGGATTGCTGGGTCGTATGGTAGTTCTATTTTTAGTTTTTTAAGAAACCTCCATACTGTTCTCCATAGTGGCTGTATCAATTTACATTCCCACCAACAGTGCAAAAGGGTTCCCTTTACTCCAGAACTTCTCCAGCATTTATTGTTTGTAGAACTTTTGATGATGGCCATTCTGACCAGTGTGAGGTGATAGCTCATTGCAGTTTTGATTTGCATTTCTCTAATGATTAGTGCATCCTTTCATGTGTTTGTTGGCAATCTGTATATCTTCTTTAGAGAAATGCCTATTTAGGTCTTCTGCCCATTTTTGGATTGTTTTTTTTTGTTTTTAGATATTGAGCTGCATGAGCTGCTTGTATATTTTGGAGATTAATCCTTTGTCAGTTGCTTCATTTGCAAATATTTCTCCCATTCTGAGGGTTGTCTTTTGGTCTTGTTTATGGTTTCCTTTGCTGTGCAAAAGCTTTTAAGTTACTTTACAATGGTGTGTTAGTTTCTGCTTTATAACAAAGTGAATCAGCTATACATATACATATATCCCCATATCTCCTCCTTCTTGCATCTCCCTCCCATCCTCCCTACCCCACCCCTCTAGCTGGACAAAAGGACTGAATTGTTCTCCATGTACTAAACTGCTGCTTCCCGCTAGCTATCTATTTTACATTTGGTAGGGTATATATGTCCATGCCAATCTCTCACTTTGTCCCAGCTTCCCCTTCCCCTTCGCTGTGTCCTCAAGTCCATACTCTACGTCTGCATCATTAACCTGTCCTGCCCCGAGGTTCTTCAGAAGCATTTTTTTTTTTTTTTAGATTCCATACATCATGTGTTAGCATACGGTATTTGTTTTCCTCTTTCTGACTTCACTCTGTATGACAAACTCTAGGCCCATCCACCTCACTACAAAAAACTCAATTTTGTTTCTTTATATGGCTGAGTAATATCTCATTGTATATATATGCCACATCTTCTTTATCCATTCATCTGTTGATGGACACTTAGGTTGCCTCCATGTCCTGGCTATTGTAAATACTGCTGCAATGAACATTGTGGCACAAGATTCTTTTTGAATTATGGTTTTCTCAGGGTATATGCCCAGTAGTTGGATTGCTGGGTCATATGGTAGTTCTATTTTTAGTTTTTTAAGGAACCTCCATACTGTTCTCCATAGTGGCTGTATCAATTTACATTCCCACCAACAGTGCAAAAGGGTTCCCTTTACTCCAGAACTTCTCCAGCATTTATTGTTTGTAGAACTTTTGATGATGGCCATTCTGACCAGTGTGAGGTGATAGCTCATTGCAGTTTTGATTTGCATTTCTCTAATGATTAGTGCATCCTTTCATGTGTTTGTTGGCAATCTGTATATCTTCTTTAGAGAAATGCCTATTTAGGTCTTCTGCCCATTTTTGGATTGTTTTTTTTTGTTTTTAGATATTGAGCTGCATGAGCTGCTTGTATATTTTGGAGATTAATCCTTTGTCAGTTGCTTCATTTGCAAATATTTCTCCCATTCTGAGGGTTGTCTTTTGGTCTTGTTTATGGTTTCCTTTGCTGTGCAAAAGCTTTTAAGTTTCATTAGGTCCCATTTGTTTACTGTTGTTTTTATTTCCATTATTCTAAGAGGTAGGTCAAAAAAGATCTTGCTGTGATTTATGTCAAAGAGTGTTCTGCCTATGTTTTCCTCTAAGGGTTTTACAGTGTCTGGTTTTAAATTTAGGTCTTTAATCCATTCTGAGTTTATTTTTGTGTATGGTGTTAGGGAGTGTTCTAATTTCGGTCTTTTACATGTAGCTGTCCAGTTTTCCCAGCACCACTTACTGAAGAGGCTGTCTTTTCTCCATTGTATATCCTTGCCTCCTCATCATCTCTCATGATCAAACTGACCCATGCAGTGTCAGTTGTTACTTCTCCTTTTTCATTTCTAATTCTTTTGATTTGAGTCTTCTCCCCCCCCCCTTTTTTTTTTGATGAATCTGGCTAATAGTTTATCAATTTTGTTTATTTTCTCAAAGAACCAGCTTTTACTTTTATTGATCTTTGGTATTATTCCCTTCATTTCTTTTTCATTTACTTCTGATCTGATCTTTAGGATTTCTTTCCTTCTGCTAATTTTGGGGGTTTTTTTTTTTGTTATTCTTTCTCTAATAGCTTTAGGTGTAAGGTTAGGTTGTTTATTTGAGATGTTTCTTGTTTCTTGAGGTAGAATTGTATTGCTATAAACTTCCATCTTAGAACTGCTTTTGCTGCATCCCATAGGTTTTGGGTCGTTGTGTTTTCAGTGTCATTTGTTTCTAGGTATTTTTTGATTTCCTCTTTGATTTCTTCAGTGATCTCTTGGTTATTTAGTAGTGTATTGCTTAGCCTCCACGTGTTTGTAGCTTTTATAGTTTTTTTTTTCCCTGTAATTTATATCTAGTCTCATAGTGATGTGGTCGGAAAAGATTCTTGATATGATTTCAATTTTCTTAAATTTACCAAGGCTTGATTTGTGACCTAAGATATGATCTATCCCATAGAATGTTCCATGAGCACTTGAGAAGAACGTGTATTCTGTTGTTTTGGGATGGAATGTCCTTTAAATATCAATTAAGTCCATCTTGTTTAATGTGTCATAAAGCTTGTGTTTCCTTATTTATTTTCATTTTGGTTGATCTAGCCATTGGGGAAAGTGGGGTGTTAAAGTCCTCTACTATTATTGTGTTACTGTCAATTTCCCCTTTTATGGGTGTCAGCATTTGCCTTATGTATTGCCATGTGCCTCTGTTGGATGCATAAATATTTACAATTGTTATAACTTCTTCTTGGATTGGTCCCTTGATCATTATGTAGTGTTCTTCTTTGTCTCTTGTAATAGTCTTTATTTTAAAGTCTGTTTTGTCTGATTTGAGAATTGCTACTCCAGCTTTCTTCTGATTTCCATTTGTATGGAATATCTTTTTCCATCCCCTCACTTTCAGTTTGTATGTGTCCCTAGGTCTGAAGTGGGTCTCTTGTAGACAGCATATATATGGGTCTTGTTTTTGTATCCATTCAGCCAGTCTATGTCTTTTGGTTGGAGCATTTAACCCATTTACATTTAAGGTAATTATAGATATGTATGTTCTTATTACCATTTTCTTAATTGCTTGGGGTTTGTTTTTGTAGGTCTTTTCCTTCTCTTGTGTTTCCTGCCTAGAGAATTTCCTTTAGCATTTGTTAGAAAGTTGGTTTGGTGGTACTGAATTCTCTTAGCTTTTGCTTGTCTGTAAAGATTTTAATTTCTCTGTTGAATCTGAATGAGGTCCTTGCTGGGTAGAGTAATCTTGGTTGTAGGTTATTCCCTTTCGTCACTTATAATATGTCCTACCACTCCCTTCTGGTCTGCAGAGTTCCTGCTGAAAGATCAGTTGTTAACCTTATGGGGATTCCCATGTATGTTTTTGTTGCTTTTCCCTTGCTGCTTTCAATATTTTTCTGTGTATTTAATTTTTGATAGTTTGATTAATATGTGTCTTGGTGTGTTTCCTTGGATTTATCCTGTATGGGACTCTCTGTACTTCCTGGACTTGATTATTTCCTTTTCCATATTAGGGAAGTTTTCAACCAAAATCTCTTCAAATATTTTCTCAGTCCCTTTCTTTTTCTCTTCTTTTTCTGGGCCCCCTATAATTCGAATGTTGGTGCATTTAATGTTGTCCCAGAGATCTCTATGACTGTCCTCAATTCTTTTCATGCTTTTTTCTTTATTCTGTTCTGTGGTAGTTATTTCCACTATTTTATCTTCCAGATCACTTATCCGTTCTTCTGCCTCAGTTATTCTGCTATTGGTTCCCTCTAGAGAATTTTTAATTTCAGTTATTTTGTTGTTTATCATTGTTTGCTCTTTGGTTCTTCTATGTCCTTATTAAACATTTCTTGTATTTTCTCCATTCTATTTCCAAGACTTTGGATCATCTTTACTATCATTACTCTGAATTCTTTTTCAGGTAGACTGCCTATTTCCTGTTCATTTGTTTGGTCTGGTGGGATTTTACCTTGCTCCTTCATCTGTTGTGTGTTTCTCTGTCTTCTCATTTTGCTTAACTTACTGTGTTTGGGGTCTCCTTTTCATAGGCTGTAGGCTCATAGTTCCTGTTGTTTTGGGTGTCTGCCTCCAGTGGGTAAGCTTGATTCAGTGTGTTGTGTAGGCTTCCTGGTGGAGGGGACTGGTGCCTGTGTTCTGGTGGATGAGGCTGGATCTTGTCTTTCTGGTGGGCAGGAGTGCGTCTGGTGGTGTGTTTTGGGGTGTCTTTGGCCTTATGATTTTAGGCAACCTCTCTGCTCATGGGTGGGGCTGTGTTCCTGTCTTGCTAGTTGTTTGGCATGGGATGTCCGGCACTGGAGCTTGCTGGTCATTGAGCGGAGGTGGGTCTTAGCATTGAGATGGAGATCTCTGGGAGAGCTCTCGCCGTTTGACATTACTTGGGGCCAGGAGGTCTTTGGTGATCTAATGTTCTGAACTTGGCTCTCCCATCTCAGAGGCTCAGGCCTGACAGCCATCCAGAGCACGAAGACACTGTCAGCCACATGGCTTACAGAGTTTCCAAGATAGTTAAAGTAGATAATGCACCTAGTATAGGCTCAGCATGAAGAGGCACTTGATAACACCCAGCTTCAAGCTCATTGGCTGCTTTCAGTTGGCAGGATAGGAGCACACAGGGCTGTTTGCAGATTAGATGAGTCAAGTAGCTGCCTGACATCACACATCCTGTAAGTAACGTCCAGCTGTGATATCAAGCCAGCCATGTGGTTCCGGCATCCATCAGTGGTTCTGAACCACTATGCTGTGCTGCCACTTTTTTTTTTCCTTTATGCTTAGTCTAGTTTCATTTGCTCAAAGCGTGCTGCAATAAGTTACTTTTATAAAACATTTAACACAACTACCCTAAAGGTAGGTATCATTGTTCTTGTAATTCTCAAATTTAAGAAAACAGAAACTCGGCAAAGTGAAATGACTTGATTAAATATAGAAGCAAAATTAGAAATTTGAATTCAGTTCGAATTCCACATCTGATGCTTTTTTGACCACAAAGCCACATCGTATTATTGTTATTATTGTAAAAGAAGCATTTGGATATATATTGTTGTATATCCTCCTTATTTTGGGGTGAAAAGTAGGGACAGCTGGTAAATTTGACATTTCTTTGGCATAAATATTCTAGTTGGAAAGGAAAAAGAAAAATTATTTTGAGAAGAATTCATGTTTTAATTCTATATCAGGATGTATCAGCTGAAAAGCACTGAATATTTGGGAAAATTATCAGGCTGACTATTGACAGTTGAGGGAGACAAAAGGATTCAGCCAGAGGTAATACCGATACAGTGCATGACCTGTATAAAATATCCATAACAGCAAGAGACAGGCTCAAAGAGACAACAAAAGAATGGAGGAGTCAGGGAAGCCAGACTAACAGTGGGAGTGAAAATAAATCTTTCTTTAAACCCAGCAAGAGAGAAGAATCCTAATGGAAAAAGGATATTGCTGATGAAATGAATGTGGCCATAGCCACCAAACACTCGAGAGAACAAAATCACAGGTTAACAAGTAAGAGGCACACATTTTGAGATTTTAGATATTAGCTGTGACTATAAGCATATTCCAATTACTGAGAAAAGGTAGTACATCATACAGAATTTTATATAAACAGATCCCAGGAAATATTTTCCAAAGGCACTGCCATGATATTTGTTGAAAGGACACTGCAGCCTAGATGTGATAAAAGGGTCATTCTGGCTTCTGTGTTGGGCCAAGGCTTGAGGACAAGGCAAGAAGGGGTCAGATCTAAGGACAGCAACAATTTCAAATTGGGGTCACAGTGACTAAAAGCCAGAGACATGCCTTGGGCAACAAAGAACGGTAAACTAGATCCACTGAAAATCTCAGTCATTTCCAAGATGAAAATGGTGGGAGGCAGGGGAGAGAAAAAAAGATTGCTTAATTCATGAAATATAGTTGAATACCCTAAGAAGTTCAACATACATCATCAAGACTGACTAGAAATAGTCCTATGGAGATATGATAATGATAATGACTGAACAAAATAAACGAATATGTACGTAAGGGTCTGGAGAATTTTCATTTATTTTTTGGAATGCCAAATAGCATACACCTTGTCAGCTGGCTGAACTGCTTTATGCCTGCAACTTCCAGTCAGAGAAGAGAACGAAGCTAATTGCTCCCCGTTGGCAGTAAACTTGGAGTCAGTTTAAAATCTTCACTCTTCATAAGGCCTTCCTTGAAATTTCCTGAACACCGTATCTCAATCTTCTTTTGGCACTTAACTGTAGAATTTTTAGCATAGTATAAAAAGAGACAAGGCAATTACTGCCTAACAAGATGCAATTATATCTACCAGAGATCAGCAAAATGTGGCTTGTGGGCCCTATCTGGCCCACTATCTATTTTTATACAGCCTGCAAGCTAAGAATAGTTTTTACATTATTAAATGGTTGGGAAAAACTATATCAAAGGAAGAATCATATTTTGTGATATAAAAAATTATATAAAATTCAAACTTTATATCCATAAATAAAGTTTTATTAGACCATTAGCCATACATATTTGTTTATGTATTGTCTACGGCTGCTTTCATGCTACAATGACAGAATTAAATAGGTGCAACAGAAACTGTATGGCCTATAAAGCCTAAAACATATACTAAATAAATGTGTGTATTTTAAATGTCAAGAATTTACTGGGCTGTATTCATTTCATAGGTAATGTCCTTTTCTATTAGAATTCCTCTTTGCTACTATGATTTATCTTTATTAAACTGTGAATTTCCTGGAAAGAAGACTTTTTCTTTCTATCACTGTTTTTTTTATGTAGAAGGAATTTAATAAATATTTATTAAATTAATAACTATTCCAAATAATTTGATGTCATTATTTAGTAATGATGTTATTATTTAGCAATGTTATATGCCTAATTCTGAATGAAGTACCACTTTGAATAGGGTGGGCTGACATGAAAGAAACTGATGACGTTATTACAATCTTTGAGATTCATAATTTTATTAGGGATCCAATACAAATTTAAGAGTATCATCTACATAATGATACAGAGCAGTATATTATTTAAGTAGCAAATACTTGTTAGAGGCATAGATTCCAATACAACAATTGTAGACATTAATCATCATCATAATAGCTTAAGTTCTTAAATGTTCACTATGTGCTTGGTTAAATCCTAGGTATGTGTTAATCTTCAACAAACCCACATGTAAATACTATTGCCATTTTCATTTTAAAGATGATAAAGCAGTAACATTTAGAGGTCCTATGGATTTAGCTGGGAATTAAACTCAAGTAACATACTCTTACTTTTTAAAATATTTCAGAAAAAAACTGAACTTGGCCCACAGTCTTAGCCAATTTGGAGTCTGAAAATGTGTTCAGGGAATTAAAGGGTAGTATTAAATATAAAATTGAGAGATCAGGAAGCGTTTCCTGCAGAAGAATGGGAATAATATATGTAAGTGAAAAGAAGAGAGAAGTCAGAATGAGAGGAGGAAACTGAAAGAACAAAGACTTGTAAGGGGTGTGATTGGACTCTAATGACTCACATCATAATAGGATTCTACTTTAATTAACTGAGGAATCAAAAGAGGAAATCTGTATATGTAATTTAAGGACAGAATGTTGCTCTCTTGAGTTAGCAAAGTTTCATTTGCTAAATTTCTGTTTCAAAAAAATTTTTTTTCCAGAGGGAGGAGTACCTTACATTTTTTTCCTCCAGAAATTATACAGTACTTGAAAATAACAAAAGAGAAATTACTTTCCCTTTTTCTCTATATATTTAAAATAAAGAATATAAAAGTAGATAAGTGGCATATTGACATCATTAAAATCAGCAGCAGGAGCTGCAAAATTAATTTGTGCAATCACGAGGCTGCTCAAGGTGTTGCAGAGTGAGAGCAGATTTAGAACAACCACTCCTCGGGCTTCCCTGGTGGCGCAGTGGTTGAGAGTCCGCCTGCCGATGCAGGGGACACGGGTTCGTGCCCCAGTCCCGGAAGATCCCACATGCCGTGGAGCCGCTGAGCCTGCGCGTCCGGAGCCTGTGCTCCGCAACGGGAGAGGCCACAACAGTGAGAGGCCCGCGTATCGCGCAAAAAA